>NW_016814732.1:495482-551315 GCF_001698545.2 Rhinopithecus bieti | reverse complement strand
ATTATACTTTAAGTTCTAGGGTACATGTGCATAACGTGCAGGTTTGTTACATATGTATACTTGTGCCATGTTGGTGTGCTGCACCCATCAACTCATCAGCACCCATCAACTCGTCATTTACATCAGGTATAACTCCCAATGCATCCCTCCCCCCCCGCCCATGATAGGCCCTGGTGTGTGATATTCCCCTTCCTGAGTCCAAGTGATCTCATTGTTCAGTTCCGACCTATGAGTGAGAACATGTGGTGTTTGGTTTTCTGTTCTTGTGATAGTTTGCTAAGAATGATGGTTTCCAACTGCATCCATGTCCCTACAAAGGACACAAACTCATCCTTTTTTATGGCTGCATAGTATTCCATGGTGTATATGTGCCACATTTTCTTAATCCAGTCTGTCACTGATGGACATTTGGGTTGATTCCAAGTCTTTGCTATTGTGAATAGTGCCGCAATAAATAGTGTTTTCAACAGAGGTTAGGAATTGATTGGGCTCCTTGGAAAAGAAAACACAATTTTATAATGATTTCTTTTGAAAAAATGAGTTAAGAAATTTTAAGATTTTTTTTTTTTTATTTTGAGACGGGGTCTTGCTCTGCCGCCCAGGCTGGAGTGCAGTGACCGGATCTCAGCTCACTGCAAGCTCCGCCTCCTGGGTTTAGGCCATTCTCCTGCCTCAGCCTCCCAAGTAGCTGGGACTACAGGTGCCCGCCACCTCGCCCGGCTAGTTTTTTGTATTTTTTAGTAGAGACGGGGTTTCACCGTGTTACCCAGGATGGTCTCGATCTCCTGACCTCGTGATCCGCCCGTCTCGGCCTCCCAAAGTGCTGGGATTACAGGCTTGAGCCACCGCGCCCGGCCAATTTTTAAGATTTTTAATATTTTGGACCACAACATAGCTGGAGCCGTAACAACTTCAAAGTTAAGGACCACGTCTGTTTTATTCTCTTCCTATTTGCTTTGTATTCTGTAGGATACTTAACATGGTATCTTTCATACACTAAATGTTTAATAAGTGATGCTTTCTGAAGAAAGGATTTTAACAGTACTTCTGAAAAGAATCTGTTAATAGAGTATATATTATTGTCATTTTATGACCTTTCTGCTGAAAATCTTTAGAAACCAAACATAATTTTGCAAGTCCGGGCACCAGTTGTTTTAAAATTAAGACAGTAGGAGTATACATGTTCTTGTCTGTGATTGGGACAACTTGTAAGCCTAATTGAAATTTTCTTGTTAGACTTCAGTTTTATAAGTTAAACATTTAAATACTTGTTTTGACTAACATTGCAAGCTTTGACCACATTGTTAAAAGTAACAGCTGAAACTAAGTGCTTGTTTGCATGCTAAACTAGGCTCTGTTTGGCTCTGTTTAAACATGTATTATGTACTAGGCATTGCTCTAAGTGGTTTACATGTATTAACTCATTTAATCCTCACAAAAGCCCTCTGAAGGGAGGTGCAAACTGAAGAGCCAAATAGGAAATTCAAAGGTCTCATTTATTAATGGCATTTTATGAGTGTCATAGCATTTATTTAAACATAGAGTTGTCGTTGGTAATAGAAAGTTAAACAAAAACCCAACTCATAAATCTGAAAATGATCCATTAATATATAGTATTGTCTGAAGCCTGCCAGCTGCTGGGAACATGGGAAGGCATGATATTTGTCTTCAATAAACCCTTTTCTTTGTCAGGTTCACCAATTTATTTCCCTTTCCCCTATAAACATATTCCCCTTGTTTTTGCCCTTGATTTAATAAACATAAAAAGATAACATTTAGATACATTCACAAGAAATTGTATGTGTAATATTTTGATGGAAAGTTAGATCTCTTTGGGAAGTGTAATGTGGTAGAAAGTAGACATTCTGTAAAGAGTAAAAAAGGTAATCTCTTGGGAAGTGTAATATTTATCACTTGGACTTTTTTCCTTTTAGTTTTGATTACGAAGATGCAGGCTACCAGACTGCAGAACTTGTGAAAATGGATATTCTACTGAATGGAAATAATGTAGAGGAGCTAGTAACTGTTGTACACAAGTAAGTTGAATAGAAACTAATCATGGAATGTGAAAATACTCACTTTTGATATGTTTTTCACTTATTTTTGTTTGAGCAGCTGCATTTAAAAAACTTTTAAAGGTAATTAAAATAGAGTTCACCCTACTCACTTTGCTTTCTCTTCTTTTTCCACACTTCTCTCTGGACTGCTAAAATAGAACAGAGCTATAATAATAGCCAAAAGAATAGTGTAAATAGAAATGTTTCCCCTTACCTCGTTAAAAAAAAAATGTTTTAAAATTTTATAATGATGGATTTAGAATTGGGAACAAGTTTTTTTGTTTTGTTTTGTTTTTTTAGATGGGAGTCTCATTCTGTCGCCAGGCTGGAGTGCAGTGGCGCAATTTCTGCTCACTGCAATCTCCGCCTCCCGAGTTCAAACGATTCTCCTGTCTTAGCCTCCTGAGTAGCTGGAACTACAAGTGCGTGCCACCATGCCCAGCTAATTTTTGTATTTTTAGTAGAGACGAGGTTTCACCATATTGGCCAGGATGGCCTTGATCTCTTGACCTCTGATCTGCCTGCCTCAGCCTCCCAAAGTGCTGGAATTATAGGCATGAGCCACCACACCCTTTTATATTTGTAAAAAAATTATAAAAAGGAAAAAACCCACGTGTTCAAGAAACAGCAGATTGGTTAAAATGAATTAAAAAGCACCCATATTGTTATTTTCAGCCATTAAAACTTGTGGAGTAGTGTTTAGTGACAAAAATGTCTATTAAATAAGAGGGTAGAATATATCATAAATACTGATCATAACAAAAATATGCAAAAAAATGACTAGAAAGATATATGTTTAAAATAAACATTCCAAAATGTTTACCGTTTTCAGTGGCTAAGGAAAGAGAATCAAGAATGAATTTCTGTTCTCTAATGTTGTATTTCTAAATTTTCTGTAATCATACATTGCTTTCTTAGAGAAGTTGTTCATGATTCAGAGAGGAAGAGATATTTATGATAAGTAAGTTCCATTTGAACTTCCTTAAGAGATCACCTTTACATTGATTATGCAACTGGCCTAGAAAAATACTTGAAATATTCTTATTTAGGATATATAAACAATTGTATTTTTCTGTCTCAGAGACAAAGCACACTCAATTGGCAAAGCCATATGTGAACGGCTGAAGGATTCTCTTCCTAGGCAACTGTTTGAGATAGCAATTCAAGCTGCTATTGGAAGTAAAATCATTGCAAGAGAAACGTGAGTTGAAATTGATTTTTGTTCTTGAGCCAGTTTCAGAAATGATATACCTAAAAAGTGAAAGAATATTGAACATTTTAACCTTGGCCTAAGCTTTATTCTTACTTGTAGAAACAGTATGATAGTGCTCTCCATTTTTCTGATTTAAGTAATGACTGTTAGTTTGAATTACTTGTATAACACCATTGGGTGATGTGATTTGCAGTTAGTATGATGTATATGGGTTTGAGGAACTGTTTTAATTTCCACTCATATGAATGTCTATAACTGAATTTCCCAGGTAAGGAATTTCTTTATGGTTTTATCCCTTTAGGTAGATTATAAATTAATAGAAACTGAAACTAAAAGGTTTTGTCTTCCAAATGACAAAATTACAATTTTTTTTTAACCCAAAGTATTTAATACCACTTCCCCACTTCCCCAGAGCTAGGGAGGTTATAAACCAAGGAATGCCAATACCATGTTAGGATTTGCATTCTAGATTAGGGACCTCACATGAATTATAGTAGACATGGAAGATAGGCTAATTTCTGTAGGACACGGAAATGTAATACATAAATCAGAACACTGGCTGGGTGTGGTGGCTCACAGTCTGTGATCCCAACTACTTGGGAGGCTGGGGCAGAATTGCTTTGAGACTAGTCTGGGAAACATAGACCCTGTTTCTTAACAAAAAAACAAAAATAGCAATGAAGAACACTGAATAAGCTGCTCAGCTTGTAACAGCAGGTGCAGGGTGTGTCTTGTAGCACTTCCCATTTCCTTTCCTTAATGATACTAAGACTTCTGGGAAATAGGAAGTATCTCCTCAGTTATGAAAAGTTGAAAATTGCTATTAAAGTCTACCTTTACTCAAACCTAATGGGGAAATACAACTATCATATTAATATAGACTTGAGGTTAATTTTAGGCCCACTGTTTGAAATACATTTCATTTCCTAACACAATTTTGCTTCGGTTATTCTGTGTTTCATAAATACTGAGATCAGGCAGAGTGGAGATGATAACCAGGGAACATCCTGGAAAGTGCAACTTAAGACAGTTAGCAAATGCTCATTCTAACATAAGTGTGTTGAGAGAATACCTTAAAAAAACAGGTTTTTCTCTCTAAAGGAATACATAAAGATGGAGCTATTTTCAAAATTAGAGTGATCTAGAAATTTCTCAAACATTATAGAAATAGATTAGTTTATAACTCGTGGGGCAGATATATTAATCTTCCTAGCCACTCCATCCACATTCAGTAGAGGCAATAAGATAATAAACATGTTTTGTTTTTCTGAAGTAGTAGTGGTAACAGTATTTTTAGATTGAGTAAAAAATAACGAAATATTTCTTGTAATCAAGGTCACATCATGCTTGAATTTGGCCTAATCAAGCCTACCACAAGCCTTGACCTTTTTTTCTTAATGTGTGTTGACAAACATGTTGAATTCGTTCTTTTATGCCAAGTACATGAAAATAAATACAAGAGCATTTGAAGTATCTAATTAATATGCTTATGGAAATTTTACATAGGTAATGATACTGTCATTAAAATTTTCTAGTAAAGGGGAGATTGTTTTTGGTAAGAAAGTGCTTTTAAACAGTATAATGTAATTATGTACTTAAACGAAATTTTCTCTTTTACAGTGTGAAAGCCTATAGGAAAAATGTTTTGGCAAAATGTGTATGTATCTAGTTGTATTTATTCTACTTTACAACTTTTATGGGTTTTAAATCAAAGGGAGCGTAAACTTACTGATTTCCATTGTTGGTTTTATACATTATTTCCAAGTTTTCTTTTGAATAGGTAAATTTCAGCTTGACCACGGCAACCGGTTCATTTTGCCCATATCCTTAAATATTTTTTCATCTTATTTATAAAATAAAAATTTACAAAAGAATTATGAAAATTGTTCTTATATGTAATACTAAGGAAGATTCTTATAACAGTTATTTCTATGATCTGGGTAACATGTTTTCTTGATCTAACATATAATGAAAGATTTTGAAAACAATGGCTTTATTTTACAGTTGAAATGTCTGTCTCCTGACATATGCTTTGCCAGTTTGCTGTTATTCAGCTGTTAAAAAATTATTCTTGCCTGAGCTTGGTGGCTCACACCTGTAATCTTAGCACTTTGGGAGGCCAAGATGGGCAGATTACTTGAGGCCAGGAGTTCGAGACCAGGCCTGGCCAACATGGAAAACCCCATCTCTACTAAAATACAAAATTAGCCTGGCCTGGTGGTGCATGCCTGTGATCTCAGTTACTCGGGAGGGTGCAGCATGAGAATTGCTTGAGCCCAGGAGGCGGAGGTTGCAGTGAGCAGAGATCATGCCACTGTACTCCAGCCTGGGTGAAAGGGAAACTCTATCTCAAAATTAAGAAAATTATTCTTAAATATAGTGAGAATTGAATGATAATTCTTTCTCCAAATGCTCAGTATAGTTTTTGGCACATTTATTCCTGTGTGATTAAGAGTTTCCTATATTAGACTGTGGCTTTATAGTCAAAATTCCAAGCCTAGAATCAGTAATGAGATTGATAATTCTTCCTTGACATGCATATTATAATACTAGGTTTCCTTGGGGATCTTCACCTCCCCAAATTAAGGCTTCACTTAATCCAAATTAAAGCCTTTATCATTCTCTGACAGTAAAATTAGGATCTGCTAGGAAGATTAGAGAGATGTCTGCCTTATGGATAATAATTTGGTATGGTTATTAAGATTGTACTGATGCCTCTGTACTCATATGATTATTTTCTCTTTAGAGTGACTCAGACTTCCAATTTTAAAATATTTTCAGTATGGTGGTGATATTACCCGAAAATGAAGCTTTTGAAGAGACAAGCAGAAGGGAAAAAAAAGCTGAGGAAAATTGGCAACGTTGAAGTTCCAAAAGATGCTTTTATAAAAGTGCTAAAAACACAATCTTCTAAATAATTGGTGGGAAAACAAAGAATTTTCATAAATTAAAAACTATCTGCTTTTCATTTCAATTTGTAATATGCTGACAACAGAATGGTAATTATAAAATTTGCTTGTTACTTTCAGGGTATTCAGGTTCAAATAACCTAAGCCTTTCGTTGAAAGGGAGTAATGAGTGGGTAGATTAAGAGGTTAGATATTGAAGCCATGTTGCCTGTTCTCAAGTACCTGTTCCAACCACTCACTAGTAAGGTGACCTTTGCCAAATTAACCTTTGTTTCCTCTTGAGTAAAACAGAGATTATATACTACCTACATAAGTTGTTGTGAAGATTAAAAGAGGTAATACATTAAATATTCAGGGGTGTAGGCACTCAGTTGTTAAGTCCTTAATGCAGTTACATCCTTAAATGCATTGTAAGGTCCTTAGAAACTGACTTTAAGCAAAATGTCACGTAGCAGGTCCTTGAATGATGACATTTCCTTCTAAGTGGTTTATAACATTGATGAGGAAAAAAAATTGGTTTATGAATCATTTCATTATTATTTATTTATTTATTTTTTGAGACAGAGTCTTGCCCTGTCGCCCAGGCTGGAGTGTAGTGGCACAATCTCGGCTCACTGCAACCTCTGCCTCCCGGGTTCAAGAGATTCTCCTGCCTCAGCCTCCATTACAGGTGCGCGCCAGCATGCTTGGCTAATTTTTTGTATCTTTAGTAGAGATGGAGTTTCACCATGTTGACCAGGCTGGTCTCGAACTCCTGACCTCACGATCCACCCGCCGTGGCCTTCCAAAGTGCTGAGATTACAGGCGTGAGTCACCCTGCCCAGCCATGTCATTTCATTTAAAGTCACAGTTTCCATGAATCTCAACAAGTGAGGACCTGCTATATTTTGTTGCGTGCAGTTTTTCCTTACTGACACTAAAAGGCTACATACTTAAGATTCCATCTACTTTAAGTTAAAGGATTTTCAGAATCACCTTAAGTGTCAAATTTATTAGCAGGATTAATTTATCTGATATGAATTCATTTATTAAACAGAACTCAAATAACATACTAACTAGACATCTGCTCTAGTTCATGATAAAATGTTTATAGATTTTATCAGGTTGTTAGTTTGAAACTAAATGGTTTACATCTAAATTAAGGGCAGGAGCTCTCTTTCAGACATTCAAAACACATTTGTGTAAAATGACAGGTGTTTGGTGTTACCAGGAACTCTTAATGCCATTTTAATAATTATTGTCTAAATTTCATAATTGAAGCGATTTTAGAGTAGTTAACTTGAGATTTCAGAGCCACTAAATGGCTGTATTTCTCCAAAGCTCTCAGCTGCCATGTTTATTCAGCCAATGAACAAACCAGACTGCAGACTATATTATAGCAAGATAACATTATTTAGCCATTGATTTTTATCTTCTACCTTGCGTGAATGAACTGAATGAAGAAAATGCCTTTTAGGGATAAACACTGTCAAGGATGAATTTTATACTAAGGTTATGTGAAAGAAAAAAATCTCAAAACCACTAAGCCAGAGGGAAGTCAAGCTGGGAACTGATTGAGGCAAACCTGCCTCTCATTTTATTCCTAAATGAAGACAGTCACAAAGATAAAATTTGCTCAAAAGGAAATTCCTTATGGACAAAGACAGAACTCAAAGTCTTCCTTCTGCTCACATGAAACAAATGCATACATGGTTGCTTCCTGTGCCCCGTGTTTCACTAAGCCAGATTAAGGTATAAGTATTCCCCTACCCTCCTCTCATACGTAAATTGTATATTCAGTGAAAGGCTAATCAGAAATTCAGAAGAATGCAACTCTTTCTCTCTTACCTGCCTATGCTTGAAGCCCCCGCCCCTCTTCGAGTTGTCCTTCCTTTCAGGACCAATGTACACCTTACACGTACTGATTGATGTCTCATGTCTCTAAAAATGTGTAAAACCAAGCTGTGCCCCAAACACCTTGGGCACATGTGGCGAGGACCTCCTGAGGCTGTGTCACGGGCACATCCTTAACCCTGGGAAAATAAACTTTCTAAACTGACGAGAGCTGTCTCAGATATTTTGAGCTCCCAGTTATTGTGAAATCATCTTAATTATAAATTAAGTAGAGATTTACTAAAAATCACGTGTAGAAGTAGCCTGAGATGTAGTCCTAGATACATATATTATCATCTTATGTATCTTCCCTTCACCTTCCAGGTTCTGATAAAACAGATGAAATATGAAAGACCATGACAGCAGTATTTTGAAAATGACAGTATTTGAAACTAAAAAATTGTAAAACAGAGTGTTCTATCACTGCCAAGGGATAAGTTACAAATTGGTTCTTGGAACATAATGTGTACTATGTGCTTGCTATTTAATAATTTACCAATATTAGCCTTTTTTAGTCAGACTAATTTTTTTTTTAACCTATGACTCTTTAGGAAATAGTTTGAGTTATAATAGTACAAAAAAGCATTTTCCGTAAGCTTAATTTCTTTCCCCGTCCCACTTTCTCAGTCAGATGACTTTAGTGACTTGGAGTTGTGTGCTTTATAAGTGTATTCCTCAGAGGACCTAACATTATTAAGAGTTTAGCAATCATTAAAATACGTTTAAACACTGTTCTCAATATTAAAATAGCACCATTTATTGAATTTAATATGTGACGACCACTATGCTGACCTATGTATGCTTCCCTCATTCAATCTATTTAAAAATTTTGGGGAAGAAGCAGAGTTTATTTTCCAAAGTCACCATTGTTGACAGAGCTGGGATTCAATGGTTTCCTTCCTCAAAAAGCTAAGTTCTTTGCCTATGCAGCTTAGCTCCTGAGTTAGGGAATGAAAGCAGGAATGAAAGTGGCCAGAGTTTCCGCTACTCAGCTTGTGGAGGAGCTTGAGTACATCAACCTCAAGTAAGCCTCTAACATCAAGGTCAGGAAAGGAGAATTTTTAGACCTTTAAAGCACAGAAATAACTGGTGAATCATGTACCACAACAGGTACCTTTAGCTTTTTCACTGTGATGCTGTATGACTTTCTAAGGTAGTCAGCATAGTTTGTAGTAAATGATTCTTATTACTGGAAGTGTATGTGGAATGTTACTGACTCATTAGTTATTTAAAAAACATAAGGCTATTAAAACATCTGGAATTAAAGCAGCAAATGTACCCCATTCCCCACTTTTAACCATAAAATCCTATTACCAATTTTATTTCATTAATTTATTTGCTCTTTTAATATTTTAAGAAGCTAAATACATTTTAATCACATAGACAAGCACGTAGTAAGGCTTCTTCTATCAGGTGGGCTTATGAAATGCAAAATAAGCAAAAGGAGCATTATTTTTGCTCCCCACAGAGGCAGAGACATCTTTTAACCTAACTCCTGATGCATGATGGCAACAAATGCAAAATAAACGCAGGTTCACATGTACTATAATTGTTGAGAGTTGAATGCATGTGTTCAGTTTCACTTCTGGAAATAAAATTTAGATAACTTATTACACGCTTTATTTGAGTTAAAGATAGAAAACAATATACTTTTATGTAAATTGCTATGGCAATGTAGTTTACAGTAATTTTTATATATACTTCATATTATTATTTTAGACATAAGGAATAAGGCTAGTCGTATATTAAGTTTAACAATAATCAGAAAATATTCTCCAAAAGAATTTCCTGAAGTGGATTGCTAGGTATAAAGCTCATAATTGTCAAGATACTTATATTAGGGACATGAACCCAAGTCATTAAAAATAAGATATTTGTAAAAAAGTGCTATAGAAGAAGGTGCACAAAAAACATGCACTTACACATACTTTCCGAAAGGATGTAAACTACTTTTAGACACTGTCATCTCTTCAAATTTCCTTTACCAACGATATATAGCACAATTTTTGATGTCTAGATGGTGCTGTAGGAAGATGACTAAGGCAACCATATGCAGAAAAGCATGTGTGTGATGCACAGAAAATATAAAGATCACATTCCAAAAGTGAAGGTCTGCAATGACAGTTTGATCTGAAAGGTTTGGAGTGTCATGTCATTAAAAAATGAAATATATGCCACTGGAGTCATATCACAAATGGCACCTGATGTGTACACTCTACCTTTAAAATGACTTGAAACGGGCAGACATTTCTATGCTGTTTTATAGGTGGCTATGTGACTTCAGTACTTTATAATAGCCAGTCAATCTTGAGAGCCAGCTACTTCTCTTAAGCCCAAGTACAAGATATAAATATTCAAATTATGGAATGTTTAACATAGATACTCAAATGAAAAAATGACAGTCTTCAAAATTCCCCATGTTTTGTCATATTGCATAGCTGAAAATTCATCTACTACTTAGTAAAAAGTGCTCTGTTCATTCAAGCAGAATTTTGCTCCAATCTCCTTCAATTTCCATCTTTCATACTGAATAGTGGTTCCACAAGTTTATTGTGCACATGCATTAGACCTTAAAGAAAAAAAGCACAGTTCTAGTTGTTTTGTTAATTTTGAACTATTTCATTTACTTCAGACAACAAAGTATTTTTTATAAGACACAGTAAGCTGTTTAGTTCCCATCTTGATAGTCAAGTTTATTAGAAAAGTACAAATAGAAATGTTTCAGAATGTCTTTTACCTACCTAGCAAATATGAATTTATAATTATGTAACAGATCTACAATGTGTACAGGTATTTTGGGAGTAAACAGAAGAGCAGTTCTTGTCTTCAAAGAGATTCAGCATGACAAATTTGAATACTGACTTAGATAATATGTTTTAATTACATCTAAAAGTCTATGTTGATCTTGATCTTCTGGCACTTCCTCTACTAGACTCCAGCCAGGGGCTCAGAACTGCTGTCTCACTCTTAATATATTACCCTATCCATTCATCTGGCAAATTATTTTCTAATAGTTTGGCATGTGTATTTTTGACAAAGGTTGATTATAAATTCTACACTGAGGGAGGGTTACTAAAACAATACAGAAAACAACCTGTACTAAATCATTTAATTCAGAATAGAAATTTAGATTTTAAATCAGGTAGATTATAACTTACATTTTGTAACTGGTACATATACTTGCAGACTGCTCTTAGCTATGAAAGCTGCTTGGGAAATAGCTGATCTTCCAGTTACTCGTGTTTTAAGGCCTCAGTACTATACTACTTTGGGGAGAAAAAAGTTCTAAAAAGACTGTCTTTGACCCAATTAGTGAACCAGAGATTTTATATTTTGGAGGGTAAACATGAGTTAAATTTTCCAGGTTATTAAGAACATGGGGGGCTGGGGAAAGGCACTTACAATGCGGTTTTGCAGGAAATGGAATTACTGGATTGGAGAGAGAGGTTGCTTGTTAGTGAACAGATGTTCCTTGTCAGAAAGGCTGCAAAAAGGACTCTAAAATCCCAACTTTGAGAAAGACTCACTTTTAAGGGACAAGCAAAGAGCACTGGGAAGTGTTTGTGTAGTAGGAGAAATTCTAACCATAAGAACAGGACTCTAAAGGAGGGAAGGGGGAAGCATTCCATTCACTAGTGCTGCAACTGAAAGTGAGAGAATGCTTCTCAACAGCCTACTTGAAGGTCATATTAAGCACCGGAAACTTCATGTCCAGTAGGAGAGGGGACAACAAAGATAAGGGTAATATCAGCTGTATGATTTAGAAGATGTAACATTTTCCGGAGTATCAGTTTGTAGAGAATCATTTTTTTTTTTACTTAAATAGTATTCATCTGTCATTTGCTAACAACTTTGATTATGGAAAGAATACACAGCTTTAAAATACATGCAACTTAAAATATCAGGAAAAACATTAAAAATTCAACTCCTTTATAAAGTTTTTTCCTTTACATTGGATATATCTTTTATACATCAAGTAGGACTGCTTCCAAACTAGAAATAATTATTTTGAAAATTCTATTAATTGCTTTTTTAGGTATTAAGTCAGATATTTACTGTGACTTTAGGTAAAATTGACAACTTTCTACATATGAATTTTATATAAATAAATAATTGCTACTTAAGTCAAACAAATAATTCTTCTGATAAAAATGCACCAGACTTCCTGAAACCTTACCAGAAGAAAGGTTAAATGTCACAGATTCTAACCAATGTCTATACAAAGTAACTTTTATGGTTTTGACTCAAAATGAACTCATTCTACCTTTGTCAAACTACTGAGGTGGAGCCTAAATACAAAGTAAGAGAAAAAAAATTCATATGATGTCATGAAAATATACTAAAATCAAAGATAAAGCTGCTCTATTTAAAAAGCAAAAATGAAAAGCGAGAATGAATAAAATAAATCCCCAGGTATTAAACTTGTTGTCTTGTGATTAACTTGTATCTTTCAAAAGGTATATACTACTATATAGGTGTATACTGAAATAAAGTTGCATTTACTGACAGTTTCTATTGTTTTGGATCTAGTTAACCTAGATCTTATCTAGGCACTAAATAGAACCCTTTAAGATTCTGGTTGGCACTTTTTAGTAATGACAGAAGAAAGGCTAGTGATATGAATGGAATTTGAAGAGTTATGGATGACAATTTTAGGAATTTACATACTCCAGTATTTTGATATACTAGTAACTCAATGGCGGTATGAAAAGTATAAAAACTACATTTGAAATGTGTTTATTTAAGAATATTCAATTTCTCTACCCTTTACTAAAATACTATAAAATGAGGCCCATATGTAGCCCAGAATATCTAAATTCTGTCTTCATATTGAAGGAGGTATCCTAACAGAGGCTGATATCCTGAAACCTCTTCAGAAATACAGACAGCTCCAAAGTGAAAAATATTGTGTCCTCATTAGGTAATGCAGCTATCCTCTCATGAATGGTCTGTTTCAAAATTTTTCATAAGAGCTTACAATTAGATGAACTAAAAGAACTAAATACATATAAACTTCTACCACCCTTCTATTTTAAATTCTCTAACATATGTCTATATACCTTTTTTGGAAGCAGTGGTTATGATATGGGGAAAAAAGCAGATGGAAGTATGATTTTGATGTAGATGGTATCATACCTAGAGTTTATTCTGGGAGGCAGTATAACAGAATAGACAAAAGCCTATATACTCCAGAGATCAGCCTGATTTTGATTTCTATTACCCAGCTCTGCCCAAATATGTGCTGTACGACTTTGGGTAAGTAGCTTAACATCTCTGTCTGTTAAGCCTATTAATTCATTTAAAAATGGGACTATGAGTACCCATTTCATAACATTTTTGTGATAATTAAGTAAATCAAAAAGTAAAATGCATTTAGAATAGTGCCTGGTCATAGAGATATTGGCTATTATAAAATATCTTACTAAATATTCACCAAAATGTAAAAATCTGATAAAAACTAAACTGTGACAAAATCAGATTGGTACAGGCATTTATCTGGGACTTAACTAGGACTAGAAAACGGCCATGTTAAACGAATCTCCTTAAAACTGGAATTAAAATTTGTAGATAGTAAGGATTCCTTGTAGTCAAGGAATCTATTATTTGGGATGAAATCTGAAGGATTACATGGGAAAATAGAGTTAAAACTCCATCAGATGCTCTGTTTTATTCACAAATCACAAATTTTCAGTTTAATCTGATATATTTGTGGCTTGGTAAATTAATAATTTAAATGCTAAAAATATAAATGCCTAGAAATAATCTTTAAGTGTTAAACAATAAGGAAATGTTTAAATAAATTATGATTTATGTACTTGACTATCCATTAAAATGCTTCCAAATATTTAGAAGAGGCAAATGCTCATGAAACATAAGTACAAATACAAAACTATATACAAAGCACGATCAGTATTTTCTTTAAAAATAGACTATTTTATGCTTGCCAAATGTCAGTTATTTGTATAACACCTTCAAGATATTTGCCATATTCACACATTTACATGAAATATGAGTTACTGGTTTTGTTTGCATTGAATTAAAATTTAAGATTATATACTTTATTTCTGAATATGAGATGCTATAGACTGTAAGACACATCATTTTATGTACCACTGAGAAAAAAAATGCTACCTGGTAAGTTATGATCTGACACCAATTTTAAGACACAGTCCAATATCAGCAAGATCAATGTATATGAGAGCCAATCAAATATGGTAGCTTTTTGGACCCTGTCTTAAGTAATAATATCCAAAAAATACAGCTTTCATTTATTCAGTGTATTTTCCAATAGTCATTAAAATAAATACCTAGTTACTAGAATAAAAAAGATTAAAAAGTATAATCATGTAGCAAAAGTAGCATACCTACTACCTACTTAATCACTGACCTATCTATAGGATCAACTATGTAACTTTTAATATCAGCTATGTAAATACAGGTGCTTTATGAAAATTACCTGTTTGTACACTTGCTTACATATGTGTAGTATGTGGAGCTGACTCTTGGAGAATGGGTTCTACATTGGGTATAGGCAAAATGTCCCTTGAAAATCTCTTAAAACCATTACATCAAGCATATGTGTTTTGTAATACACAGCTTGGTACAGTAAGGTTTCTGAATTACTGAACTAGACTACAGGAAAAAGCAAAAAGGAAAATCAACATGAAGTCCGGGCAATCAAACTCCTGCTTACTTGCAGAGATTATTCCATACTGTTTTAACATTTAGCCATTATAACTTTAATATATGGGAATAAATTGGCTTAAAATTGTAAAGATTAAATTAGATAGTGGGAGATCTCTATTATCCACTGATTAGGTTCTAAATTTAGGTTAGAGGGGAGTGAGGGAGAGGGATTGAGGTGGGACTGGTAAACATGAAAAGAAATCCAGAATGAATAAAGATACATTTTCTTTTGGGTTATTTGGTCTTATATATTCAATATGAAAGTAAATTATTAAACCTTGGATTTCAAGAAAAAATGTTTACTGAAAATACAGACTGAAGAGATTCTTCATGAAAAAAAGAAAAAAAAAGGTACTACTTTGAAGACACTATTATCTGAGAACTTTCCATTCCTTGAAAGAACCAGCTTTGTGTTGCCACTTTTCAACACTTCACAGTGTGAGATTTAACTCCACAGTCACAGTAAGTTTCAATTTTCATCCACAACAGAATATCTCAGTCGGCTTTTGAAATTCAGTGCTCACCTTTAAAGTATTTCACAGTTTTAACTCTTAATTCTAAAGTAGCATCTTCATCACATACAAAAATAGTTCGGGGATGCTGTTGGAAAGCAGAAACAGTCCACATGTGATTGACTCCTTCTTCTATTGCTTTGTACAGGGCAAATGCCTTGTGTGCCCCTGTTATGAGGATCATTACCTGAAAAATTATGAACACCAATTGGTAAAACTTGTTCCAAATTAGTAATGAGCTCTATTTTTTTTTTTAAAACAAGGACTTCAGTACCAATATTTTTTCTGAAAGAAAGAAAATACATAGCTCCACATCATAGTTCAAGGTATTTATTTTTACTTTTTAAGGTAACAAGCACAAAATGTTGCTTCTAGTTTAACAAAGCAAAACAATACCTTCTTATGGGGTATTAGTGCAAACATTACAATACCTATAATTACTAACACAGTAAATGATGTATAGAAGAAACCTGGGACGATGAAGAAAAAGGACTGTCTTGCAAAAGCAGACTTACAAATCTATGAATAATTTATACAATGTAGAATGATACACCAAATTGCTGTAGTCTAGATAAGCAATAGATATTATGTCAGAAAAGCAAAGACTCTAAAACAATAGATAATATGAAGAGTTACCAAGAAATGCGTGAGGAGCATTTCACTGAACATGTGCTATTCAAAGTTGACTCAGAATAAAAACTGGATTTAAAGAAGGATTAGGGATCTATTTAAACACAGGAACTGTCTTATAAGCATATATGACTGATATTACCCTTATAAGCTACAGAAAATCCAAGATCTTGGTCCCCAGTCCCTAACTGCCAATGAAATAATGCAATAACATGTTGCAAATGTGAATGTATGTGTCAGAATCTTGTCTTTATAACCTTTCAGCTGGAAACTGATCCCATTTAACACCTCATCTACACACACATTTTTGTAATGTAATAAATCTTTAAACATTTTTTTCCTCATTACAATTGTTTTAACAAAGAATGTTAAAACTGATTTAGTTCTAAAATATTTATAACAAACTTTGTATTACATATTTTGTAACTAGACCTAAAATGGGAGGAAATACTCTGCACTCTCCTTGAATTACATCAACTCCTCAAAACACCACCACGAGAGAAATACTATTCTTACTCATATTTTAAAGATAAGGAAACTGAGGCATATTCTGTAACTCGCCCAAGGTTTTGGTAAGATACAAACAAGCAGTTTTATTCTACAGCCCAGATTCTTAGCGATTAACAATTACATTGCCTCTTGTAAAAGTTCTAACAATTAGACAATATGAGCTAAGAGTCTTTTCATTATTGAAGCACACTCTATAAAAAGGTAATGAGACAGGTGGCAAGAAATCTCAACATCAAGTATATATACTGAGAAAAAAAAAGACAACCAAACTTTTATTGGCGAGAAAAGGTAAGTACATACCTACCATTAACGTTATGAAGGGAGTGGAGTTTAGAGGAAAGGAGGCTGCTGGAAGCTTAGTATAGGATGAAGAATTCATTATTGGTGTTTACGGCTAAAGTGTAGATAAAACAAATTGCTCTCTAAATAGACTTGATCTGTGATTAGTTATATCTGTTCTACTCTCAAGGAGATTATTTCTCATATCATGGGAAAGGACAAACTATATGGAATAATTTGGTATGCTTGTTCAAACTGCAGAATCCCTAAATTTAAATAATCAAGCTAGGTGTGGATACCAGGTGATCCTTATGTACACTAATGTTTGAGAACCAGTGCTCAGGCAGATGTTGCAGTGATACAGCTTTATGCTACTTAAGTGTAGCAGTAACACTATTTTAAAAGGTTATGAAAAAGCTAATTTAAATAATCATCAACATCTAATCATCCCATAAACTGATATAAATGATTTACAAAAATTTATAACCTCATATTAAATCCTCCATATCCCTTCTTGGTTGGAATTTTAAGTCAAATGTAATTTTAATAAATGAGGAAATTAGCCTGGACAGCATAGGAAGACCTTGTCCCTTCCAAAAAAAAAAAAAAAAAAAAATTGAAAATCAGCCAGGCGTGGTAGTGTGCGCCTGAAGTCCCAGCTACTTAGGAGGCTGGGGTGGGAAGATCTCTTGAGTCCAGGAGGTTGAGGCTGCTGTGAGCTGTAGTCACACCACTGCACTCCTGTCTGGGCAAAAACTGACCCAAAGAAAAAAAACTCAGTATTTGAGTAATTCTATTTGTTCTAAAAAACAGCATAAAAACCGTATTAAAACTTACATCTTGTTAAATGTAATGTATTACATAACTCAGTTTCATATTTTAGAAATAAGATTGCTCTAAAATCCTTTTCTCAACTTACTGACTATGAAATTTGAGTCCTTGAAAGGTCTTTTTTCATATACCTATGACTTTTAGGTTTCTCATATATTTTGATTGGCAGTTTGTATCTATTTGTATGTTCAAGTTTAATTGTATCAAGATAAGTTACTTATTCATCATACCTTGTCTATACTTTTTTTCCTCTGAACCTGTCCAATCTGGCTACCAGAAAGGAACAGAGTTCTGGGTTTCCATATAATTTAACTACATATTACCATGAACTGACTACAGTTTGTTCTGTATTCTCAAGGAAGAAAAGATAAGTTAATCTTTTCTGTATTCTTAAGGAAGAAAAGAAAAAAAGATAAGTTACTTATTCATCATACCTTGTCTATACATTTTTCCTCTGAACCTGTCCGATCTGGCTACCAGGAAGGAACAGAGTTCTGGGTTTCCATATAATTTAACTACATACAACCATGAACTGACTACAATTTGTTCTGTATTCTCAAGGAAGAAAATGACAGCCCAATTTAAAAAAACCTTAAATTACACAGAATTGGCTGTTCAGAGCTCTTCCATGCTTAAATATACCAAATGTAGAATAGTTGCAGCCCCAGCTGAGTTCCTTTTCTCCTGGAAACCAACAGGGCTCTATCATCCTACATAACATACAGTCAAAAAGCATTTAAATCATCCTGAGAGCTCCAAAAAAGATACTGTGTAACTAGCAATGCATCATTGTCCCAGCAGTCCTTTCATGAGACACTTAAAATAAAAAACAAACCATGTGATCAGTTAAGATTTTAGGACCTCAAACTGGAGCAGGAACAGGCAAGCAGCACCTCAAAAGTGGTGGTGCTTAATTCTTAGTTTACAGCTTCAAAAGACTTAATTGATCCCTAAACATATCAATGAGACTGACAAAAGTTAGCTACTGAAAACTAGAAAACAATTTATACTGCAAACAGAATGCAATCAAAATATCACTTATTCAGCATCATAACCCCTGCAAAATATTAATATATTGACATCAAAGGAAAAACAACAAAGAACATTTAATGCTTACTTCTCTAGCATCCATCACTGTCCCCACACCAACAGTTAGAGCCATAGTTGGCACTTTTGATAAATCTCCATCAAAATATTTGGCATTTGCCAAGATGGTATCCATTGCTAAAGTCTTTAATCTTGTCCTTGATACTAAACTGGATCCAGGCTCATTGAAAGCGATATGACCATCTGGACCAATTCCTTTCAAAAGAAATATACATACATATACACATGATGTAAATAGGTTTCACAAAGTTCAATGTGCGTTAAAGAACAACAACAAAACACTTACCTTGTTTGATTTTATACTTGAATTCCTATTACTGCATTAAAATATTTGTTTCTGTATTGATTCAACAAATGTTTCAACGTTTTCTACATGCTTAGCAATGAGCTGACATGATTCTAATAGTAAAATTAAGTATCACCTTATATTAATATAACATTTGATAATTTATAAAGCCCGTTCACATGCATCATCACAACAGATTATTAAATATTATTTAATAATCTTATGAGATGGTCAAATTAGCCATATCTATTTCCCTCATTTCCTCCACCTTTTTCTACATACACAAGGAAATTTTGATGCTCAAGAAAAATAAGTGACTTGTTCAACGTCACAACTGAGTAAACACTGAGACAGGACTCAGATCTGTCTTCTGATTCCTACTCGGACATCTTTATAGTCACACTTTAATTTACTTGGTTGTAGTCCAGATACGGCAATTAACTAGTAGACCTTTCTGTAGGATAGTTTCCTCACTTATAGAAATGTGTGGATTGGACAAGATAATGTCTAGGTGAATAGTTTTTTTTTTCTTTTTCACACTTCTGACTGTAACCCTTGTAAGAAATAACATTTGATGTTGCAATCTAGTATATATATACACATATACAACACAAACAAATAAAATATAATTAAGACAAGAACTGCATGAAATCATACTTACCCTTACTAGGAACCATACAAGCTGTTTTCTATTACATTGCATTTCATTAACAAAAGGAAAATGTTGCATGTAATTGGCTATATTGATTTTATGATATAATAATGGGTGACAACCAGTTTTAAAAACACTGCTTTAAAGAGATCTAGTGCCAACTCTAATATTCTAGGATTACCTCTAAAATATAGACAGGAATATGACATTCTTATTTGAAGGAAATGGAAGGTAATTCTTTTCACAAACTTAAGAATCTTTCTATGACATACATAAATCGAGTTTTATTTATAAGTACCCTAGTAGCTAGTCACATTTCTGGCAACCTCAGATAAAAAATAAATCCGCCAATTCCGTGAGTCATTAAAATATCTTTTACATTTATATTCTGCATATTTAATGATATCTGTATTGTACTGACAGCACACAATTTTAACAAAATTTATATAAAATATGACAGAGTAACCCAGTTTTGAAAAATGAAGAAATGAAGACTCTTGAAGCAGGTACAGATGCCAAAGTACAACAATTTATGAATTTCTAATAAGGAGACATAAGACCAGACCTACATGTGGTTAATATGCACTGACTGTTTCTACTATTAAGTATGTATCTGCTTATAAACATATATTAATTACAGGCATTAAATTCTCTAGATCTGTAAAAGTGTTCTGTTTCTCCTCTTAGGTATACATATCCCTAACATATTTCTCTACATATGTGTAAAGAGGGAAGGATGGGATCAGGAAAATACAAGCTTCAGGAAAAAATATGAAGTCTACTAAGATCTACTACTAGTGACCTCACTGATGATTTGGGCCTTACAGAAGTGTACAGCTAGTACAGCTAAGCTGAAATTATGAGCAAAGGTTAATAATAGAGCTGGGTCAAGATATTTGCTTGTTGGTTGTAACTGTCAAAAATTGAGGTTCCTGAAATAAAATTATTTTTTTAAATGTAGCTAATTCTTATTCAGCCTTTAAGTCTAACTATATCAGCACCTCTTGAAACATCTCTAAAACTCATTGTCTGGAGTAAATGTCATTCCTGTGTTCCTACAGTTCTAATGGTAGTGTACATATACTCTTCATGAAAGTACGGGCTTTATCTTCATCATTATATTCTTACCATTTAGAACAACAAGTGAAACACAGGATGCACTTATTAAATAATGGCTGGATAAATGAATGCATGGTTGCTATTCTTTGGTCAGCTCAGTATAGTTTCTTCCACCTCCCACCTTGTTCTCTTCTGCCTTGCTCCTCTCACCAGAGGGGCTGGAACAATTTTAATTTCCTATATCCCTCTTAGGTAAAGTTACTGTGGTCTAGAGACAAGCACTTGTCTCAGGCTAACCAATCAGAATCTCTGTGTGGATCTGAATCTTGACCGGGGATACAGTAAGGAAGAAGGCATGGCGAACTGAAGTACTGGATGATAGCACTGCAGGGAGAAGATTGATGAGTTTCTACTTCTGAGATCTGAGGTTCTCTGGTTGTTTTTCCAAAGACTTGGTTGTTTCAACTTTTCCTTCAGTTGGTGAGTTAACCTAGAATCATTCCAGTTAATTTACTTTTGATCCCATTATTTCCTTTTTCTAGCAAAGCAAAGAATCCAAGCATGCAACCAAATCAGAATGTTAACACTGTCCCCACTGTCTTATTTTTACTTTTTAAAAACACTATCACCTAGGCCAAGTGCAGCGGCTCACACCTGTAATCCTAGCACTTTGGGAGGCCAAGGCAGGTGGATCACCAGAGGTCAGGAGTTCGAGACCAGCCTGGCCAACATAGCAAAATCCCATCTCCACTAAAGATACAAAAGTTAGCTGGGCATGGAGGCAGGTGCCTGTAGTCCTAGCTACTCGGGAGGCTGAGGCAGGAGGACTGCTTGAGCCTGGGAGGTGGAGGTTGTAGTGAGCCAAGATCAAGCCACTGTACTCCAGCCCAGGCGACAGAACGAGACTCCATCTCAACAACAACAAAAAACCCAAGACACTATTGCCTTAAGATATTGTAAAAGTTTATATATTTAAGATTTTATTGTAAAACTAGATTTTTAAAATTACTTACTTATTTATTCATTTTGAGATGGAGTTTCACTCTTGTTGCCCAGGCTGGAGTGCAATGGCATGATATCAGCTCACCACAACCTCCACCTCCGGGTTCAAGCGATTTTCCTGCCTCAGCCTCCCGAGTAGCTGGGATTACAGGCATGTGCCACCACGTCCAACTAATTTTGTGTTTTTTTAGTAGAGATTTTCTCCATGTTGGTCAGTCTTGTGTCGAACTCCCGACCTCAGGTGATACGCCCACCTCGGCCTCCCAAAGTGCTGGGATTATAGGTGTGAGCCACTGGGACCAGCCCTAGATTTTATTTTTAAAAATCCATGTTTGTGTATCTTATTGCTGGGGTTAAGTCAGGAATTGCATGATACACCTTTACCCTTTCTCTCAACACGTTTGCCATCAAGAGGAAGAATGAGAACATTTAAGTATGTATTTCCTTCTTTTTCTTTTCCTCTTCCCTATAGGATAGGGAACTCTGCTCTAATTCCCTGGAATGAGCAATAGCAGATTAACATTTTTAAGCTCTTCTCATTCTACTGTTTCAATTCAAAGGGTAGGAGTGAAAAACCCCATTCTGGCTTCAAGCCCAAACTGCAATCTCTATTTCAACTTTACCTTTAATAAAGCTGATATTTTGATCCCATTTGGCACAGTTCTTAGAGTTTTTATTAACCAAACCCTGGAACAAAAGAAGGGTAGTCGTAAGACCCAGATGCCAATCCTCATCTAAAAATCCAATGATGATAAACCTAGATCAACAAATGAGATTCTTTCATGAATACATATCCAATAATAGGGCATCCCAAATAAGGAAAAGTTCAAAGAAAATGCAATAATCCTTCTCTCTCTATGCACAAGTATGTCCTTTAGATGGTACATATAAAATGTCAGGCATTGGATCATCCATGACTACAGTAAAGATGTTAATGGAAGAGGCATGGGAACTCTCTTAAAATATATTTGGGAGCGGGGAGGAGCGGAGAAAGAACTACAGGAAGCTTAAGACAAATTGGTTAAAAAACCAAATCAAATTATTTTTAGTGGTGTCAGTGATCAACATAATTACAACCTATGCAACATATATTTCAAAAGGAGAACTGAGGTGGTTTATACTGAAGAAACATAACCCCCCAAAAAAAAATTAGCTAAAAAGAAGTACTAAATGATTTAAAGTTATAAGGAAAGAGGGAAGTTCTACCAGACATCTTGAATAAGAGTTACAGGCTTAAACATTATTTTATGCTATGAATGCTTTCTGGAAGGCAGGCAAAGGAACAAAATCAAGTGTTCTTATCAGTGTTATTCCCCATAGTAAAATCGATTTCCTATCTTTGAGTCTACAAGAGGTTTGTCATATGCATACTTATGTAAGGTCAATAAATTAACAAGGGGAAAAGAAAGTCCACAAATGAAGACATTTTCAAGCAGTCACTTAATAATGAACCTCCAACAACTAAAAGCCTTTTTTTCTTATAGTAAATGAGTGAAAACTTTTTTTTATATAAGCAGTTGCAGTATGTTGTAATCCAGTAATTCTACTAGATTCTGGTGTGGAGTTTAGAAAATCTAAAGATTAGATGGTCTATGCACCCCTCAGATACTCTCAAATATCTACTGTCTTAGCCTGAATATTGGAAGATACAAATGGTTAATTATCCCCAAATTGAGCCATACGTACAAAGCAGGAGTATGCATATTTTCTAGGATTACAGAAGTAGTATTAGTAAATTTTATTTAAAACAGATAACCTTCTAATTTGAAAAGCAATAGTCTAACTTGGTTTCTTGCTCCAATAAACAACCATTCTATCAAGAAAGTAAATGTTATTGACTCTGCTAGGTAGAAGTAAAAACTGTCTTACAGAGAAGATTTCAATCCAGCTGGATGTCCTTAGAGGGAATTCGGTAAAAATCCCAAGGAATTCAGTAATTCTAAGGGACAATTATTTCAGCATTTACAGTTGAGAGAGAAAGAGAAGACTGAAGTAGCACTTATGGAGTACCAACTACACACACCAAGCACCGTGTAAGGCATTTTATACACGTTACAACATGATTAATTCTCACAAATTTTGGAATGGTTAATATTAATCCTCTTTTACAAACAATGTACTTATACTGAACTTCAATAAACTTTCCAAGGTCACACAGATACTAAGTGGCTAAAACAGGATACAATTTTACATCTGACTTTAAAACCAAATTTCCTCCAAAGATAATCAACTATCTCAACCATACTTGGCCACTTTAAGTATAAATTAACCTCAGTACAGCTCTATTGAAGATCAAATTCATGTAATTTTGATCAGTGTTCTATTAAGTTAATAAGTTATATACAGATAATTTACAGCATTAGTATTTTTAGTTGAATATTAAAGAATATGGCAAAAAATTTTAGTTTAGTTGATGTTGTATTATTCTTATAGCAATTAGCTAGCTGACTGCGATAGTTTATACTAATAGAAAACCATATTGTCATTATAAAGGAAAGAACTTCCTATTTTTAACTGTAGATTATGTATACACACACACATATAAAATTACAAGCGGAATTTGGCAAATTAAACATTAATTTTGGAATTTATGACAGTTATACAGCTTAACTCATATTAAGGCTGATATATAAAAGTTTTACATCATTTTAACTGATTACTCAGTAAGATGAAACAATTAAAGTGATCTACTAAAATCCACCTGTTCCTCATGCAATCGTTTAAACTCTGGAATTTGATAAGTAGGTTGGCTAGAGTTTTAAAGAAATAGTAAAAAGAAGCTATCATTTAGGTAAAGAAACATATTACTCATTTTGAAAGATGTGGTAAACTGTCAACTTTAAAGAGGTAGTTGTAAGAGTTTAACATGGATTGGGATGTACCTCTCAAGGCATAATGTAAATAATTCCAGCTGTTAATTTGAAGATTAAGATGGGAATTTTAAGATTATTTTCTGAAGAAAATGAAGTAAAACAGAAATCAGTAGCAGAATTAATGGGTATTATGGACAGCCACAGGTGCTCTTCACATTACATAATGAGAAGATTTCTTTTATAAATTTAAAATTCCCTAATTCAAACACTAACAAATAGTTAATGACAAAAGGTTTTACATACCTCCAACAAAAGATCTATTCCTCCAGCTTCCTTTATTTTCTTTTCAAAAGCATCACATTCTGCTTGTAAATCTGCAGCATTCCCATCAAGGATATGTGCATTATTAGGATCTATATCAATATGCTTAAAAAAGTTATTCCACATATAAGAATGGTAGCTTTCAGGATGATTTCTTGGAAGTCCTAAAGATGAAGTTAATAAAAATATAAGTATTCCCAGAAATAAATCTAAAGTTTATTTTTCTGTTTAAGTCATAAGTGTTATTTAATATATGTAACTTCTCTATACCATATTCAATTTAAAAGCATTTTTATGTGGAATATATGATTATATGCCCAGTATTAATCACCTTAAACGTATGCATTAATTCATAAAACATTTATGGAATACTATTATCTCATTTTATAGGTGAACACTTGAAACATAGGGATCTTTCCCAAAGGTCCCATCGTTCACAAAGGAGATAGGATTCAAACACAGAAAGTCTAGTTCATGTGCACTTCATCACTATACTCTTCTCAAACACACACAATTTTAATCAATGAGACTGACTTTCATGTTAAGCTCAAAATAATCAGCCATTCAAGTGAAATGATAGTCATGTTCCTCCTCTATTCATACTATATGTGTGCAGATTATGTGGAATCACAGCACTTATTTGGCTATCATTTATGCTACCATTAAATATGTATTGCTATATTTAAATTTTAACAGTTTCTATACATCATAGATTTCAGGCAGGCAAGTTAACACTCAATGAATTATAAAAGTTTCAGGGTTACCAATATAGCTTTTGATTTGAAAAACTACTTAACTAATTACCTTTACATATACATTAGATTATCCTGACAACACTGATTTTAACTCTGCTTTAAGAAAAAAGAGAATGAGAAATGTGAGTAGACTGGCTTAAAGTTACATCACTGGTGAGTGGCAGAGCCCCGGATGAATGCAGATCTTCTGATTTCCAGTCCTTCATTCCTTCCACTATTCTGTGCTACTATCACAAAATACAGGTTTTATATAAACTCCCAATCTCATCTCAAAGCAGTACATTACATTTTAGAAATATATTCATACATTAATATTATATTCAAAACATAAATTCAAATATACTAATATTCTAAAACTACATTCATTTTATTCAAAATGCAACATACCCACATAATAGTCAATATCTTTACGTATAGCTTACCTACATATTCATCCATATTAAAGGTCTTCACATATTTAAAAGAAAGGTGTCCATTCTTATGATATTCTATTAGTTTTTTATAGCATCCTAAAGGTGTACTCCCTAAAAGACATAAAAATTCCATTTTCTAACATGACTTAATAATCTATTAAAAAAACTTTTATTAACTTTACCTATGTTTTCTTAATAATATTCTGTCGTTCCGTTTAGGCAATTATTAACTTAAATACATAATCGATTAACAAGTATTTAAACATTTTGGTAAACTAGAATTTGCTGAATAAAGCTGGAAATCTGTCAATAAAAACTGAAGTTTGGAAAATTATCCTTGAGTTGTTGGGTACTAGGATATACTATTACAAATTCTAAGATTAGAAGTTTCTAGAGTATATACCTGAATTTTTAAAAATCTCCCTTTCTGAAAACAAAATCTTGAGTTTTTGCACAAATGATATATAAATAGGTCAAGTGTTGACTATTTATTGAAATCAAAAGGGAAAACAGAGCTAAATTTAAATATTGCCCCTACTTTCAAAATAGAATCTCAAACTGGCAAACACTGAGTAGGGACTTTAGCCTTACAGCTTTCTAAATGAAGCTCCTGTTTCTCATCTTTTGATAACTTCAGCATGTATCAGCTAAAATGTGTAAAGTGAGAAAAAGAAGTTATTTTTGCTTAGGACAGAATTTATAGGAAAGAGGATCTTCTAATATTTCATCTGAGTTCTTGATTCTATTGTTTTATAAAATTACAGTTTGATATGTGAAAAGATGGTGCTTCATGGTACAACAGAATAAAAATAAATTAGCCACTTGATGGCCTTCACCTTTGCTTTCTAAATTTGTTTTTTTTTTTTTTTTTCTTTTTCATTTTAACTTCAAACTGAGAAGGCCACGATGCCATTCTTTTTTTTTTTTTTTTTTTTTTGAGACGGAGTCCACTCTGTTGCCCGGCGGCTGGAGGTGCAGTGGCCGGATCTCAGCTCACTGCCAAGCTCTGCCTCCCGGGTTCACGCCATTCTCCTGCCTCAGCCGGTCACCGAGTAGCTGGGACTACAGGCCGCCACGACTCGCCCGGCTATTTTTTGTCGGCTAGTTTTTTGTATTTTTTTTTTTTTTAGTAGAGACGGGGTTTCACAGTGTTAGCCAGGATGGTCTCGATTTCCTGACCTCGTGATCCGCCCGTGTCGGCCTCCCAAAGTGTTGGGATTACAGGCTTGAGCCACCACGCCCGGCCCAGATTGCATTCTTATAACAAGTTATCTGGCCCTCCCAATCCTAGTTGGAGTACTGATTCCTAGTTAACCCACCATCACAAAACAAAACAGTGCAAAACAAAAGGCTGCACAAAAAATTCCAACCCAAGTATCATACAGAAATCTGATAAAACTAAACAGTCTCTGACAAAAACAAATACAAAGGAAATTCAAGAATAGTAAAAAGACTGCCTCTCATTTGAGATGACAGAATAGACAAGGCTATAAATAAATACCACACAGGTTCACAGAACAGAAGAATAAAAGATTTTCTAAAAGCTTAGTACATATGTTGTTTTAGATTACAATTATTAATTTAAAAATTATGTAGTAAAATTTTACATTTCTTTCTCAACAAGCTATAGCCCACTAACATGAAACCTGCCTAAAAGATGGATAAATATGCTTTCCCTCTTCCTTTCTGGAAGGATAAATGAATCTCTTCTCTCTTTTAGTGTCAAGAGACGAGTTATAGGATTCTCTCAATTTAAGGATATATGAATAAAAAGGTGATCTGTCACAACTGAGGTGACAAAAAAATTCATTTTCTATTTTGTAATCAATGTGGCTAAAAGACTGAAGAAAAAAGAACTGGTTAAACAAACTTAATTTTAATATTTGCTTTGTAATAGTCATTACTAACACAATTTAGCAAGTACCTACTATGATTTATATAAAACAAAGATTAAGACATTTTCTTTCCTGTAAGAACTCACAGTATAAGGATAAGCAAGTACAAAATAGCGGTAACACAGGAAAAACGCTATAATCTAAAAGAAGTTTGAGTATTGCAGAATATCAAATAAAAAAGACTACAATCTTGCTAGTTGGAAGAACAATAAAAGAAAATGGCATTTCAATTCAGTCTTGATGAAGGGATACAATTTCGACAAAGAGGAAACTAACTCAGAGCAGAGCAAATATGGAGCCGGAGATTCAATGATGACATCTGTCTACCATGTGGCTAGATGCTGTGCTGATGTTTTTATATATTACCTCACATAAAGCTCACAACCTTGAGAAACTGGCATTATCTTTCCCATTTTGAAGACAGAATAACTGGGTCAAAAAGATTAAGGAATTTGCCAAATATCATATGGCTGTGAAACCAGGGATTCAAATCTAGATACGTCTGGTGCCAGAGCTCATACAGATTCCATTAAATAACATGCGAGGAATATGAGTGAAAGCAAAGCAAAGCAGCCAGCAAGTTCAAGCCTATTCTTGAACTGCAAGCAGTCAAATCTGCCTAGCCCAGTTCTGGGTAAGGAAATGGTGGGAATAAGTTTTGGGAAGCAGATCAGGCTCACAGCATACAGGCTTTAAATGTCACCCTCATTAAGATCACATGAGTAAATATAAAATTGAACAGATATTGCCCAGAAATTGAGCTTGATGGGGAGATAATTACAATACAGCCTGGTACTAGCAATTACCGACATGTATGTTCAAGTCTCAAAAGCAGTGGTGGAAGGGGACATAATTAACCTTGTCAATGGTCCATGAAGGAGAGTAATGGAAAATTTCAACAAGGTTTTCCAGAGATACTCCCTTGGCAGGTATATTACTAGCAGTTATGCTATCCAAAATAAAGCAAAGCTGTAGATCTAAATACACAAAAAGATGTTTAGCACTGCTGACATTTAAGACTCTCTAAGTCTTTTTGTCCCCATTCAAATTACTGTTTTTTCTGCATCATAATTAACACAATGCCATTAACAGAGGTAGGCGGAGTGCAACTAAGTATAACAGCATAGAAACTATACAGAAACCACATTCAACCCCAAGGGCTCACATATCAGAACTGAGGGTGCTGGGGGTGTAGTACTGGTGTGTCCAGTGAAAAAAGTCACCTTTTGCCATTCTCACCAAGATCTACTGCCCTGGACCAAAAGAGAAAAAGCAAAACAAAACAATCAGCTTGAAGGGTACCATTCATGGAAATTACTCAAGTGGGAAAAAATTACAATTGTAGTTTTTATGTAATTAGCATGTATGAGGGGAGGAGTTGGAGAAAATAGTCTGTTTAAATAAAATACTTACAGAAACTATAAATTGATAGACTATTTACAGTATACAAGGGACTTACACATACACTATCTTAGCTGACTCTCAAAACAGCATCTTAAGTTATTATCCATATCTTTCTTATAGGTAAGGAAACCAAGGCTTAGGGGTATAGAACAAATGCCTTGTAGTCAATAAGGAGCAACTTTAGTTCCAGGTCTAATACTGTGTGAAAATCATGGGTCAAATAAAGTGTCATAAGATCAAATGACACGACCTGGTTGTTTTTTAAGAGCATGCTTAATGGAAAACTTAATTCAATAAAATATGTAATTAATGCTTCTCCTTAAACTGTGATGAAGACATATTTTTCACTTGTAATATATCTATAATAGAAGCAACATAAATAGTAAAAGGCTAATAAGCATTACATAATATATAACTTCTATATTAATAAGGATTTATAAGGCAGGTGAAGTTAAATTAAAAGGCAACAGTACATAACTTAGGTACCTCTTAATGATTAATAAGAAAGCCAATCAATTAAAAACTTGTATGAATGATAAAAGCAATGCTCCCCAAAACAAAGGACTACTAGAAAAATGTACAAAAAATATGAACAACACTTAAATTACAATATATCCTATTGCATTTTGGAGTGATAGGTGAGACTAAACTTTGGCACAAGACCTAGTAACACACTATAGATAGTAGATTTTATATACATGCATTTTTCTGGCCTTTTATACTACGATGTTCAATTAGTGATACGGCAAAAATGAATGGGGAAAGTATCTTACTAAGAGAAACCCTTCAATTCCACCAGAATTAAATGTGGGTAACATCAGAATATAAAATGGAAAAAGTAGTTAATTACCTGTTGGTAAACCCAGTGTAAAATATCTGTCCTGTCCAGGTTTGAACTGAATGATGCGATTACAGATGTACTTGGCTGCCCATTCACTAGCCAAGTCATAGTTATCAAGAATTACAAGCCTCATTATGGCGACGCAGAGCTTCCAGAACAAGAAGTTCAAACCTGAGAAAAGTCCATTTTAGAAGACTTTACATAATAGATAATTTAAATTTAATAACTTTTTAAAAGATGTAAATAATAAATAGAGCACTGAAACAGAATATAGTGATGATTTTTAAAAGTACATTACTGAAGAAGGACATGCACATATACAATCTGAATTTTAAAAATAGTAATAATAGCTGTTCTCATTTGAGCAGACACGGAGTTTAAGGCAGTGGGCTAAGTCATTTAAAAGTATAGTTAGCCTTCTGTGGATTCCATATTCGAGGACTCAACCAACCAAGAACTGAAAATATTCAGGGGAAAAAGATGTTTGCATCTGTATTAAACAGATACAGACTTTTTTTTTTTGGTCATTATTCCCTAAACAATACAGAATAACAACTATTTACATAGTATTTACATTGTATTAGGTATTATAAGCAATCTAGAGATAAAGTATATGGGAGTAGGTGTGCAGGTGATATGCAAGTGCTATGCCATATAATTTCAGGGACTTAAGCATCTGTGGATTTTGGTATCTGAAGGGGGATCCTGTAATCAATCCCTAACAGATACCAACAGACACCACCCACAGATACCAGGGACAAGTGTACATATATTAATCCTTACAGCCATCTTGTGAAGTAAATAAAATGCCCAGTTGTAGATGAGGAAATGGACTCACATGATTTGACTAAGGTCACACAGGTAGTTAAGCAACAAGGTCAGAATTCAAATTGTAACAATGGGATCACACTAGACATGTTATTTTTAATAAGAGAATTCAACAAGAAAAAGAAAACAAAGTGAACTAAATAAACTGATCTCTGGAGGAGAAATTTCTTCACAAAAGCAATTTTAGTTCCTCAAAATTGTTCTAAAGTTAAGAAAATTATACATATATTAAGAGATCAGTCACTTAAAAGCTACATAATTCCATTTTACACAGTGTAGGTTAATACCATGAAAGATGTGGAAATCAGCATTCTTACAGTAATTCACAGCTTCTGATATCTGTAAGACATATTGTTTTCCTTTTTTTAAAAAAAAATGGTATAAATTTAAGGGGTACAAATGCAATTTCGTTACACGGATATATTGTTTAGTGACTAGGTCTGGGGTTTTCGTGTATCTATCACCTGAATAATGTACATTGATCCTAGCATTTCTCATCATCTACCCACTCCTACTCCCCAACACTTCTGAGCCTCCAATATCTATCAGTCTGCTTTCCATCAACCATGTGTACACATTATTTAACTCCCACTTATAAATGAGAACATGTGGTATTTTTCTTTCTGTTTTGGAGTTGTTAATGGCCTCCAGTTCCACTCATGCTACTGCAAAGGACACAATTTGATTTTCAACGGCTGAATTTCGCGGTGTATATATACCACATTTTCTTTATCCAATCATTCATTGATCGACACTCAGGTTGATTTCTTATCTTTGCTAATGTTGTTAATGGAAGGAAGGTCATAAGTGTGAGGTGTCCAACTCCTTGGCATTTTGAACAAAGAACTGCACAAAAAGAAGGAAACACAGGAATGAAGCAGCGAAAGCAGGGATACTGAAGCAAGAAAAGCACTCCATGGGGTGGGAGTGGGCCCAAGCAAGCAGCTCAAGGGTCCGGTTACAAAGTTTTCTGGGTTTTAAGTATTCCTTTTGAGGTCCCTTAACAGTTACACCTTATCTGCATGAAGGATTTGGTCCGTGGCTAATTAAAGGCTGAGGTGAATTGGCTCCCTATGCAGATGAAGGGATGGCCCATGCTCAGTCCACCGCCAATCCAAGGCACATTCCCCTTCCACCTGAGAGGTGGCGGAAGGTAGTCGATTGTAGGGAGGGTAGCCTTTGGTCCTTTGCTACTTGGGTATGGGGAGATGGGTTTTTTCCTTTTGGTTCAGCTTTAGGAAGTTTCCGTTAATTGGTTAACTGGCTTTAGGTTCCCTGCCCCCACACGCAGGTGTTTTCTCTGTCAGGAAGTCAGCACAAATTGGCCTTAGATTTCCTGCCCCCAGACCTTGGTGTTTTCCCTTGATTCAGCTTTGGGAAGTCAGCACGAATTGGCCTTAAGTTCCCCGCCTCCAGACCCTATTCTACTGCCTCGCTGTCAATAGCGCTGAGATAAAAATGAGTGCGGCTTTTTGATATAATGAATTATTTTCCTTTAGGCAGATACCCAGTAGTGAGATTGCCAAATGGTAGTTCTATTTTTAGTTCTTTGAGAAATCTTCATACACTCTTTTCTACAGAAGTTGAACTAACTGACATTACCACCAACAGTTTATAAACGTCTCCTTATAACATTTACTCAACATTCTATAACAATTCCCATAATCCTTAGATTTTTAATTCTTAGTTTTATATTTAAATGCATCAGTCACCAATACGAAGCTTTTTATAACATGGTTTCAGCATTCCTGACTTTTGTACCCACACACTTTACATACAGTAATAAGTCAAATTTTCTAAATTAATGAGATTAAAGGTCTTATTAAAATAAATGTACGGAATCTAAATGTCTTTAAGAAGATAACACTTTCGAATTCTGACACACAACAAAATATTATGGTCACCATGATCTAGAATTCTCGCCCAATAACATTTATTTACAGAAAATAAATTACATAAGTCATAAATTCAGTCCAACAAATGGACTCAGCCTCCACTTAAATATATCCATCATCTAATGTCAAAAACAATTTTAGACTTTAAGCAAAGAATCAGAAGCAATTATTGGCTGTCATGACCATCAAAAGATACATTTACTTCTAACAAGAATATATGGCAAGCTAATTGCTAATAAAATGGGGGAAAAAAAGTAAGGTAAGGAGGACGAGAAGCATTAGAGCTTTTCAATGTCTTCTGCGTCCTGGGCATGTTATTTTTCTCATTTCAACACACATTTGAAGACCTATTATATACTAAGCACTGCTAGGTTCTGTAGACACAAAAATGATTAAGAATTCTATTGTCAAAGTGCTTAGAATCACTTAATTGTCTCCGAGATTGAAATTATTATTCTCACTCTTCAGATACAGAAAACTGCAACTACAAGTTTATTGCTGACGTTAAAAAGTGGCCCAGGGAGCTGACTTTAAAACTAAGTGTATCTGACTCAAAGACCCATATGCCAAAGATGTCTTATCAGTTGAGAATCACTTAGGATGCTAGTTAAAAATATAGATTCGCAGGTCCCTCTCCCTAGACACAGTGTTTCAAAGATTTGGAAGTCCAAGGAATCTCTGCTTTTGCAAATTATCACAGGTGATATTCATAATCAGGTGAAATTTGTTAAGAACACCACACACCTCACTGAAACGAATTTCAAGCAAGTCTCTCAGACCAAGGTACAGGCAACTTTTTGTTTTATTGAACTCTCTGGAGGGCGCAGAGTCATCTCCAAAAGTCCCAAATGAATCACTTCACCCAGAAGAAAGAAGAATTTCTTCACACTTAAGTTTTTAAGATTTGACTTTTCCAGTTTTTGCCAATCCTCAGAGATCCAAATTACTATGGCCTTATGCAATTCCCTGGCATCACGACAAGACAGCATCAAAAAACAGAGCACCACCCTTTCCCTCGTCTTTCTTCAGGTGCTGATTCATTTTGGATGTGCATCGCTAGGAAAAAGGGCTGCTGAATATAAATCGCAAAACTTCAAAGCTGGATGGCAACTTCCACACGCGTGAAGTTACACAACTAGTTAATGGCGGGGCCAGGACCAGAATCTACACTTGCAGAACCTCTGCTCCGAGCTTTTCCTTACTCAACCTGACCTAACCTCAACGGGTAAGGGTGGCCTGGCCGCGCGTGTGGGACCGACCAGAGGAGGGACGAGAGACAGCAGAGAAGGCTATGGGTCCAGCCCGGGAGGCGGGGACTGTAAATACCCTCAGCGGCGCTTTTGCCTGGCCCTCACTCGGCAAACGACAGCGAATGCAAATGAGGATGACTGTTAGGAATTTTTAACTAGTATAGGGAAAGGTGTCAGGAGGAAGCCGCGAGAGAGGAGAGGACAGGGGCGCCTCCTCCCGTAGGCACAAATCCTGAGAGGACAACCAGGTCCGCGACGGGCAGGACGGGGACCCCACGCGCCCCCAGCCTCGAGGTTCCTGAGACCCCATTCCGCCCCGGCCCAGCGTCCCCGTCTCGGCACAAAGCCCGCACAGGGCGAAGTCGCCGTTGGGTCCCCGGGCCCGAGTTCCCTTCTAGGCGCTCCCTCAGTCCCCCCGCCTCTAAGCTTACCGGCAGACCCAATGGCTCTTCCGACGCTGGAACAGCGGGAACAAGCAACACCCAACCACCCGCGAGCGACCCCGGCGAACCAGTGGAGCGCGAATCCCACGGACCCGGATGCAGATAAAGGCGCAGGAAGGAACCGCGGCGCGGCCGGCAGGCGCTGCGCATGCGCGCTGCCTTTTGGGCGCCTGAGCTGAGACGCTAGGAGGTCTGTAAGAGTGAGGTGCAGCGGGGCGCGCTTCCTGCTTGGAAGACCGCAGTTTCTAGGGCATCACTTTACCGCTACTTTCCCCCGCCATCTTTCAGAGAGGGATTTGCAGTAGATTCTTTAGACTTATGAGATTTCATGTGTAGTACCGTGGTGCTCATACATACTTTGTTGCTTATGTTGCTGGAATACATTTGCCGTTTATGAATACATTTCTCTCTCTATTCCAAGTTATTGAATGCATATTTGCAAATACAATGACATAAGCGTCTTGTGTCAAAAAACTCATCAAAGTCAAGTTTGCAAAAGGGCAAACAGTACCATGGGAAATCGGGAGCGTCTCAGTAAGAGAAAACAGAGACTATGATAGGGTACCGGCTTTTGCTGAATGAGTCTAAGAAAGGGATAGAGGAAGCTGGAATCAGCTTTGAGCTGGGATCACAGATGTTTATAAAGGAGTGGGAAGGAAGTAGCGCTTGGAAATTATTATAAAGAAAGCAGCAATCATTCAAAAAGAGAAAAGGTTGCTGTATCTTCACCATATTCCACCAGAAACACTGTTCCATTAAGAACACTGTTTAGAGTTCTGTTAGGAACAATATAATCTTGACTCCTAGCCGACTTTAGGTTCTATTTCCGTGGAAACTACAAGTTAAAAAATTGTAAAACGCTGTGTCCTCAAACTCGTTATATGAAGTTCTTCACCTGGATTGTAACTCCAGCCTGCTTCTTTGGATGAAATGATTCCTCGTGCATCCTTTAGTCAAGAGCAGGATGTTACATTCTCGTTGATTTAGCTTTAAATAGCAACATTGCTCACATACTGATAATAGACAGCTTTGTTAGTACTATAGCCTTGAGTAAGTTTGCAAAAGCGATTTTTGGCCAGGTTTGATGGCTCACACCTGTAATCCCAGTACTTTTAGAAGCCATGGCAGGTGGATGGATTGAGCCCAGAAGTTGGAGACCAGTCTGGGCAACATAGCCAGACACTGTCTCTACAAAAAAGATTGAGGTAAAATGATGAAGTAGTTTGTAGCCTGTGCATAGAATTTAGGCTTTGTATTGTAGGCAATAGGGAGTCACTTAAGCTTTATGAATTAGAGATAAGAGACTAGAACATACGTGTTTTAGAAAGAATGCTGTAGAAAGGTGGAGATTGAATTACAGATATGTACCACATAAGGAAGTTTAGGTAAGGAATGGACTGGATATTTGGCAATATATATAACGGAACTGAAAACCTAGGGACATTGTAGTAAATGTAAAGCTGTAGAGTAATATCACTCATGTTTGTGGCTACATGGGTGTAAACCTACTGTGCTTCCAGTCTCATAAAAGTCTAGCACATGCAATTATGTACAGGATATAATACTTGATAATAAATGACTATGTTACTAATATATGTATTTGCTATATTATACTCTTTATCATTATTTTAGAGTATATTCTTTCTTTCTCTTTCTTTCTTTCTTTCTTTCTTTCTTTCTTTCTTTCTTTCTTTCTCTCTCTCTCTCTCTCTCTCTCTCTCTCTCTCTCTCTCTCTTTCTTTCTTTCTTTCGAGACAGAGTCTTGCACTGTCGCCCAGGCTGGAGTGCAATGGCACAATCTCAGCTCACTGCAACCTCCTCCTCCTGAGTTCAAGTAATTCTCCTGCCTCAGCCTCCCAAGTAGCTGGGATTACAGGCGGCTGCCACCAAGCCCCTCTCATTTTTTTTAGTTTTAGTAGAGACGGGATTTCATTTGTTGGCCATGCTGGTCTCGAACTCCTGACCTGGTGATCTGCCTGCCTCAGCCTTCCAAAGTGCTGGGATTATAGGCATGAGCCCCCACGCCCAGCCCTATTTATATTTTTAAAAGTTAACTGTAAAACAGCCTCAGGGAGGTCTTTCAGGAGGTATTCCAGAAGAAGGCATTGTTATTATAGATGACAGCTACGTGTGTATTATTGCCCCGATGAATTTCCAGTGGGATAAGATGTGAAAGTGAAAGACAGGGATATTGATAATCCTGACCTTGTGTAGGCCTAGGCTAATGTGTGTGTTTGTGTCTTCATTTTAACAAAAAAATTTTAACAGGAAAAAAAAATTAAAATAGATTTTAAAATAAAAAAAAAACTTATAGAATAAGGATATAAAGAAAGGAAATATTTTGGACAGCTCTCCAATGTGTGTTTTAAACTTAATGTTATTACTAGAGTCAAAAAGTTTTTTTGTCTGAGATGGAGTCTCACTCTGTTGTCCAGGCTGGAGTGCAGTGTCACAATCTTGGCTCACTGCAAACTCTGCCTCCCGGATTCAAGCAATTCTCCTGCCTTGGCCTCCCAAGTAGCTGAGACTACAGGCGCATGCCACCACACCCGGCTAATTTTTTGTATTTTCAGTAGAGACGGGGTTTCACCACGTTAGCCAGGATGGTCTTGATCTCCTGACGCCGTGGTCCCCACTCCTCAGCCTCCCAAAGTGCTGGGATTACAGACGTGAGCCACCACTCCTGGACAAAAAGTTTTTTAAAAATTTAAATATAAAGTAAGAAAGCTACAGGAAACTAAGGTAAATTTATTATTGAAGATAAAAACCATTGTTTTATAAATTTAGTGTAGCCTAACTGTACATTGTCTATAAAATCTACAGTAGTATACGGTAATGTCCTAGGTCTTCGCATTCACTCACCACTCATTCACTGACCTACCCAGAGCAACCTCCAGTCCTGCAGAGCTCCCTTCATGGTAAATGTCCTATATAGGTGTACTGTTAATATTTTTTAATTTTTATACTTTTTTTACTGTACCTTTTATTTGTTTAGATATGCAAATATATACCATTGTGTTATAATTGTTTACCGTATTCAGTAATATGCTGTACAGTTTTGTAGTCTAGGAGCAATAGGCTATACCACATATGTGTAGTTTGTGTACGTACACTAGGTTTGTGTGCATATACTGTATAACATTCACACTATAATGAAATCACCTGAAGATGCATTTCTCAGAATGTATCCCCATCATTAAGTGGTGCATGACCGTATGGTAGGAAGACTCCAACACAGAACTACTCTGAGTGTACCTTGTATTTTTCCTGCCCAGCCTTGGTATCAGGCATTTCACTAATAGCTGATAGTTGTTTTATTAATCAACAATGGATGTTAAATTTTGTCAAGCACTTTCTGTGTATCTATTGAAATGGTTGTATGGTTTTCCATTTTAATATGTTGGTGAATTCAATGTTGAGTACACTTTTATTGCTGGGGAAAATTCGATTTGGTCATTGTTTTTCTTGGTCAGGGTCTTTCTTATACATTTATTGTTGGGTTCAATTTTCTAAAATTTTCTTTAAAAATTTTACACCTATATGTATGAGGGATATCAGTCCATAGGTTTTTTTGTTTGGTAGTTTTTATTTGTGTGTGAAGTCTTTGTCTAGTTTTAGTATCATAGTAATAACAAACTCATAAATTGAGTGGGAAAATTTCCCTCTTCAATGTTTTGGAAGAATTTGTGTTGAATTGTAATAATATAATTTACTCGTTAAATACTTGATAGAATTCACTAGAGAAGGCATATGTACATAGAGTTTTCTTTTTTGAAAAATTTTAACTACAAATCCAATTTCCTGAATAAATACAGGATTATTCAGGTTATCTATTACATAATTTTCATTGAGATTTTATTCACATACTATAAACTCAGGCTTTTAAAGTATACAATTCAGTGACTTTCAGTATATTCACAATGATGTGTAACCATCACCACTATCTAATTGTATTTTTCTATTTCTGTCCCCCACCCCCACATCAAAAGAGACCTCATCACCTGTTAGCAGTCTCTTCCAATTCTCCCTCCCCTACCTCATTTCCTGGCAACCACTAGTATACTTCCTTTCTCCGTGGATTTGCCTATTCTGGATATTTCAAATGGAATCAACATGTGGCCTTTTGTGTCTTGTTTCTTTCACTTTGCACTATATTTTCAAGCTCCATCCATGTTGTACTTCATCACATTTTATTGCAGAGTAATATTCCATTGTGTTGATATACCACATTTTGTTTATCTGCTTGCTAGTTAATAGACATTGGATTGTTTCCTGCTGCGATGAGCATTTAAACAAAAGTTTTTGTGTGAACATTTATTTTCAGTTCTCTTGGATATATACCTGGAAGTGGAATTCCTCAGCCATATGGTAACTACATGATTAACTTTTTGAAGAGCTGCCAAAATGTTTTCACAGCAACTGTACCATTTCATATTCCACCAAAAATGCATGAGGGTTAAAAATTTCTCACATCCTTGCCAACACTTGTTATTTTCTATCTTTTTTATTATAGTTATTCTAGTGGGTATGAAATTATTTGAATATGCGTTTCTCTGAAGACTTATGATGTTGAGCATCTTTTCATGTGATTATTGCACTTTTGATATCTTATTTGGAGAACTGTCTATGCAAATCATTTCTTGATTTTTAAATTGGGCTATTTGGTTTTTTATTGTTGAATTATAGGAGGTTTTCATATATTCTCAATAGTAGATCCTTATCAGATATATGATTTAGAAATATTTCCCCATTTTATGATTTATCTTTTCACTTTCTTGATACTGTCCTTGGAAGGAAAACATTTTTTAATTTGATGAAGTTCAGTTCATCTACTTTTCTTCAGATGTCATGATTTTGATGTGCTAGCTATGTAACTAGAAAATTTGGGCTTCTATTTTGTGTCGTTTTCCTTTTATTTTCCAGTTATTCATTTTATTGTATTTTACCAAAGCACTGGTTTGTGACAAATTGAAAATTAAAAAAAAAAAAATTATCCTTCACCACAGATAGCTTGATAAGTGCTGTTTTTGAGACCTATCCTGTTTACACTAGATAATATTTAGGGTATGTTTGTGGCCCTACACAGTTGCCAAACCAGGGTGCCGAGGGAACGAGGATGGAAGGGATGAGTCAGGGAACAGGTCATGAGCAACTGCTGTGGGAGTTGTTCCCTTAATTGGGGAGGAAAGGGAAGGGGTGACTTCAAATCTTCCGATGTTCAGGGTCAAGAAGATTCACACCTATGATCTATTATAAAAGTTTTATAATTTTATCTTTTACATTTAAGTCTTTGAGTTAATTTTTATGTATCGTATATGGTAGAGGTCCAACTTCATTTTTTACAGATAAATATTCAATTGTAAAAGCGTCATAGGTTAAAAAGACTGTTCTTTCCCCACTTGAATGGTCTTGGCAAAGTTGTTGACCACAGAAACATGGGCTGTCAGTTCTATTCCATTGAGCTACATGTCTATCTTTATGCCAGTACCACACTATTTTGATTGAGATCAATTTGTAGTAAAGCTCGAAATCAGAAAATGTGAGTCCTCCATGTCTTTCTTTTAGACTATTTTGGCTATCCTGGATACCTTGTATTTCCATGTGAATTTTAGGATCAGCTTGACCATTTCTGGGGGGGAAAAAAAAGGCCATTGGAATTTTATATTAATTATCCTGAATATATTGATCAATTGGTGAGTGGTATTACCTTCTCAACTATATTAAGTCGATCAGTCCGTGAACACAGGATATCTTTCCACTTATTTGGCTCTTAATTTCTTTCAGCAACATTTTGCAGTTTTCAGCATATGAGTCTTGAGCCTTTTTGGTTACATTTATTCCTATCTTTTTGATGCTATTGTAAAGGGAATTGTTTTCTTAATTTCATATTTGCATTGTTCTTTGCTAATGTATAAGAACTCAACTGATTTTGCAAAACCACAATGAGGTACCATCTCACACCAGTCAGAATGGCTATTATTAAAAATTTTTAAAAATAACAGATGCTGGTAAGGCTATGGAGAAAAGGGAACATTGATACACTGTTGGTGGGAATTTAAATTAGTTCAGCCAGTGTGGAAAGCAGTTTGAAGATTTCTCAGAGAACTTAAAACAGAACTGCTGTTCAACCCAGCATTTCCATTACTTGCATATATACTGAAAGGAAATTAAATTTTTCTACCAAAAAAGACACATGCACTTGTACATTCACCACAGCACTAGTCAAAATGGCAAAGACATGGAATCAACCTAGGTGCTCATCAATGGTGTATTGGATAAATAAAATGTGGTACATACACACCATGGCATACAAGGCATCCATAATAAAGAATGAAATCACATTCTTTGCAGCAACGTGGATGCAGCTGGAGGCCTTTATCCTAAGCAAATTAATGCAGGAACAGAAAACCAAATACCATATGTTCTCACTTATCAGTGGGAGCTAAACATTTGAGTGCACATGGACAAAAAGGTGGGAAAAATAAACACTGGGTTCTATTAGTGGGGAGAGGGAGGGGTGAAAAACTACCTATTGAGTTCTATGCTTACTGGGTAATGGGATCATTCAGACCCCAAACTTCAGTGTCACTCAATATACCCAAATAACAAACCTGCACATGTACCCCTTAATCTAATAAAAAAGTAAAATTATTTTAAAAACAACAAAATACAAAAAGAAAAAGAAAGCAAAACAAAATGAAAATACTCATATATCAAAGATCATGGTGCCTAAAACAATCCATAAAGCCAGTACTTCTAGATTTGCAAATAATTCCTTTCTCAATTAAACTGTGTTTAAAAAATAAAAATAAAGCCAGGACTGGGTTAATAAGCAAAATAAAGACAAAAAACAATTGATTCTTAAATGTCAGTCTTGTATTCTGCAACTTTGCTGTAGTAGCTTATTAGCTATAATGGTTGTGTGTGTGTGTGTCTGTGTGTGTGTGTAAGGATTTTCTATATGTAAGATTATATATAGTTTTACTTCCTTTCCAATTTGAGTGACATTTATTCCTTTTTCATGCTATTTGCTCTGGCTAGAACCTCCACAACAATATTTAATACAAGACATCCTTATCTTGTTCCTAATTTTGGAGAAGAGCTTTCAGTCTTTCACCATTAAGCATGAGGTTTGTGTGTTTTTCATGGATGCCATTTATCAGTTTAAGGGAGTCCCCTTCTATTTTTAGTTTGCTGAGTGCTTTTTTAAAGAAAAGTGTATTGAATTCTGTTACTTGTCTGTGTTTGTTGAGATAACTATTGGGACTTTTGTTTTAGTCTATTAAGCGGTGTTTATGCTGATATTCCTATATTGAACTAACTTTCCATACCTGGGCTAAATCTCACTTGGTAATGTACAATTCTTTTTAGATGTTGCTGGATTTGGTTAGTGTTTTGTTGAGGATTTTAACATCTATCTTCATAATGCTACTAATCTGTAGTTTTTTCTTTTGATGTCTTTGTCTGGCTTTGGTATCAGAGTAATATGGGTTAGAAAGTTCATTCTCCTCTTCTTATTGAGAAAAACTGGTGTTAATTCCTAGAATTTACCAGTGAAATGGTCTGTTCCTGGGCTTTTTGTCTGTCAGAAGTTGTTTGATGGCTAATTGAGTCTCTTTACTTACTACTGATCTATTTGGATTTTCTTTCTTGAGTCAGTTTTGGTAGTTTGTGCATTTCTAGGAATTTGTTTCATCTAGATTACATAGTTTGTTGGCATATAATCATTCAGTGTACTTCTTTCTAATCCTTTTAGTTTTTGTGAGGTTGGTAGAAATATCCTGTCTTTCATTCTTGATTTTAGTTATTGGAATAATTTGTTTTTCCCCATTTATCAGTTTTGTTGATCTGAATCAAAAAAACCAACTTTTGATTTTGTTGATTCTTCTGCATTATTTTTCTATTTCCTATTTCTTTTATTTCTACTCTCCTCTTTGTTATTCCCTTCCTTCTGCTTGCTTTGGCTTTAGGTTTCTCTTCTTTTACTAGTTTCCACACGAAGTTTTTGTTGCTGTTTGTAGTTATTGTTTGTTTGTTTAGAGACTTTTCAGCACAAAAGTCACAAGTAAATTCTTTCATGTGTGTTGCCACTGAAATCTCTGTTCTGTTAACCTAATGATCAGATAATGATTACACAGAGATTCCCTTAAATGTCTGAATAATTCCACAGTCCTTGCTGAGTGATTGTGTGTGTGTGTGTGTGTGTGTGTGTGTTGGGACACACCTGCAACACAGGCAGTTTACAACTCTGATTTAGCCTTTACTTCCTCCTTGAACAGAGCCTATAGGTTAGCCATGGGTGAGAGCTTAGGGTCTCTCGGGTCTTTCTTGAGCATGTACATCAACCTATGCATGTGTTTGACATTCTAGATTCCAAAGAACATGTTGGAGTTTTCAAGTTTCCAATGATATCTTATTCCCCAGCCTTTCCATGTGTTTTGGTTGATCTATTGTTTACCCCAAGTATTAACCATCAACTCAGCTAGCAGCAACTAAACAGTTTGCCTGTTAAGAATTTTTGACAAATGTCTCCTTCCTATTGGTAGTGACTTTATCACTAGATGAGTTCTGAGTTGAGCAAAATAAAGACAAGTCTTTCAGTAGATTCTTCCAGAGTTCTTCTGTCTTAAACGCACAGGCTAAGTATGGCTATTCTTTGGAAATGAGGCTTTGAAAGTGCTGCAGCCCTGTTTCTGTCACTGATCTGGGGCGTGAGGATGTGCCTAGGGTATGCTAAAACACGACAGAACTTACTGTTCTTACTAATATTTAGCCACTTTTATTGAATAAGTCATCCCTATGTTTCTGCCAGTCTTTTGTTAATATCTAGAGTTCTGAAAAAGTTGATTTTGATAAAGTTTGCTAGATTTTCCTTTGGAAATTTTTCTCTTTAACTTCTTGAAAATATGGAACAGAGTTATGATAAATGTTTTTATGTTCTTATCTACTAATTCTATCGTTTGTGTTATTTCTGATTATTTTTCAATTGATCAACTTTTATTTCTCTTATTGTTCATACTTTTCTACTTCTTTGCCTTACTGGTGATTTTCCATTTGATAGTCACATTGTGAATTTTACCTTTTTGAGTGCTGGATATTATTGTTTTCCCAAAAATATCCTTGAGATTTGTTCTAGGATATGGCTAAGTTACTTAGAACTGTTAGGAAATAGTTTGGTCCATTTCAGTCTTGTTTTTATGCATCTTTAGGTAGGATTAGAGCAGGGCTTTTTTCTAGGGTTAACTTTCCCCACTACAGTAGTAAGAACTTTCTTAGTATTTTAACCTTTACCTCATGAATTATGGTGTTTTCTCTTCTAGTTGTGGGAAAAGACAATATGTCTTTCCCTACGTGTGCCTCGGACACTGTTCTCTAACCTTGCAAGTATCTGTCTCCCTAGACTCACATAATTTCCTCACATACTTGTGCTCATCAATACTCAGCTGAATAGTCCAGGGGAACACTCTTCCAGAGTTCTCTTTCTGTGCAGAGATCTCCAGAGTTCTCTTTCTGTACAGTTCTCTCCTCTTGGTTCTTTGCCTCGCAAACTTAGCCACCTTGGCTTTCGTGGACTCGCAGTTCTGTCCTCTTAACAGAGAGACAGTGGGTCTCTGTTTGAGTTTCCTCGCCCTATACTAAAACATGGAAACTTTCTGTAGACGTTAATCTAAGACAATTTTAGGGCTCATTTTTTTGTTCTCCATCACTTAGGAATCTCTGTCCTTCACTGCCCAATGTCCAATGTTTTCAAATATGTTGTTTCATACATTTTGTCCCATTCCTTAGTAAGTCGAGAGGGTAAATCAAATCCCTATGCATGATCTCAGCTGGATTTAAAGAATGGTTGACCCCTTCAAATACAATTCAATAAAATCTCATTACCCAAATTCTGTCTAATGCTGAAAAATGAGTTGCTGTGGTTGGTAAAAAAGCAATGTATTTTCTTCTGCTAGTTGTTACAACTTGTTTGCTCTCTCTAACGGGTGACTATTAAATTTTAAATAACTTTTAAGACGTCATTATCAGCAATTATTTATAACTGTATTAAGAATAAAACCTGGTTGAAAAATACTGTGTTCATGGAATCAAGTTCAAATTTCTCAGGAAATAAAAATAGAAAGATGTTATTTGGAAGTTTCATATAAATTTAAAGTTAATGTCTTTCTTAATACTTTATATTTCATTTTTCTTGTCTGAATTATGTAAAAGGAAATTGAAAACATTTGTAAGTCCCTAGATGAGAAGTCAGTAAAAATCTGGAGGATCTTGGTGCTAGAAGTAGAAACTGAAGAAATGTGGATCGGCGTGAGTGAGCTCATGTATATTAGTAAAGGGTACCCAGAAAGTTTGTGTGTGCATGTGTGTGTGTATAAATGTTTTTGTTCAGATTATGTAATAAAAGCAAAAATAAGGTCAGATTTGATTAAAAAAGAAGATAATTTTATAGAAATAATTACTTGCCATCTTGTGGCATACTGACTGCAAAAATAATCTTAATTCTCTATCTCCTTATTCTACTTTATTTCTAATGTGATCGAGCTTTGCGGTCACTTATTGAACATCATGGTAGCTATTGCTAACTGATACACATCTGCCATAATGCATCAGAGAAAGGAAGTGGCCTTGTTTCGTTCCCTGCACCCTCAGGAATGATGACAAGGCTCTCAGAGATGTTGGATATATCTTCCAAGATGGGTTTTGTGCTCCTGAGAAAAGGTGTTGCCACACATTTTGCCTCACGCAGGAGCAAATGTGTATCAGATCAAGTTTCTTGGCTCATGAGTTGGGCCTCCATTAACAAAGCAAGCAATACGGGGTGTCTAAAGGTTTAATAAGCTTTCATTCATAATTTTAGCCAGATAGTTGAAAATATAATTAGATAGAATAAAAGCTTTCCTACAGGAAAGTGGAATATGCTCACATCACCCATTTCTTACAGAAAATGTACAGTCTAAGAGGGCAAATGGGGCATTTAGATTATTAATGTGATTTGGGTTTTTAGTCAGCCATCTGGTCATAAGGAGAGATGGGGAAACTGACTTGAAGATACATTTGCATAGCAGGCTAATTATTTTTAATTAGATTTTAGGTTTATTTCAGTCATTCTAGGCTTGATAAAGTTGGGTGAAAGGCAAAAGTCACCACTTGCAAGACTAAACTTAACCACATTACCCCCCTCCATACAAACACTGAAGTAGAATAAAGGTTTACCACAGAAAGATTAAGAGGACAATTGATTAAATGAGCAAGGCACAGTGTTCACAAGTAGGAATGAAGGAACAAGCTCCTGATGCAGAGATAAGATGATTTAACTGCTAAAGGTGTGTAATCAGAAGCTAACATGGATGATTATTGATTTAAGGACTTTATTAAAATCTAATTTTACCAAACCTGTCCACCATGATTTACATCTTATCATATTTGCATTTATTACAGGAAGGTTCATTCTGAGCAATATAAAACACCATTTATATGCTGCCATTTCAATTTACTCACTATTCCTCTAAATTAAAACAAGAATTTTTGATTTTGAAACCCAAAAAATCCAGACAGTAAAATTTGAAAAATTTATATCAGCACTGAGATGTTCATAAGATTTCTTTAGACAAGAATCATAAAAATGCACATGGTAAGAATATATAATGAGATTTAGGGAATTTCAATTTTAATAACATAGAGTAAAGCACTGTCTCTTGACTCTAATTTAATAAAGGATGTTTTCCTGGGATCATAAACTGTGAAATTATAGCCTCAGAGGCTTCCCAATGACAACTAACACTAAGGTTAAACAAGAACTTTAGAATTAAACAACACAAGGTATTGTATTGAAGAATATATTGTTGTAAAAAAAATAGCTATAAAACTTAGTCAGTGTATTCTAAAATTTACCAATGGAAGCTAAAGAGAAAAATTTAGAGGCATATGGATAAATAATTTAAGATTATATGCCAAAGAAATTATTGACAATACTTCTCTTTTATTGATAAAACTATTTGTACCATACAATGAAATGCTTCATATTCATAGAGGTTTTGGAATAGAATTTAAACTTCCAGTTATTAAAATGAGTCCTAAATAACTTTCATGAATATGAGGACTTTGTAGGTCTTATCCTCAGCTATATTCTTAGCATTAAGCGTAAAGCCTGCACTTAGTAGGTACTCGGTATTCAACGTTATTTCTGTTTGAAATGAAAGCTGCTGTTATGCTACACTTTTACACAAGAGGGCGTGATTGAAACTGATATAAGACAGGCTATGCTGATAGCACTACTGCATTTTCATGTAAACTGTGGGTTTTCCTTTTTCTAGTCCATCTTTATGGATAGCAGGTCACTCTGGATGCCCTTCTATAGAATAGCAGCAACAGGCAGCAAAAGTATTTAAAATCCATTAAACTGAAATTTTCTACAATATAAAACATAGTGTCCATTTTCATTTGTTAGGTTTAACAGATTTACCAGATAACTCAAAAAGAAACACAAAATAGAGTGATAAAAAAATTCAGGAGATTTTCTTGAATAGCAATTTTCCGTATGAACTAGCGCTCTGTCTCAGATTATTACTATGGGAATTGTGCTTGTCTTTGGATAGCCTGTCCCTTACATTTCATTTTTTTCCATTTTTGTGAGTAGTGAAGAAACTAGTATCAACAAAGTTAACTTTGAAAAAAAAATGGATTATTTAGAGAATAAAATGGCAATAAAAAGCAAAAGGTGAAATTGGAGAAGTGACTGCTAATATTTTATATGTTGGGGAGAAGGAGATAGACTTGTTAGGTGACTGTGCTAGTTCTACAAAGATCCAAGGCACAGACACCTCCTGACAATTGTAAATTGCAATTGTATGGCTATTATAGTTCACCCTTGCTCCCTTGTCTTCCAGCTCTCTCCTCATGGACTCACAATGATCTTATTCAAAAATAAACAGCATAACAACCCGAAACCAACAATAAAAAAAATCCTCTAGAGCTAACTTCCTAGATAGTTTTCTTGCTTGGCAACAGTCACCATGACATATTCACTGCTAAAATTGATGGGCACTCTTTATCTTCCTGTTTAGTCTCTGGCAAACATTTAGTTCCATTGACCTCTCTTCCATTTAAAAATATTGTTCTCACCTGCTTTCCTTCTTACCTTTATGGACTTTCGTTTTTAATCTCTCAAATGGTCTTTTCTTTCCCAGATTTCTTCTTTGGCTCTCTTCTCACTTTATACAGTATCTCTGAACAAATACTTCCATTCTGTGACTTCAGTTATATTGTCTGAAATTTTAAACTCTAGCTTTCCTGTCAAGCTTGAGCTCCAAATCCCTATGAAACTGAGCTCTTGGCTTTCCAGCTGGAAATTCAGACGTGTTCAAAGAGATCTCAGCACTCTTTACCCCATATCCATTCCTATTTCATTGTTTATTTCAGTGAATGGCAATACCATCTGGCCAATGGCCCAAGCCAGGTTTCTTGGCAGTAATTTGAATTTCACTTTCTTTCTCAGCCTCCACGTCTAATCAATGACTCTGGGAGACATTATTGCTTATCTCTACACCAGCCAGTTTCAACCCTCTCTTCTTGTTGCTGGAAACTGCCACCTATTTTAGAGACTGAAGGGCCAGATTTTGCTTTCTCAATTTTCCTTGCATTTAAGGAATGGACATTTAACCTAATGGAACATTGAAGGAGATGAGCTTAAAGTCTTCTGGGAAAGACCTTTCTCTCTGATAAAGAAACAGAGATATCTGTGCAGAGGGCTTATCCTTTTACTTCCTGTTATGAACACTGCTGTTTGAAGATATGATGCTCAAGGCTACTGCTTGAAAAAGAGAGAGAGCTGCATGGAGAAGTCAACACAGAGTTCTCACAAGAATGTAGCAACTGTATTGTGAAGGTTATTTTATGTATCAACTTGACTAGACTTAAGGATGCCCAGATAACTGGTAAAATGTTATTTGTCGGTTTGATTGTGAGGATATTTCTGTAAGAGATTCGCATTTGGATTAGTGAGATGGCCCTCACCAATGAGTGGAAATCATCCGAGACCACTGAGGGCCTGAATAGAACAAAAAGCCAGGGGAAGGGCAGATTTGTTCTCTCTTCATGAGCTGAGCCATCCATCTTCTACCTTTGGACACCGGTACTCCTGATTTCAGGCCTTCAGACTTGGATTGGGTTTAGATCATTGGCTTCTCTGGTTCTCAGGACTTTGGGTTTGGGCTGGAACTATGCCACAGCATACCCAGTCCTCCAATTTGCAGAGGGAAGATTTGGGGACTTCTCAGCCTTCATAATCAAATGAACCAATTCCTCATGATAAATCTTTCTCTACATATCTATGTATGTCCTTTTGGTTTTATTTCTTTGGAGGACCCTGACTAATACATGTGCCCATCTCTTTTTTATTACGCAAGAAAATGACCACAAATTATTCTCGTACTTACATTTGGAATTAGTCTACTGAAATTTAAGGCTAATTGATTTTAACTGCTAAATGTATTTTGAATTTGACTCCTTCTTTTAACCCCCTTTGCTAATACCTTTGTGCTGCACTCTATTATTTCTGACATGGATTACTGCAACAACAGCCTCATGGGTTTATCTCCTTCTATCTCAATTCTTCTACTCCAGTTCAACTTTCTAGTATCTGAGTGATTTTATATGTAAACTTCAAGTCAGAGGATGTCTTTGTCCTTGTTACAAAATTTTCAATGATTCTCATTAAACCTCAAGACAAAGTTTAACTTCCTTCAAAGCAGAGCATAAAAGGCCCCTCCTGAATCTATACTGGCTCTCCATACCCACCTCCTTCAGTTTTGTACTCCCACTATATGGTATTTGTACTGAGCTATTGTGCTTAGTTTTATTGAGATACAATTTTTATTACTTTTAAGGCTGAGATTTGTAAGCTTCTTTCCTGATCTAATTTACCTGCAATGCATTTGTACCTCAATGGGATTATTTATTCTCAGACGGTTTAACATACGCAATAATGATATGGAAAGATAAGTTTGGTTTTAACCTCAGATAGATAGAAGTTTATGGTATAATGTGCAGGTCAAAAGATCTCTGGATCAAGGCTTTAGTAGGCTTAGTTTTGATTTCCCTTAATTGTTACACCCTTCTTCACCTGAAGACCTTTATTATGATCTTCCTTCTGTCTGGAATGTTTGTTTTTCCATTCTGTCTCTGTCCAGTCCCACCTCATTTCTAGCCCCTCAATATTATGTTCCATTTTTCCCGGATAGCAAAAAATATTAGTAGGTTTTGTTAAGTGGTCAAGTAGTCCCTAAGCAGCCACTACTATTTAAGCTGCTAGACTGACTCATTTCCCACACTTCTGTAAATTTGGTTGGTAAGAAATAATGAACCTGAACAGATTCAGTCAGTTTCTTACTCATGCGGCATTAGGCAGTATGGGTTTCAGGACTGCACTGGGTTTCCCTTGCCCTTTCTCCAGCACATGGGGGTGATGCAGAGTGGGCCCTGGTGGACGCTGCACACACACTAGGTTTGTGTTGCAGCTGAGAAACACTGAGCTTGGGAAGCCAATCTTTTAAGGAGCTGCATGTTTTGAGTCAACATTTCCAATTTTTGTTCCTGAGAGAGACAATGTCTTTATTGTCTTGATCAGGAGACAAATCTGTTCTCTGACCTAGAGGGAGAAAATCTTTCTTGTTTCCAAGAATATTTGCTAATCAAAAATTGAAGAAATGCAATGGAAAATTGCTCTCAACAGTTAGGAGCTAGTAATCAAACAGATCTGGGATTTAAATTTATATGTTGATGGGTTCCAAATTTATTTCTCTAGCCCAGACTCTTGCCTCAAACTCCAGTCTGATATATCCAGCTTCCTACTTGACCAATATACTTGAATGTCTAATAAGAATATCAACCTTACTATGTTCAAGTCTAAGCTCCTGATATTTCCAATCTAACCCTTTCCTCCCAAAAGCTAATGGCAACTGATCTTTCTGGTTGTGCAGGCTGCAAATCTTGCTGTCATTGTTGACTACTTTTCTTCTCTTACACCCCACATTAAATTATCTGCAAATTCTGTAGGCTCAACTTTCAAATATATTGAGAATCTTACGATTTGTCACTCCTCTACTGTTATCACACTTGTACAAGTTGGTACCTTCTGTTTTCTGGATTATTGAAGATGTGTTCTAACCAGTCTTTGTTTCCTCTCTTGATTGTTCTCACTGTAATAAGCCAAAGCGATCCATCAAAACATGGCCTCCTAGAAATAAAATCTGATTTCTTATCATGAACAACGTTGAAGACCTGACTATGATCTATAAGGTCATGTATGATCTTCCCCTCTCCACCCTTTGTCATCCTGATTTCATTTTCTGGTGCTTTTCCATTTTCTCACTTAGCCTCAGCCACACCAGCCTTTTATCTGAGGGCCTTTCTACTTGTTGTTTATTCTCCCTTAAGTGCTTTCCACTCAGATGTCTGCATGCCAAACTCCCTGGTTACCGTTAAGCAATTATCCAAATGCTGCCTTCTCTCATATATTCACTGCCTGCTTGACAATTACACTTAGGTGTCTAACAACATGTCAGATTGAACATCTTTGACATAAGACTTCACTGATCATCTTTGGGACACAGTGTCACACACCATAGATGCTTAGTAATTATTTGTTAAATGAATTAGTAAGTAAATAAGACTTGGATTTACCACTTATTGTTGCCAGATCTTGGAAAAGTTAGTTAATCTTCTAAGCCTTTCTCATTAATAAAAAGAAAAAAAAAATAGCATGATTGGATTGGAGGGTTAAATGATATAACATGCATAAAACACTTAGAATGCCTAGTGCCTGGCACATAGTAGGCACTCTGATTCCCTAGATACAGAGATACCTCATCACTTCCCTCCCAATTTGTGTTATTTGTGTGTCTTCATAGAATTCTCTTACATATTATATATATATATTATATGTTAATTATTAATATGTTGCCTAATTATTATTTGTGTGCCCTTTTGGTGTTTGGCTAATAGTAGGAACTGGGAAAATAAGTGACTTGGAGTCAGACATAGTGGGGTGCACCTGTAGTCCCAGCTTCTCAGGAAGCTGAAGCAAGAGGATACCTTAAGCCCAGGAGTTTGAGGCTGCAGTGAGCTATTATTATATTACTGCTCCAGCCTAGGTGATAGAGTGAGACCCCTAGCTCTAAAAAATACAAAAATAAAATAAAAAAATAAAAATAAAAATGTTATTTGGCAGGTTACAAGTTGCCTTAAATATATCATCTCATTTTATCCTCAGAACCAATCTGTTTAGGGAATAGGCTAGGTAAAATCAGCTCAGTTTTAAATATGAAAAAACTGAGATTTAGAGAGATTCACTGTCTAAATGAAAGTCAATATATTGACAAATCTTGACTGGTGATTTTTTTAATGTTTACATTAAAAGAGTCACATTTTCTAAAAGGTACTCCATAAATATATTTTTTAAACAGAAGCAATCTATGTATCCATAAACATTAATACGATTTCTTCTTCGATTCTTAATTGTATCTGACCCTCACAATCTTTTAAATACATTTGAAATATCTTGAAATATCTTGATGAAATTGTGTTAGAAAATGAGATCACTATAATTCTTCTCATTCACTTATACTCCACCTACATACCTATTATAGGAAGATGAAACAAGGCCTAATTTTCTTTTTCCTTTTCATTCATATATATGTGTGTGTGTGTATATTTAATTATTTGATACACGTGCAGGATGTGCAGGTTTGTTACATAGGTTAATGTGTGCTATGGTGGTTTGCTGCACCTGTGAACCCATCACCTAGGTATTAAGCCCCGTGTGTATTAGCTATTTATCCTGATACTCTCCCTCCCCCAGCCCCTTCCGACTGGCCCCAGTATGTGTTGTTCTCCTCCTAGTGTCCATGTGTTCTCATTGTTCAGCTCTCACTTATAAGTTAGAACAGGTGATGTTTGGAGTATAATGGCTTCTAGCTCCATCCACGTCCCTGGAAAGGAAATGATTTCTTTCTTTTTATGGCTGCATGGTATTCTATGGTGTATATTTACCACATTTTCTTTATCTAGTCTATCACTGATGGGCATTTGGGTTGATTCCATGTCTTTGCTATTGTGAATAAGAATAGCAATGAATATATGTGTGCATGCAGCTTTATAATAGAGTGATTTATGTTCTTTTGGGTATATACTCAGTAATGGGATTGCTGGGTCAAATAGTATTTCTGGTTCTAGATCCTTGAGGAATCGCCATACTGTCTTCCACAATGGTTGAACTAATTTACATTCCCACCAACAGTGTAAAAGCATTCCTATTTCTCCACAGCCTCACCAGCATCTATTGTTTTCTGACTTTTTAATAATCTCCATTCTGACTGGCATGAGATGGTATCTCATTGTCATTTTGATTTGCATTTCTCTGATGATCAGTGATGTTGAGCTTTTATTCATATGTTTATTGGCCATGTAAATGTCTTCTTTTGAGAAGTGTCTGCTCACATCCCTTTCCCAGTTTTTGATGGGGTTGTTTGTCTTTTTCTTGTAAATATGTTTAAGTTCCTTGTAAAATCTGAATATTAGACATTTGTCAGATGGGTAGATTGCAAAACCTTTCTCCCATTCTGTAGGTTGCATGTTTACTCTGATGATAGTTTCTTTTGCTCTGCAGAAGCTCCTTAGTTTAATTAGATCCCATTTGTCCATTTTGGCTTTTTTTGCAATTGATTTTGCCATTTTTGTCATGAAATTTTTGCCCATGTCTATGTCCTGAATGTTATTGCCTATGTTTTCTTCTAGAGTTTTTATGGTTTTGGGTTTTACATTTAAGTCTTTAGTCCATCTTGAATTAATTTTTATATAAAGTGTAAGGAAAGGGTCCAGTTTCAGTTTTCTGTATATAGCTAGCAGTTTTCCCAGCACTATTTACTGAATAGGAGATCCTTTCTCCATTGCTTGTATTTGTCAGGTTTGTTGAATATCAGATGGTTATAAATATGTGGACTTATTTCTAAGACCTCTAATCTGTTCCATTGGTCTGGTGTCTGTTTTTGTACCTGTACCACGTTGTTTTGGTTACTGTAGCCTTGTAGTATAGTTCAAAGTCAGGTAGTGTGATGCCTCCACTTTTGTTCTTCTTTTGCTTAGGATTATTTTGGCTATACAGGCTCTTTTTTGCTTCCACATGAATTTTAAAGTAGCTTTTTTTAAATTAATTCTGTGAAGAATTATCAATGGTAGTTTAATGGGAATAGCATTGAATCTGTAAATTACTTTGTGCAGTATGGCCATTTTCACAATATTGATTCTATCTGTGAGCATGGAACATTTTTCCATTTATTTTTGTCCTTTCTGATTTTCTTGAGCAATGGTTTGTAGTTCTCCCAGAAGAGGTCTTTCACTTCCCTTGTTAGCTATGTTCCTAGGCATTTTATTCTCTTTGTAGCAACAATGCCCAATTTTCTAAAAATAGTTTTTTTAGGAGAGATCAACTCATAACACAAACAGCAAGTATATCTCCTTAAAATTAAAAATAACAACTTAAAAAAGTTAGTGTGTGCCATTTGAGGAGTTAAAAATATATGTTGCTTCTAATTTGGTGTCTGAAACGACATTAATTAAAATAGCTGTATAATCATGGCTTAAATATTCATTAAGCCTGGAATATCTCTCCTAGTAATTCTTCTGACAAAGAAATTCATAGAAAACATCACTATCTTATCAAATTATAATGATCATCTTACAAATAAATATAGTTTGGGAGTAATGACAGGTGACTGAAATAGGAAAGATATTTTGTAAGGAGGGAGCAGTTTCTGGGCATCTGGGGGAAGGTTTAAATAACTTGAGGAGTGTATTATTTCCCTATTGCTGCTGTGTAAAATTACCACAGACTTAACGGCTTCAAACAAGACAAATTTATCTTATGGTTCTATGGGTCAAAATATGAAATGGGTCTTATTGTACTAAAATAAAGGTGTCGACAGGGCTGTATTCCCTCCTGTAGGCTCCAAGAAAGAATCCATTTTCTTGCCTTTTACAACTCCTGGAAGTTTCCTGGATTTCTTGATTCATGTTTCTTTTGAAATATTTGAAGCCAGCAAATAATGCCATCTCTCTAGTTCAGACTGTCCCGTTTCTTTCTTCTACATTTAAGAAAACCTTGTGTCCTTGCCAACATGGTGAAACCCCATCTCTACTAAAAATACAAAAATTATCCGGGCATGGTGGAGCATGCCTGTAGTACCAGCTACTCGGGAGGCTGCTGCAGGAGAATTGCCTGAACCTGGGAGGCAGAGGTTGCAGTGAGCCAAGATCACACCACTGCACTCCGGCCTGGCGGCAGAGCGAGACTCCGTCTCAAAAATTAAAAAAAAAAAAAAAAAAAAAGAAAATCTTGTGGTTACATTGAACCTACCTGGATAATCCAGAATAATTTCCTTACCATAACTTCAGTTGCTAAGAAACCTTAATTCCGTCTGTGACCTTAACTCTCCCTTGCTATCTAATATAACATATTTACAGGTCTAAGGGATTAGGATGTGATCATATGTTGAGGGGCATTATTTTGCCCACCAGAGTGGATAAAGCAAAGATGGAGGCTTAAGGTGGTATGAAATATTATAGTCATGATTGAATACTTATGTCAGGAGTGCAGGAGTGAATACATACTGCAATTTAATACTTGCTCATATCTTAGTTCACTACTTATTTTAAGAAGTTCTGATGATTTAGGAAGTTGTGATTTTGCTTTTTTTCATGGCTATTTGATCCCAGTTGAACCCATCACTGACAATTACCTTATATAATAGTGCTTAAAAGTACTTATTTTTCTGCTGGATTGCCACTTTTATTTTTTAGCAAATGATTTGCAATTATCAGTAGTATATCAGTAGTATATGCCAACTGACTTAATATGTGATTTCTCATACTTGATATTCCTTTATTGTTCCTTCTGGCAGTAAGAGAACAATTTTATACATCATAACAATTTTAGCTTACATATACTGCTGCCTACCACCATGGGAAAAAGATTATGTCTAGAACAGCAGAGGATGCAAATGAGATCACTTGGACTCGGGAAGGGGAACATCACACACCGGGGCCTATCACGGGGAGGAGAGAGGGGGGAGGGATTGCATTGGGAGTTATACCTGATGTAAATGATGAGTTGATGGGTGCTGACGAGTTGATGGGTGCAGCACACCAACATGGCACAAGTATACATATGTAACGAACCTGCATGTTATGCACATGTACCCTAGAACTTAAAGTATAATTTAAAAAATAATAAAATAAAAAAAAAAAAAAAAAATAAAATTTTGTAATCCCAAAAAAAAAAAAAAACAAACAAACAAACAAAAAAACTTTTAAACATCT
>NW_016814732.1:482744-495266 GCF_001698545.2 Rhinopithecus bieti | reverse complement strand
AAATATAACATTTTGTAATACCAAAAAAAAAAAAAAACAAACAAACAAACAAAAAAACTTTTAAAATCTACAGAACTCTTTTTTTTCTAATGACATATTACATGGAATTCTACAGACCAGTATATGAAGCAAATAACAATGGAACCATTTTGTTGGCGGGGTTGGGGGGCTTCAGATCTCACTTCTCACATCCCACTTCTGGCAACTTCACCCTGAAAGTGGATTCATGTTTCATCAGGAAATATACGAGAAGGTAGGGGGTAAACAAAAATGCAGTAGAAGACAGACTGAAATAAGTGACAAGGATGATGCACAAAGTAGAGTGGAAGTTCAAGAAACAGAAATTCTAATAAGCTCCTGGAATTGGTTGGAGTCCTAAGTTGAAGGACAAATACAATTTTTGAATGGTTGAAATCATGAGGAAGCATGAGGCAGAGAATAAAGAGGTAAGTAAAGGCAAAGAAACAAAGGACAAGGTGTGTTCGTGGGACAGCACACTTGGACAATCTCTTTGGCTAAATGTAAGAGAGGACTGAGAAATATGGGTCAAGAGATAAATTGGGGAAGTATAGGGAAAGTCTTGAATACCAAGATAGAAAACTAAAGTTTTTACTTCATTTGGTCATGGGAAACTTGCACTGAGAATGGGAGTCAGTAATTAGAAGCAAGTTAAATTCAAAAATTGGAACCCCATTCATAAAACCAGCTGATAGTCTGAAAATATGCTTTGAGCTAAGCAAAGAATGCATGTTGACAAATCGTAACTAGTTTAACTTCCTTTCTTTTGTACAATGGTGCATCCTAGGTTGTGACAATGCACACCTTCGGTTGCCTCCCCTCACCTCAAAGATGCCTTCTCTGTTACAAACCTGCTCTCCTCTTTTCTGTAATAGTACATATGGGATTTTCCTATTCCTAGGAGGACCTTGAACTTGATTTAAACATAGCAAAGCACATAAATATAAAGGCTGTTTATATAGCATCCTTGAAAATTGTTGCATTTTGTGAATTCCCACAAGAAGCTTGATGTGACACATGTGAGATTGGACTTTATATGGCTTCAAACGTCAAAGGAAATCATGACTTATTTATACACATTCTGGCAGTGTTTGCTATGAGAGTTTAGTAGATTCTACTCTTGCCCCCAATGCCATATTATTTTCAATAATAACTGTTTTCTTAAATTGGGTCTTACATTGATTATTCTATCACAGTTCTTACTGTTATTATTGTTGTGCCATTTGTATAGATTTACTTTTTAGAATACTGGAAACATGCATGGAACATTTATTCATTTTCTGGAGGAAAACCATTATAGGGCCTTAGTGGCCTCATCTCTGTAAATGGAACCATCATTCGCCCTGTTTCTTAGGCAAGAAACCAGGCATTCATTATTGATGCTTCCCCCCGACCATTCTCTTCAGTTAGATTGAAAAATAAGGTGACAATTATCTATTCCTCCCCATCCCACACCTTTTGGAATGTGACTTTGCAGTTCTTTTCATCAACAGGCAGATCTGTGTCCCCTCCCCTTCAATTTGGGTTGGCCTTGTAACATTTTATATATATAAATATATAAGTTAAATATTTTTGTTTATATATAAAATATATACATTAAAAAATAGATATTTGTTGTTCTAAATATTTACACATTAAATTTACAGGGTTTATTCTAGTATCAATATAGTAGCTCTATTTGTAAATCTATAATTTCAAGGTTGTCCCGCTATTATCTTTATCCCAACAAATCCTTTTTAAACATGTTTATTAAGATATAATTCATATACCATAAAAGTTAACCATTTTAGGTATGCAATTCAATGGTTTTTGGTATATTCACAGAGCTGTGCAACCATCATCACAACGATCTTAGAACATTTGCTTTTATCTGCCTCAAAAGAAACCCTTTACTAACTAGTAATCACTCCCAATAGCCCTCCACCCCCTTGACCCTAGGTAACCCCTGATCTATTTCCTGCCTCTTTAGATTTGACTATTATGGACATTTCACATAAATGGAGTCTTGTGATATTTGGCCTTTTATGACCAGTGTCTTATCCTTAGCATAATGTTTTATCGGTTCATTCATGTGATAACATGTATCAGTACTTCATTATTTTTATTGCCAAGTATTATTCCATTGTATGCATATACTGTATTTTACTTTTTCATTTATCAGTCACTGGACATTAGGTTATTTCCATTTTTGGTTATTATGATGAATACTTCTATGAACATTCATGATGAAACTTTTGTGTAGACATATGCATTCAATCCCTTTGGTGTACCTGGGAATGGAATTTCTGGGTCATATAGTAACTCTATGTCTAGGATTTTGAAAAACTGCCAAACTGTTTTCCAAGGCAGCCTCACCATTTTCTTTTTCTATCAGCATAGTATAAGGGTTCTGATTTCTCCACATCATCAATGATGCTGTTACGGTTTACCAACATGTATATTTCATATTTCCATGAAACTGATGTCTATTTGTCTTCAATTTCTCATCAATTCAGTTCATTTTCTACAAACTTTTCACAGTGATATTTCTAAAGCATTTCAGCAGGTAACTCTCCTGGAAATATATAATTTATTCTTATTTCCTGTGGTGTCAAACACAAATTATAAACTTACATTTCTAAGTCTTCAATAATTTAGCACCATTTTAATTTTCCTACCTTCATTTTTGTTCTAGTTAGGCCCAGATTTCCACCTCCTTACTTCTCCTGACCTGGAAATGTCCCACTATTTTTATTAACTTTGTTCATTACAGTTTCTTCACACTTTGGAAACGGTCTTTGTGCTGCCAATTAAAATTAAAATTTAGATGCTTTTGTTCTGGAAGTTTTTCTCTAATTCACTTCAGCATGTATTGAATTATTCTTTCTATGAATGTCTTTCATATTTGTAATAAACATCAAAATTATTAGTTTCCTCTCCCTAACTAGATTGGAAATTTCTGGAAAGTTCGAATTGTGTTTTACACATTTTTGTGACCCACCGTCCCACCCCTGATTCATAGGGTGCTTAGTGGATATTTTGAAACACTTGTGAATGGAACAAGATGGAGCTGCTACTTTTAGCTAATGTGCAGCATGTCTGAGACTTGCCCCCATCTTTCCAAAATTGGAATAATTTCCACAGGACTGTTTTCAAAAAAAAATCAAACATATTTTTTATAATTTAAATTATCCAACATACTATTTACTGCAAGCACTTTTCTGATGAAGAATGCATGGATTTATTTTCACAGTTTTCACCTCTTTTATATTATTTAAAACTAAAGGTGATTGGTATTATGGAAAGAAAATTTTTTTTCAGTTTAATCGTGAATTCTGAGCATAAAGTTGTTCAAATGCTGGAAAATTGATCTGGCATAATTTCTTATTCTCAGCAAAATACCATGATCTCTTTATTATAGTTTTTACTTAACATATTGGTATGGATTAAAGTCTAAGGAAATATGATAGAGGATGTTGAAGTTATTATAACTGATGCCATGATATAAAGAAAGGCAAAGGATTAGAATCCAGATAACTAAACATCAGACACGAAATATATTATAAAACATCTTATGGAAAGGAGTCAGTGCTAGGGATTCTAGATTTATCAAACAATTTATTGCTTTATACGTTTTAAAATTTATGATCATAACATTACTAACTTTTCATTTATTTAAAACTTCAGCATTTTAGAATTCAAGGCACCTGTAGTTAAGGGAAGGCTCAGCTGCTATAACAAATAAGACAAGTTTAGTGGCTTAGAGAAAATAATCATTTCTTGCATGTTACAGTCTGAGGTGAACATTCTAGGTTGGCATATAGCTATGCTCCAGCCAATCCTTTAGAGAACTGGCTTGTTTCTACTTTGTTTCTGGGTGAAACCCTAGGCCACTGTCCTCAACAGCTTCATTGAAGATGGGTTCCGGTACTTTCTCCCAGCTTGTGAAGTGAGCCTGGATACAGGGTCTCAGTGCAAGGTTTTACAGGCTAGGCCATAAGTAGTTACATGTCACTTCTGCTGACATTTCATTAGTAAGAATTCAATCACTAAGCTGCACCTGTCTACAAGGGGCACTGGGAAATAAAGTCCTCATTAGGCAGTCATGTCAGCCATAGCTGCCTTACTGTGTCAGAAAAAAGACAGATTTGGGGCAACTAGCAGTGTTTTCCACAGTCAGCCAGACCAAAACTGCAGATTGCTAATGAGAAAACTGAGATTAGAGAGAATATTACTTGCCACCTATATAGCCTCGGATATGTAAATCCTACCACATACCGCTTTTGTGATCTTGAACATATAACTCTATCACTTTCCACCTGTTCCACAGTAGAGGAAATAACCTCTACCTTTATTTCAACTTGAATAACTAACTTCTTAGCATTTATGTGACCTTGGGCACAAAACCTCTACCATTTAATACCTTTGTGACCTTGGACATGTAATTGCTACCACTTGCCATCTGTCTGTCCTTGAACACTTAACTTTCACCACTTATTACCTATGTCATCTTGAATACCTACCTTATACCACTTACCACCTATTTTTCTTTACTTCATAGGGTTGTATTAGTCAACATAATTGATATAAAGACTAGGACAACGACGAGCACATCTTTCTCCATAAATGTAAGCTGCTGTTGCTATTACTATTATTACTCCTGTTACTGTTACTTTTGCCACCTAGTTAACAGAAAACTACATAAACATTATAATTAATCTTTTATTAATCACATAGAGGAATGTTTTAGGGCCTCCAGGTTACTAATATGAATTTTAGTTATTGCTAAGCTTTTAGACATGCTCTTGAATAAAAGGTTGTAATCAATATAATGTCACTCAAATCAACATTTAATATACACACTTCAATATTACATAGTAGCTATAGCTTCAGATTAAAAGAAACAGTAACATATTTATGTATTCTGGTGCTGTTTGTCAGTTATTTAATCCTGCGACTTGTTTATTGAATGTTGCTCCTGTGGGGGAAATTAAAACATCAAAAGTGGGATAATTTATTGTGAATATATTCTCAGGGTTAAATCAACTGTTAGTGTGTTTTATCCACTGTTTTGTTATGTTAACATCCCAGAGAACCTAAGTGACCTTAATGATTATTTACTCAATAAATAAACTATTTAGTTGGAAAAAGAAGTCTAGAAACTAAAAACTCCGAGTAGTAGATTTCCACAGTTTTCCAAAATGAAATTACATCAATTTATAAATAGGTCTTTGCATGCAAATGTCTTGTCCCTTTCTTCATGCAGCAAAATAACTTGGGCAGATGGAGCTCTTATGAACTAAACAGAGTAAACAGATTACTGTCAAAGTCATAATTAGTTTTTCTATATCTTACAGACATCACACAAAAAAATTTAAATAGCTTCCATTTATGCTCTAGCTTGCTTTCTGTTTTCTCTAAATCAGTCACAAGTTCACATTTACATTATTAATATTTTCCTTTAGAAGCATGTTGATACTTGTTACCTTAAATGAGAGCTCATCTTATTGGCCCCATATACAGTATGATTTTCAAACAGAGCATTTAGCTGTAAATGTCCGTGTTTTAATGTATATTTTAAATCCTAGCAATAATTCAAAGTAATTTCCACCAGATACAGAAGATGCTTGATATTTGTAAATTGTGCACTTACATGCACACAGGCACACACACGTGCACAAGGATTTAGTGCTTTTGATTCATCAAGTATGTGATAAATAACTCTATTTATTCTGTTGAAAATGGACTTGAAAAGAAAATGAACTACAAATGATGAGAAAGTAAAGAAGTCTCACAAAATGACTGCTTATGAAATAGAAGCATGGGCTATGTTAAAACCAAGCAGTCAAATTTACCTTATGGCATGACTGTATGTCATATGCAAGATCACTACATATTTTACCTAAAAATGTGAAAATATAGGTCATGAAATTATTGCAGTGAGTACTCTAGAATGAATTAATTTTTATAGCTCTATAAGCACAAAAATTTAGAGCTATTTTATGAAATCGATAAGGGTGTGAAGAACTTTTTTTTCATTTAGTATGGCATTTTATGAAGGAAATCATATGCTATAATAATGTTTAAGAATTTGGAGAATCTTCACAGCTTCAGCGTATGCCTCCTGGAATGGTAATATTTATTTAGCAAAGAGATAATCATTGCCTACTGGTCTCTCACTCACTTAATACATATGAGTCAATCTGCAAGCGTGAGTATACGGATTGTGTTCTGGATTTTACTGAAGAAGCACCAACATAAAAATGTAGCTTAAGGTCAGTTATTTCTAAATATGTTAGTTTATATTCATAGTTATAGCTTTTTAAATCAATTTCCAAATTAATTTTCAGAATATAGTAAAAGAAAAAAATGGCACTACAATTAAAATTAAACAGTAGTATTCAATTACACAATAAGAAATAGCTTTCCATCTCTCTTTTAGAGATATTTCATAGAAATACATGAGAGTCATTTTCTTTTCTTTTTTTTTTCTTTTTAATGTTAGTTAGGGTATGTTTATTGGACACGAATATTCTACAATCAGTCAAAACTGTCCTGACCAGCATCTCATTTTATTTCAATTCTTTACCGTGTGTGGATACTAACAAGTTGTGCCACTGGGGGTCACTGTTTACCTATATTAAAAAAAAAAACCCACTTAAAAGCGAAGTGATGTAACTGGATAATTAGTGGTGCGCGGTGTACAGTTTAAAGAAATATTGCTGCAGGAAAAGTCTAAATTTAGATAGACATTCCTAGAGACTAAAATACCATCCTTGGTAAATTAAGTGATTCCGTAGAGCTACTGATTTTTCTCGAGATTTTATTCAGAGATAACTAAATCGTGATTATGTCCAAAATAACCATGTATGTATTTTAGGATGCTTTGCCAATTTGAGGCAGTTTATGGGCTGGATGCTTTCCAGGGCCCCAGGGAATAATGGAGGAGACAGGATGCAGTGAAATAGATGGAACAGGGTCGATGACTCAGGAAGGAGAGTTAGGTTTGGATCTGGCTCTATCATTCACTGTTTGGGGACGTAATCTAGTCCCTTACTCTCCAGTTTTCCACTTTGTAAAACGATGGTGGCAGGTTTCATGATTTCAGTAGTCCCTTGTCATGCTATCTTTCTAAGAGTACCTTTCATTAACTGTTAGATTGTAAAGTTTTTGGATGAAAGAGAATGAAAATGTTTTTACTTTTTTATTGCCATAATAGACAAATATTAAGACAGCAACAACAAAAGTGTTTTTTTTTTTTTTTTTGGTTGAATAAAATATTTTATGACAGCATGATCAAGTGACTATTACTACAAGGTGTTCTTTTGTAGTGAGTGACGTAAGACACAAGGGGGAACCAATACCCTGGAAAGTTCTTACAACATTTTAGATCAAGTTAACGTGTTTTTGATCAATTCTGCTTAATAAATTATTACTGGACTGGTGCTTTTCCCTGACTAATCTGGTTCTGATTGATCCACAGGAATAATGATTCCCAGCCTAGGAGCTGCTGGAATCTCTTCCTTTAACTTTTGGCCAAGAAGGATTCACTCCCAGATGAACACTTAACCTCCATTTTCTAGCCTGGTGCTATTTCATTCTCTAGCACTAGTTCTAAGCCAGGTATCCTGATCTTGTGCCTCAGATCAGTCAGTGATAAAAAACAAAAAAAAAAAAAAATTGTCTGTGGTGCCAGGGAAAGCCACAGTTTTAATAGCTTAAGTGGTTAGCGTTAGAGTTCAGGACTGCCAGCCAGCTGGAAATTGAATAGGAAAATACTTGAAAAAGAGGAATGGTCCAAAATCTGCATATAAACTTCTCTCACATCATTGGATAAACCAGAACTGTGCATGCACAGTGGAGATTCCAAGGAATATAGAAAGAAAACCTGCTTGTAGGCTGAAAATGCTAAGCAAAGATTTGAATTTCTGCCCAGCACAAGGATCATGGGAATTGACACTTAAACATTTCCAAATGGGAATTGCTTTTAATTGAAACCCCAGAAGGGCTATGACTTAGGAATAATGATTATTTCTTCAGGACTAGGCATTCTACCTAAGACTAGGGCTAAACTGAAACAAACCTTCCCCAAGAAATTATAAAATCAAGCCCACCCAAGTTGAAGATACACAGTAATTTAGTTATTTACTAACCACAAATCAGCACTCTTTAAGGGAAGATTCCAGAATCCAGAGTCTAGTTTTTACAATCCATAATGCATAGCATAAAACCAAAAGTTACTACACATGAGAAAAAAAACAAACAGGAAAATGTGGCTGATTTTTAAAAGTAAAAGTAGACAATTGAAACATTCTTGGAGATGATAGAATTGGAAGATAAAGATTTAAAATTCAGCTATTATAGATATGTTCAAGGATGTAAAGGAAATGATGCTGAAGAGATGAAGAATCTCAGCAGAGAAATGGATGTTATAAGAAAAAAAAATGAATTCTACTTAAAAATATATTACTTGAAATGTAATATTACTTGAAAATTTACTGGTGAGATTTAATAGCAGACAGAAGATGGCAGAAGAAAAGGTTGGTCAGTGAATTTGAAGATAAATTAGTAGAAATGATACAATCTGAAGAACAGAAAAATAATTTAAAAATTGAATAGAACCTCAGTGCATTGTAGGACAATATCATACTACTAATATATATGTAACTGGAATATAAAAAGAAAAAGCACAAGATATGAGTAAGAACATTATTTAAATAAATGATAGTTAGGCTGGGCATAGTGGCTCATGCCTGTAATCCAGAAACTTTGGGAGGCCAAGGTGGGAAGACTGCTTGAGGCCAGGAGTTCTAGACTGGGCTAGGCAACATAATGATACCTAATCTCTTAAAGAAAAAAAAAGAAAGAAAGAAAATTAGCCAAATGTTGTGGCTTGAAACTGTAGTTCTACCTACCCAAGAGTCTGAGGTGGGAGAATCTCTTGTGCCTGGCAAGAAGTTTGAGGCTGCAATGATTGCACCATTGCTCTCCAGCCTGGGCAACAGAGTGAGACCCTGTCTTGAGAAAAGGTTAAAAAAACATTTTTAAAAATAGAATGATGGCTAAATTTCTCCAGATATGGTGAATAAACACCAACCTAGAGAAACATATACCTTAAGCATCATAAAGATAATATATACATATAACACTAGGAACATCATAGTCAAATGACTGAAAACCAAAAGTAAAGAAAGAAACCTTGGAAGCAGTTGGGAGTAGGGGTTAGATAAAGTTCATAAGTGTGAAAAATAATACAAAACACACCATCGTCTCATGAGAAACAAAGGTGGGTAGACAATGACATTATAACTTCAAAGTATTCAGAGGGATAAAAGGGTCAATCTAATATTTTATATGTAGCATTCTATATAAAAAAGAAAAGTAAGATAGATATTCACAGATACAGAACAGCTGAAATAATTCAGGATGATCTGGAGTGCAAGGAAGCTAGAATAAATTCTTCAGGAAGAAAGGAAATAACATTAAACATAAACCTGGATTTACAGGCAACAATACAGAGCTCCAAAAATGGTAAAATGAGAGTAAATATAAAAGACCATTTTTTCCCTGAATTTCTTACAAGTTGTTTGCTATATTGTATGTTTGGATTGTGAGGCTTGTAATATGTAGATGTAAAACATAAAATATAAGACAACAATAGCAAAAAGAACATGAGGGGAGGGTAAATGGAAGGATATTCTGGCAAAGTTCTTAACATTTTATATAACGTGATACAAGATTAAATGTAAGTAGACTGTTATAAGACTCAATTTTGTAATCTCTGATGTATAAAATATTAGATCTAAACATTGAAAAATGTTAGATCTAAACTCCACTGTATTATTACATTTAACAAAGATAAACTAGACACTCAGAGTAAAAAGCAGAGATTATGCTACTAGATTTTAAAACTTCTGAAAATATGCTATTTATAACAAACACCTAAATATGCTTTTTATAACAAATATCTAAAATATGCTATTTAGAACAAACAACTTGGTTGCTGAAACCCAGACAGACTGAATCAACAGAAAAATATATGTCATGCAAATAGTAACCATCAAAGAGCTAATGTGATTATACTAGTACCAGATAAGATGTATTTCAAGACAAATAGGATTACCTGAGAGAAAGAGGGCCATTTTATCATTTCATAATGATAAAAGGGTCAATGAATCAAGAAGACATAACAATCCTAACTATATATGCCCCTAATAGTTGAGCTTGAAAACACATGCACAAAAATATAAACAGAGCCAATGGGAGAAACTGACATATGAACACAGCTGGACAATTTGACACTGCTCTATGAACAATTGATAGAACAAGTAGGTATAGATCAGTAAAAATATACACAATTTTAGCCTTGACCTAATTAGTAACATTTAGAGCACTTTGTCTATTGCTTCTCAGACTGTTGACTAAGATCAATTGTAGAACACTTCATCCAATAGTTGTGGAATATATATTCTTTTCAAGTGTATGTGGTACATTCCCAAAAATAGACCATCTACAGGGTCATAAATGTGTCTCAATATATTTCAAGGTTGATATCATACAGAGTATGTTCTATACCATAGAAAATAAGTTAAAGATCAATGATTATCTGTACAAATCTCAGCTGGGAATTAAACAATATACTTATAAATGCCTAATGGCTCAAGAAATCATGGGAGAAATTACAAAATATTTTGAATTAAATAAAAATAAAAGTTAAAGCTACAACACATCAAAATTTGTGAGACACAGTGCTTAAAGGGGAATTTTTAATGTTAAATGTCTATCTTCACTGTCAGTGATATATTTTCATTGTAAGAATTTCAAAAAATGTAAACATATTAAAACTAAAGTAAGTCAAATAGAGGAGGTAATACAGAGCAGACATTTTTTTAAATGGAAAAAATGAATAGAATATTAACTAAGTCAAACTCAGTTCTGCAAAAAATGACTATAAATATATATATACCTCTTTAGCAAAATTGATAAAGAAAATGTCAAACAAAAACGGACATTCAGAAGGGAAAGATTGTCACTATAGATTCTATAAAGAATGATAACAGAATATTATAAACAAATACAATTCTAGTTGAAGTGGAAAGATTTTTTGAAAAAGGAACCTAGCATAGCCAAAATTAAAATATTATTTCAGTGATACTGAAGAGTAGAGAGACTAGATAATTCAGTATTAGTGCTGCCTCATTTGGATACCTATGTGAAAAAAAAAGAAATTTGACCTCTTCTTTCCACTATGCATAAAATTTAATGCTGGGTGTATTACAGATTTAAGTGTGAATGGCCAAACAATAAAACTTGTAGAAGAAATAAAGCTCACCTGGAAGAATTCTGAGCACCTTTGAGACTACACTTCAGGATGTTCAAGTTGTTTGTCAGCTTGCGCGACTGTGCATTGAGTAGCGGCAGACATGGTGACAAGACATGCTGCACAGAAATAAACGCCTGAGCACATTAAGGGGAACAAAGTTCTCAAAGTTACAGCTTCAAATTTTACATGTTCTTTGCTGAGTTGCAGCTCCACCTGCAAGAACCTGTTCTTGGTCTGTAAGCATAGCTTTAGCTTAATTAGAATGGTTAACACAGGAGTTAGGTTTTTTTAATGTGGTTACTCAAAAAATGGTGCTTGTAGTCTTTCTTCAGAAAAATTGTTTGTTTGAAGAGAAACTGGATTTTTTTTACACTGTTGTAGAGCACACACTGTCTTAGGTGTCCCAGTCTTTAATAGGTGACTTATGAACTGCTGCTGTTAACATTTATAACATTCGCTTAACACGTTTCCTCACCTCACATGGAACTTAGCATCTTTGTGACATAAATGGAGTCTAGGGAGGAGGGCAATGCTAATATGTCCAGAAGCTGTGTTTGTGTCTTAGATTGTACCTGGTAAACTGAATCCATTATGAATATTTGAAGACAAAATCCTCTTTGGGAGGCTGAGGCAGAAGAATTGCTTGAGGACAGAAGTTCAAGACCAGATAGGCCAAGATAGTGAGACTTCATCTCTGTAAAATATTAAAAAAAAAAAAAAAAAAATTAGCTGGGGCTTGGTGGCACATACCTATAGTCCCAGCTAGTCAGAAGGCTGAGGCGGGAGGCTTACTTGAGTCAAGGAATCTGAGGCAACAGTGAACTATGATCATGCCACTGCACTCCAACCTGGGTGATAGAGTGAGATCATGTCTCTATAAATAAACAAAAAGAAAGAAAGAAAGAAAGAAAGAAAGAAAGAAAGAAAGAAAGAAAGAAGAAAATCTATATCTAATTTTATTTCTAGAGAGGTTCTTCAGTTAAAAGTTTTTAGCTATAGTCTAAAGAGTGCTTTGAAAAAATATTTTAATACTGCTACTGTCATCCCTAAATGGAATGGAGGTAGCTGGACCATGAGAACACTATTGGCAACCAGATATGCTTCACCTGTTGCTTTCCATTGTTTTCCTTTACCCATGCTATTTCAGTTTGTCTTCCATTCAGTGGCTTATCCCTCTCATTTAAGTTATCTTTCAAACCGAG
>NW_016814732.1:448538-478915 GCF_001698545.2 Rhinopithecus bieti | reverse complement strand
CAAAAGCCAAAATTGACAAATGGGATCTAATTAAACTAAAGAGCTTCTGCACAGCAAAAGAAACTACCATCAGAGTGAACAGGCAACCTACAGAATGGGAGAAAATTTTTGCAATCTACTCATCTGACAAAGGGCTAATATCCAGAACCTGTAAAGAACTCAATCAAATTTACAAGAAAAAAACAAATAACCCCATCGAAAAGTGGGCAAAGGATATGAACAGACACTTCTCAAAAGAAGGCATTCATACAGCCAACAGACACATGAAAAAATGCTCATCATCACTGGCTATCAGAGAAATGTAAATCAGAACCACAGTGAAATACCATCTCACACCAGTTAGAATGGCAATCATTAAAAAATCAGGAAACAACAGGTGCTAGAGAGGATATGGAGACATAGGAATACTTTTACACTGTTGGTGGGACTGTAAACTAGTTCAACCATTGTGGAAAACAGTGTGGCAATTCCTCAAGGATCTAGAACTAGAAATACCATTTGACCCAGCCATCCCATTACTGGGTATATACCCAAAGGATTAAAAGTCATGTTGCTATAAAGACACATGCACACGTATGTTTACTGTGGCACTATTCATAATAGCAAAGACTTGGAATCAACCCAAATGTCCATCAATGACAGACTGGATCAAGAAAATGTGGCACATATATACCATGGAATAGTATGCAGCCATAAAAAAGGATGAGTCCGTGTTCTTTGCAGGGACATGGATGCAGCTGGAAACCATCATTCTCAACAAACTGTTTCAAGAACAGAAAACCAAATACCACATGTTCTCACTCATAGGTGGGAATTGAACAATGAGAACACTTGGACACAGGGAGGGGATCATCACACACTGGGTCCTATTGTAGGGAGTAGGGGAAGGATAGCATTAGGAGATATACCTAATGTAAATGACAAGTTAATGGGTGCAGCACACCAACATGGCACATGTATACATATGTAACAAACCTGCACATTGTGCACATGTACCTTAGAACTTAAAGTATAATAAAAAATAAAAAAATAATAAAAAAAAGATCTTTGTTAGCACCACAAATTGCCTGGATTTAAGGATATTTTATGTTCCTTGCTCTGCATATAAATGAAATAATTTATATCCTCCTTCCTTTCCTCCTTCCTTCTCTCTTTCTTCAAACAACAAATATTGATTGAGAACCGGTTACATCCTATGTAAAGAAAACATAGACGTGAACAAAATCAAGACCGTCATTTTTTAATGGAAGGATATGGATAACTAACACAAACATGTAATATGTTACATAATGAAATGTGCTATAAAGATGAATAAAGCAAAGTGAAGCCTGGGTGACTGATAAAGATGAGAGGATATTTTATATTTTATACAGGGTTGTCAGGAGTGTGACATTTGCTTGATACCTGAAGGAACTAAGAAATGAGCCATGTGAATACCAGGAAGGACAGGATTTCAAATAGGAGATAGAAAGTGAAAATGTACTGATGTGGGAGTTTGCTTGGTGTATTAGAGCAACAGCCACAGGTTCCTGTAAGCCTGGAGGAGAGTGAATGAGGTGGGAGTTGTGGCCATGAGGTCTGAGAGATGTCATGAGTTTTAGGTAATGGGTTTGAGATTTTACTTTAAGTAAAATAGGAAGCCAAAGGAAGACTTTATCTTAGAAAAAGCTTTTAGATGAGTTTTGCTAAACTTTCTGAGATTCCTAAAATTGATTAAATGTTCTAGTTCCAATTCTGCTGGGCTTTATATTCAAAAGTGTAAAGAAACTTTCATATATTCAATAAATATAGATACATACTATTCTGAGGAAGTATGTGATTTCCCACAAGTAAATAATAACAACATTCTAAATTGATAAATAATAGCAATATAATCCTATTCCAGCTGTTTCAAACTATGTGTAGAAGCAATTGGAACACTGTTAATGGCTGTCAAGGTTAGGATGAAACTTGAAAATTAGGATGAAACTTGAAAATTATTTCTTAATATTTCCTCTCATAAAACTCCTGTGTATTTAACTATTACCAAGCACTGTCAAAATAAATGAGGCAATTAGGATTCTGAACTTAAATCTGACCAGGATGAGTTGGTATGCGTAAACTCTACCATATGCTAACGATGTGACCTTGGATACATTTCCCCAGTGTCTTCGAGTCTCAGTTTCTTCATTCCCAGCATGAACATAATAGTTCCTATGTCATAGATAATGTATGTAAAGCACTTAACCCAGTTTTTACCACCTAGTAAGCATTTAAAATTAAGCATGGCTAAAATAACTATCTTGTTCTTGCCTGTTCTAGTATTGTTAAATATTGGGCAGACTAAAATAAGTTACAATATTTGCATTTAGTTGACTGTAGCCAAAATGAATATTATTAGTGTACTCGTCTTTTGATATTGCTAGGATCTAAAAATAATATGTACAAGAATAAAGCAAAGAAAATACCCTATTAATGCTAATAACTTCAACTGATAAGCAATACATACTTTTATATAAATCAATGAACATCAGGTTTTAATTTTGAACTACCCAAACTCTTATCAGGACTTTTTTTTTCAATTCAAAGAACACAAGTTTAGCAATGCCTAATTTGTCCTTGACTCATTCTGACATCTTGTTGATTATAAATGTTCAATAAATGCTTGAGTCACATAGAAGGAGAGGTGGTATTTAAAAAGTAAAATATCTTCCTGAATTTGGGATCCCTGTGCACTGCTGGTAGGAATGTAAATAGTACAGCCACTATGGAAGAAAAGATGGAGATTCCTCAAAAAGTTAAACCTAAAATTACCACACGATCATGCAATTACGCTTCTAAGATTTACACAAAACAACTGGTAGCACAAACCCAGAGAGATACTTGTATACCAGTGTTCATAGCAACATTCTTTACAATAGCTAAAAGGTGGAACAACCCAAATATTCATCAGCAGACAACGAGGCAAACAAATTGTGGTGTATATATTAATATACAATAATATCCGATGGAATATTATTCAGTCTTAAAAGGGAATGAAATTTTGATAATGCCCTAATAAGGGCAAACCTGGAAAAAAAATGCAGTTTAAAATAAGCCAGCCACAAAAAGACAAACATTATATTATTCACATACATGAGGTACCTAGAATAGGCAAATCCATAGAGATAGAAACAGAGGTTACCAAGGGTGGGGAGAGGAGTGAATGAGGAGTTATTATTTAATAGGTACAGAATACAAAGTTCTGGAAGTGGATAGTGGTGATGGTCGCACATCATTGTGAATATAATTGATACCACTGGATTGTACACTTAAAATGGGGGGAAATGTTAAATCTTATGTTATGTGTATTTTACCTCCATAAAAAGTCTGTTCAGAATTTTAAAATGGTAAGGTGTCTCTACAAGTAAATTTATTAAATATTCTTCAAATATAAATACTTCTGTAGTATTACATATTTGGTTATCCATTCATTCACTGAGAATTTATTACCTGTTATGGTTGTTTTCTCAGCTCATTTCCCGGAGGATTGTGTATCAGTCATATAGTTTGGGGATGGGGGCAGGGTGTTGGTGTTTCCATGCTCTCTGGGGTTGTTTTAGCCTATCATTATAATTTGATGACTCTTGCTATGGAGATTTTTCCACAGATGGGTTGTTGTCTAGATCTAAGACAATATATTAAGGGCCACAAAATGTCTACAAAATGAGCATGGCCATAGAATAACTACCCCAACTACTGCAAGATTCCATTCTCCAAAAGAATGGAAAAATGGACTGGGCCATAGACATTTTTATAACCTAGCAACATAAATCACAGACAACTTATACCAAAAACTATGTCTCAACTAAATTCACTGGCATGTTATGAAAGATTAAAGGCTCATCTGTCCTCAGAAAAGGTGTCAGTGCTTTGTTATTTTTTTAGTGTTTAAAAATAGCTTGAGAGCTACTGGGAAAACCACTGGCAAAGAGGAGAAGCATGTGAAGCTATAAAAAAAAATCTGCTTTTTTTTTTTTTGGTTGTTGTTTAATATGCTAAATGCAGAATGGTGCTGTGTGCATTCTTAGGTTCATTTAACCTAAACTCTGTTATTCTGCCCAAGAACATTTGGAACAGATCGTGTCCACTCCCCCTACCCACAATGTTAGTTAAAGCAAAAGAGTCATCTGAATCAAAAGGAGACAAATTGTTCCCAGTCTGAAACTATACCACCTTTGCTGGAGGTGGAAAAGAATACAATAGTGGAAGTTATTTTGGTGCTGCTGCTCTGCTCAGTAAATGCAGGCTTGTGTCCTTTCTCCTTCCCTCCTCCTTCCCTCTCGTTTTCCATTATCTGTCAAAAGAAAAACTTCAAAGATACATTAAGATAAAATAAAATTTAAAAGATGGGTACAAATAATTGAGGCACATATCTTAAAGAAACAATGTTTAAATTCTGATTTTACTTTTAGGAATAACAGTGTACACAAGGTTCATTTAATTTAACTTTTGAGAAGGGGAATGATTTCATATCCAAGGAGAAGTATGAAGTGGAGTTTAGGAAGTAAAATTGTTCTCAAAAAAAGATGGAAGGGAGGCAAAGTTAGGAAAGTTACAAAACAGAAATCATAGTGGTCTAAATCTTAAGACTTCCAAAGCATTCAAGGTCTGTTATCAGTGCAGACGGCCTAATTATGAAGAATAAATTGACAAAAATTGTCGTATGCACTTTTCTAAGAGTGCTTTGGTAAATCAGAAACATTTCTGATTTCTCCTGCATCTAAAAGGAGACAAATGATTGAAGGTTTTCCAAAACAAACAAATATAAGAGGAATGACTGGGAACAAAACCCAAGAAGGGTGCTGAGGAGATGTGGGACTTGCCATGCAAAAGGAATTTTGGAGAAACATGGTTTCTTGCTGCTTTTCATGGGAATTTTGAGCCACTGCTGTGTGCACATGACTCTAAGCTCTCTGCAGACAAGGGAATCTGGGGTTCTATGTTTAGAAACCTAAAGGCACGGCTAAGGAATTATTCCTCTAAAGAGATAGAAATGGAAGAATGTGTGGGCAGTGAGTAGGAAAGTTTCTGTTCCTGTGATTTAAAATTATTGTTAAAAATTATCCCTTGCAGCACTGCAGCAAATTTGAGTGTCTAGTGAGAGGGGTCAGAGTAGGAGAGCTGAGATTCCACTGAGAATCTCCAAATCAACACTGTCCATTGAGACTCAATGCATAACACTGTATCTTGTTTACAACTCCTTTTCCACTATATTTTATATGTGTTCATTTTGCAAATAAAATTATAATCATAGCAAAGATTCTGAAAGAAATATATTCACCCAAAAGCTTATGTATTAAACCACTGGCAATACATTTTATTTGCTCCTTTGCCTTGTACATTTAAGGTGTTATTCATATATATCCATCTCATTTTTGGTGGTTTTAATCACTTCATGGATTAAATTTTGAATTCAGTCTTTTTACGCTAGCATTTGTGTATGACAATTATTCCATATTCTTGTTAGTTTTAAGACAATCTCATTAATGGCTATAACTGCCTGTTTCTGTAGTGTTTAACAGTTAAGTTTTACCAATTTGTCATAGTCATAAATAATATTAAGAATGAGTACTAAAATTTCTTTCAGAGAAGTGCTGTCCAGATAAAAATATATTGCAAACACCTAAGGTACAAGGTGAGATATTAAAACCTCAGTGAAGACCAAGACTTTTGAGAAGAGTGGAGAATAACGTAAAATAGAAATAGAGGTGACACTATTGAGGTTGAGAGAGAGAGAGACAGAGACAGAGATAGAGAGAGGAAAGTGAAAGCAGGAAAAGGTGCTAATACTACTGATATGTTCACTGTTGTTAAACTTTATTTCAATTCTTTTTTCTTTAGAAATATGTAAAGAGAAAACATATTCTTGGTTCCTGATAACTATTGCCAAATTACTTCTCAAAGAGCTTCTCATTGACATTGCTATCAACATAAAATAAGAACAATGGATTCCTGAAAATATTAGCAGCTTCTGTATGTTACACAGCAATTTCATGAATCTGATAGAATCAGTAATGGTGTTATAGTAGGTAGGTAGTCAGACATGATCAGAGAAGGAGAGAGCTCCCTGCATCCCACCAGGAATGTCAGCTGAACATCAGATGACGGTCAGGCAGTTGTTAGCCGTCTCTCTAAAACAATAGTTGGGCACATCCAGCACCAGGGAAAGATAGTCTCTCAATAGATAGAAAAACCTGAAACTGGTGATCAGCTTCCTGCTAAGGTCTCAGGAGCTGGGCGAGTGGTCTCGAGCAGGAACACTAAGAGGAAAAATGGCAGAGTTTTACTGGTGTATGACTTCCTCTAGGAACACTCAACTGGTATGAGAAAAATGCCTGAAGTGAGCACATGCACACTTCCAGTAAACACACTGAGCATGCAGCCACTCCCAAGAGCTGACAGGCCACTGCACATAGGAACAGCCCACCCGAGGGAAGAATTGGGAGAAGAGATGCAAGATCTCAGAAGTATGCCAACATATAAAATTCCAAGTCAAAGATCAAACAGGACACTTGATCTCTCAAGTCGCCTGCTTGGCCTTTTCCAAGTGCAATTTATTTCCTTTTGTTCCTGCTCTAAGCTTTTAAATAAACTTTCATTCCTGTTCTAAAATGTGCCTCAGTCTCTCACTCTGCTTTATGCTCTTCAGTCAAATTCTTTCTTCTGAGGGAGCAAAAATTGAGGTTGCTGCATATCCATACAGATTCACCGCTGCTAACATGGTGCCACATGACTTGGATACATTCCCTAGTGGTCAGACACCTTTATGCCTTGCCTTCTTTGGCTGAAGGTGTTCAGTCCTTGTACACAGTTTCCTTCTCCCCTCTCACTCTCTTGCTTACTAACCAACCCCCTCTCAGTCACAGTGGCTCTGCTCCCCATGGCTGATCCCTCAGCTCACTCTGTTGGGTGGCTTGCAGGGTTGGGAAGGACTTTGGAGTCTGCACAGAGTGGAACTGAGACACTAATGACCCTCCTGGACAAGAGGCTTGTGAGAGTGGTAAGTCTAAAGTATAAGACCATGCAATGTCTGGGGTTTCCTCTGCTCTTCCAATTGAAATTGGCTCTTTCCCCAAAACCCCATGACCTATTCTCCACGTGTATTCTGAAATCGCCGTGTGCACCACAAGACCATCCATCTCTGCCTTTTCGTTACTTTCACCTCACGTGCCACGTGACTTCTTAAATATATACTCCCTGATATTCATGTACCTGTGGCTCTTGCATTAGCATGGAAGCAAATACACAGGCTCTCTTGCAAATATTCCCTGAGATTTATTCTTGTTTTTACCCTACCAGCTCAGATTACTTCCAACTCTTCCCATCTGCTGGCACATTGCTGGGACCAACAGTAATTGGAACCTGGATTCTGCCAGCTCTTTATGACTTATCATGCACTTTTTGTCCCTGTTATGCTCCAGGGCTAAATTTTTTGGTGGCTTTTGAAGCAGTTTATCTGCCTGCACGGAGCCTCACATGGTGGTTTGTTAAGGATCCCACCTACTTTTTTTTTTTTTTTTTTTTGAGTTAGCACCCCTTTAGGAGGAAGGACAGTTATTCCCCTGCCATTCGCAAGCTTTTTTCCCAAGCCCCAAGTCCTCTGGAAGTTACTACTTTATGTTAAGAGGGCAAATAAATGTTCCCCTCTTAAATCTAAGGGCTGCTGTTTCTGCAAGTATTTGACGGTTTTTTATGAGTATCCCTCTTGCTTCCTCCCATTTACTTCTGTACCCTCAAATTCTCTGACAACTTCCACACCCTTTTCAACATGCATCAAGACCTTCAAGATCATATTCAAAGGGAGAGAAGTCCAGTCCTTGCAGTAGTTAGCTAAAAAACAGGCTTCTTGTCTACTTAAAGACCATGGGAAATAGAAATCTGAGAAAATAGATAATCATTTTGTTGGTAGAATACTCTGAGTGAGAGTCATTGTAAGGTCATGGAGACAAGGATATAGGCCAGCCCAAGACCACAGGTTCAAGGGACCCGTTAGAAAGAGATGAAGGTTGGTCCCAGGCTAACAGATTACCACTAGAACAGAGGTAAAGGCAGGGTTAAGACTGGTTATTTTGGAACCCCAAGGATGAACAGTCAGGTCTCTGTCACTCCAGTATCTCCTGTGTTCTCGAGTGGGTAACTGTGATGAGATGAGACCAAGGTTAAGGCTACAAAGTAGGACAGATTTATTCCAGATTGCTAAGGACAAATGGGGGATGCCCTATTCAGGATAATAAGATAGCAAGAGGGACACCTTCTTTTTCCTTTTTTTTCTCCTGTCTTGTCTCTTCACAGATGAGTAATAGAATCTCCATGCCAGAGGATTTGCCCCTTGGATGATTCCCAAAAACTGGAAAAGTTTGATACTCCTAAACTTTTAATAAAAAACTAGTTTTCCTATGTAATACTGTTTGACCTAAAATGAACTGGGAGAAAATACAAAATCATCTTAGACCCCAGTAATCTTATGCAGGAAATCCTCAAATTAGCCTCCACAGTCTTTTACAACTGAGAGCAGGAATAAAGAGGACAGAGGAAAAAAGAAGAAAAAACACAGAAATAAGAGGCAGGGTCAACTACTGGCTGCTTTACAAGCTCTCCAGTCCCCTCCAGATTGTCCTAAGGACACTCCTCCAGGTAACTGCCATTGATATGGAAAGCCAGTTTCACTGGAAGGCAAACTGCCCCAATGGGTTAAATGGGAAAAAGCCATGCATGGCTTGTCCCCTCTGCCACAAGCTTAGCCACTAAAACTGGACTGCCCTGAAGGCCAAAGAGCCCTCGGGATAGAATCCCAACCTTTGATGAGCTTGAGCTGAAGGGGCTGTCTGCTCCGGCTGGCTCCCAGATGAGACATCATCATCAACAGGGCAAGAGCAACTTTGGAGGTGGCATGTAAAATTATAAATTTCCCTTTTGGGTTCAAGAGCTTCCTACTCTGTGCTAATCTCCTTCTCTGAGCAGCTGTCCTCCAAATCCTGTCAGGTAATTGAGTAAAGGGCACCTCTTCCCTCCAAAAGAAAAGAATCATGACCCTTTGGGGCAAAAACATACTTTTCAAAATGGGTGCCAGTTTAATATTTACTCAGCCTCTAAATTTGTCTTCTGCTCTAATATCTCTATGTCTTTTGGGGAAAAATACCTAAATCTTCAAGCAATAACTTTGACTTGGACAGTCTTTCCTCAGGGGTTTTGAAATAGCTCACACTTATTTGGATAAGCCCTAGCAAAAATTCTAACTGAGCAATCTCTTGGGGGGGGATACCTTCTACAGTATATAGATAAACTCTTTATCTGCTCCCCCTTCACAGGACTCTCATGGCAACACATAGTACAAACCACGAGTTACTAACAGAAAGGAAAATGATTTCTGTCTAATTCAAAGAGTATTAAGTCTTTACCTAGTATTTTTGCTAAGGAAGGTTATAAAGAAAGTAGATTTTATATCAGAAAGGATCTTGTATGGTAAATTATTGTCCCAAAGTAAAATGACTGGTTGTTTAAAAGGAAGGATGTTTAGGACAAGTCAGAAAGTCCTAATAGATATTCTGTGTAGGTCATAAAAAGATTCATGAAAGGGAATTTACATAAATAAATAGTATATAATTGTAAAGGTTATTAGGCATAATAAATGCTTCATAAACTGCTACTATGACTCTCAGATGTACAGTTTGCCCACTTTAAAGTCATTAAATTTTAGGTAAGGCCTGGGGATATACAGAGTTATCCATGCTCCCTAGCTACGCTTGTAAGAGTCAAACCTTATCTGTATTTCCATCTGATGTCCTAGACTCCACACCTAGTACATAATTAACATTTACTTACCAAGTTGTACACCAAAAGTAAAAGTTGCTAAGTGCTAACAGTGTAACATATGCTTGAGGCTACTGGAAAAACAGTTTTCAATGCAAGGCATGTAAGGAAAGTAGAATGTACTTTTAGTAAAAGATTATAAGAAGGCATAGGAATGTGAATTTTTGCCTAGCTTAGAAGGTTAAAGGATTGTTATAAAGTAGATAGGATAAAGCTGAAGGTTAAAGCAAGTTTTGGGAGGTTTGTCAAATAATTTTTTCAAAGAAATTCTGTGTGTGATCATATAGGCTAAAGTTAAAGAGGTATTTTTCAGTTTTTTCATAAACTTAACATCGGAATAAAAGCACAGCATGTTTTTTAGAGCATCATTCTGTTCTTTAACAGAAAATTACAAAGGGTGATGAGAATCTTACCTTATAGTCAAACTGATAAAGATTGAATAGATTTGAATAGATTTGTCAGTGAGGTTTTCTTAGGAACTGGATTAAACATTAATAGTACACTAAAGCAAAGGTAATATTTGGCCAAAGTCATGTGAAACTTCTATAATTCTAATGTAACTTAGTAAATGTTATCAGTAATAATTGTAAGTGTTAAATTATTTTGTGCCACAGAGGTAACAAATTTCCTTGTAAACTGTGCCTTTGACTGTGGCTTCCCTAAGACTTTTTTTCATCCACATAAAATTGTTGTCTTGTTTTGATCCTCTTCTTTTATTATGATTATTTTTGAGATGAAGTCTCGCTCTGTCACCAGGCTGGAGTGCAGTGGCGTGATCTCAGCTCACTGCAACCTCTGCCTCCCGGGTTCAAGTGATTCTCCTGCCTCAGCCTTCTAAGTAGCTGGGACTACAGGCACGTGCCACCACGCCCAGCCAATTTATGTATTTTTAGTACAGACGGGGTTTCACCATGTTGGCCAGACTGGTCTCGATCTCTTTACCTCAGGATCCACCCACCTCAGCCTCCCAAAGTGCTGGGATTACAGTCTTGAGCCACTGCACCTGGCTCCATTTTGATCCTCTTTAAAATGTGTTTTTATCATCAGCTATCAGACTGTAACTGGTGTTCTTAAATGCAGGTTTCTGATTTGGAGATTGTGACATGAGAATAGAGGAAAAACTTTCAGGACACTTATGGAGAGCTGAAATGTTCATGAATGTTAAGCAGAGCATAAGTCAACTGTATGGACTGACCTAATAGAAGACTGAAATGATCCTTCTATTTACACCTTTTAACAACTGAGTAAAGTATACTCCTGTAAACAAAATTCGGAGCATGTTTGTTTCTCTGTACCTGATTTCTCTAGAACTGGGAAACTATGAATATTCTTAACTTATGTCAGTATAGTTATTTGCATAAGTGCAGTAAGAATCTGTTTTCTTTTGCAACAGGACACAATTGGGAACTGGTTATTTTACTAAGACTTTGTAAAGCCATGCTAACTGGAATTTGTGCTTTCCATTAAAGAATCATATTTGACTTATAGATCCAATAAAAGCCCTTTGGGAAAACTGGCCTCATACCTACTCTACACAGTCCCTGTACAGGTTTCCTGACCTGTGGTAAGTAAAGAATATCACTTTGTGACAGGCCCAGGAGCCCCAAGTTATCTTGGGACCTCAAGCGGAAGGGAATTTATTGAACTGATACAGGTATTTGATGGTACAGGTATTTGAAGACTTAAACCCATGGCTGAGCTTAAGGTTTTAAAAAGTCTTATCTGAGATTTCTCTTGGAACAAAGTTCCATCAAAGCCAATTTAAGTAGCCTATATGGCAAATAGTTATTCTTGCTATCCTTTATACAAATAGCCAGGCCAAGTATAATAAGACTAAAGCTTATTTTGCAAATAAATCAGTTCTATCATGATTTGTTTTTAATAGAAATGAGATCTGGTGAGAGAAAAATTATGTTCATGTACCATGGTACCTGTTATTAGGTTCTAGTCTCATCAGTTGTTTTTGAGATTTGTCTGCAATTTAGACTAACCCTGCTTATTTCTGTGAACCAACTAGTGATCTCCAGCCTCAGCTCAGAAGAAATAGAAGGGATGGATAATGCAAATATCTGGATCAATATTCTAATGCTGGGTACATATTGAAATTGGCTAGCAAATCTATCCCCCTAAGTCTTAGCAGGCATGACTATAGCTTTCAGCTACCTGGGCATGTCAGCAGCTTCAGGATATTTTTTTGAAGCTGTCCTCACCCACTTATTTCATTTTGACAACTTCTATCTAATAACCTGATTTGTCTTCTCTTGCCTTCAGGCCATCAAGCACTCAGTGAGTGATATATCCCCTTAATGTTCAAGAGCCACCCTTCTGTAGGGGACCCATAGGATGCCCATCAGTGGGACAAGACAGAGGTGAAACCATGCCCCTCTTTCCCTTGGACCTGGCTGGATACTGCTTTTGCCAACCCGTGGAGCCACACTGCCCTGACAGGTAGCAAGAGCCCAAGGCCCACAGAACAACCACCATGGTCCCTCTATCAGCAGGAGGCAGTTAGAGAAGACTGACTTTCATCCATTTTTCCCCAAAGAATTGGGGTCTTGGACTCTTGAAGTGTGAAATGTTATAGTAGGCATTTAGTCAGACATGAGCAAGGAAGGAGAGGGCCCCTCTCCTCAACCAGGAACGTCAGATGACCATCAGATGATGGTCAAGTTGTTGTTAACTGTCTAAAATAAAAGCAATGGCAAAACAGCAATTACTTATGCACCAACCTAATAATTAGCTGCATCAAGTGCCAGGGAAAGGCAGTCTCCCAATAGATAGAAAAACCTGAAACTAATGATTAGCTCTCTGATAAGATTTTAGGAGTCAGATGAGTTGTTTCAAGCATGTGCATTAAGAGACAAAATGGTAGAGTTTAACTGGTATGTAATCTTCCTCTAGGAACATGCAACTGGTAAAGGAAAAATGCCTCAAGTGACCATGTGCACAACTTTGTAAACACACTGCCCATCTCAAGTGATGGCAGGCCACGGCATGTGTGGACAGCAACCCTAAGAAAACAATGAGGGGAGAAGAGAGAAGGGAGAAATATGCCAATGTATAAAACTGCAAGTCCAAATTCAGGTCAAACAGGGCACTTGATCTCTCAAGTCACCCACTTGTCCCTCTTTCTTTCATTCCTGCTCTAAACTTTTGCTCAACTTTTACTCCTGCTTAAACTTGCCTCAGTCTCTCACTCTGCCTTATGCCCCTCAAATTCTTTCCTCTGAGGAGGAAGAATTGAGGCTCACTGTCCCTAACAATGGTGAGCATAGAGTAAGGAAAGAGACTACCTAAATTGCTTTGGAGATAAAGAGAATAGGGTGGACATATGCTGATTATAACTCTATTAGTGAGGGCAGTTCCAAGATGGCCAAATAGGAACAACTGCAGGCTACAGCTCCCAGCGTGAGCAACACAGAAGACGGGTGATTTCTGCATTTCCAACTGAAGTACCAGGTTCATCTCACTGGTGCGTGTTGGACAGTGGGTGCAGGACAGTGGGTGCAGTCCAATGAGTGAGAGCTGAAGCAGGGTGAGACATCACCTCTCCTGGGAAGCACAAGGGGTAAGGGAATTCCCTTTCCTAGCCAAGGGAAACTGTGACACACAGTGCCTGGAAAATCGGGTCACTCCCACCCATATAGTGTGCTTTTCCAAGGGTCTTAGCAAATGGCATACCAGGAGATTATATCCTGCACCTGGCTTGGAGGGTCCCACACGCATGGGACCACCCTCATTGCTAGCACAGCAGTCTGAGATCTACTGCAAGGTGGTAGCGAGGCTTGGGAAGGGACGCCTGCCATTTCTGAGGCTTGAGGAGGTAAACAAAGCAGCCAGGAAGCTTGAACTGGGGGGAGCCAAACGCAGCTCAAGGAGGCCTGCCTGCCTCTATAGACTCCACCTCTGGGGACAGGACATAGCCAAACAACAGGGAGCAGAAACCACTGCAGATTTAAAAGTCCCTGTCTGACAACTTTGAAGAGAGTAGTGGTTCTCCCAGCATGGAGTTTGAGATCTGAGAATGGACAGACTGCCTCCTCAAGTGGGTCCCTGATGCCCGAGAAGCCTAACTGGGAGGCACCCCCCAGTAGGGGCAGACTGACACCTCCCACGGCTGGGTACCCTTCTGAGACAAAGCTTCCAGAGGAACGATCAGGCAGCAATATTTGCTGTTCAGCAATATTCTATCTTCTGCAGCCTCCACTGCTGATAGCCAGGCAAACAGGGTCTGCGGTGGACCTCAAGCAAACTCAAACAAACCTGCAGCTGAGGGTCCTGACTGTTAGAAGGAAAACTAACAAATAGAAAGGATATCCACACCAAAACCCCATCTATACATCACCATTATCAAAGACCAAAGGTAGATAAAACCACAAAGATAGGGAAAAAACAGAGCAGAAGAGCTGAAAATTCTAAAACTCAGAGCTCCTCCCACCTCCAAAGGAACACAGCTCCTCGCCAGCAATGGAACAAAGCTGGATGGAGAATGACTTTGATGACTTGAGAGAAGGCTTCAGATGATCAATCTTCTCCGAGCTAAAGGAGGAAGTTCGAACCCATCACAAAGAAGCTAAAAACCTTGAAAAAAAGGTTAGACGAATGGCTAACTAGGATAACCAATGTAGAGAAGTCCTTAAATGACATGATAGAGGTGAAAACCATGGCGTGAGAACTATGTGACAAATACACAAGCTTCAGTAACCAACTTGATCAACTGGAAGAAAGGGTATCAGTGATTGAAGATCAAATGAATGAAATGAAGTGAGAAGAGAAGTTTAGAGATAAAAGAGTAAAAAGAAATGAACAAAGTCGCCAAGAAATATGGGACTATGTGAAAAGACCAAACTTATGCCTGATTGGTGTACCTGAAAGTGACCGGGAGAATGGAACCAAGTTGGAAAACACTCTGCAGGATGTTATCCAGGAGAACTTCCCCAACCTAGCAAAGCAGACCAACATTCAAATTCAGGAAATATAGAGAATGCCACAAAGATACTCCTTGAAAAGAGCAACTCCAAGACACATAATTGCCAGATTCACCAAAGTTGAAATGAAGGAAAAAATCTTAAGGGCAGCCAGAGAGAAAGGTCGGGTTACCCACAAAGGAAGCCCATCAGACTAACAGCAGATCTCTCAGCAGAAACTCTACAAGCCAGAAGAGAGTGGGGGACCAATATTCAACATTCTTAAAGAAAAGAATTTTCAGCCCAGAATTTTATATCCAGCCAAACTAAGTCTTATAAGTGAAGGAGAAATAAAATCCTTTACAGATAAGCAAATGCTGAGAGATTTTTGTCACCACCAGGCCTGCCCTACAAGAGCTCCTGAAGGAAGCACTAAACCTGGAAAGTTTAAAGTGGTACCAACCACTGCAAAAACATGCCAAAATGTAAAGACCATTGATGCTAGGAAGAAATTGCATTGACTAACGAGCAAAATAACCAGCTAACATCATAATGTCAGGATCAAGTTCACACATAACAATATTAACCTTAAATGTAAATGGGCTAAATGTTCTAATTAAAAGACACAGACTGGCAAATTGGATAAAAGAGTCAAGACCCATCAGTGTGCTGTATTCAGGAGACCCATCTCACGTGCAGAGACACACATAGGCTCAAAATAAAGAGATGGAGGAAGATCTACCAAGCAAATGGAAACAAAAAAGGCAGAGTCTCTGATAATATAGACTTTAAACCAACAAAGATAAAAAGAGGCAAAGTAGTCCATTACAATGGTAAAGGGATCACTTCAACAAGAAGAGCTAACTATTCTAAATATATGTGCACCCAATACAGAAGCACCCAGATTCATAAAGCAAGTCCTTAGATAACTACAAAGAGAATTAGATTCCCACACAATAATAATGGGAGACTTTAACACCCCACTGTCAACATTAGACAGATCAACAAGACAGAAAGTTAACAAGGATATTCAGGAATTGAACTCAACTCTGCACCAAGCAGACCTAATAGACATCTACAGAACTCTCCACCCCAAATCAACAGAATATACATTCTTCTCAGCACTACATTCACACTTATTCCAAAATTGACTACATAGTTGGAAGTAAAACACTCCTCAGCAAATGTTAAAGAATAGAAATTATAACAAACTGTCTCTCAGACCACAGCGCAATCACACTAGAACTCAGGACTAAGAAACTCACTCAAAACTGCTCAACTACAGGGAAACTGAACAACCTGCTCCTGAATGACTATTGGGTACACAACAAAATGAAGGCAGAAATAAAGATGTTCTTTGAAACCAATGAGAACAAAGATACAACATACTAGAATCTCTGGGACACATTTAAAGCAGTGTGTAGAGGGAAATTTATAGCACTAACTGCCTACAAGAGAAAGCAGGAAAGTTCTAAAATTGGCACTCTAACATCACAATTAAAAGAACTAGAGAAGCAAGAGCAAACACATTCAAAAGCTAGCAGGAGGCATGAAATAACTAAGATCAGAGCAGAACTGAAGGAGATAGAGAAACAAAAACCCTCCAAAAAATCAATGAATCCAGGAGCTGGTTTTCTGAAAGATCAACAAAATTGATAAACCGCTAGCAAGACTAATAAAGAAGAAAAGAGAGAAGAATCAAATAGATGCAATAAAAAATGATAAAGGGAATATTACCACCAATGCCACAGATACACAAACTATCATCAGAGAATACTATAAACACCTCTACGCAAATACACTAGAAAACCTAGAAGAAATGGATAAATTCCTGGACACATACAGTCTCCCAAGACTGAACCAGGAAGAAGTTGAATCTCTGAATAGACTAATAACAGACTCTGAAATTGAGGCAATAATTCATAGGCTACCAACCAAAAAAAGTCCAGGACCAGACGGATTCACAACCAAATTGTACCAGAGGTACAAGGAGGATCTGGTACCTTTCCTTCTGAAACTATTCCAAGCAATAGAAAAAGAGGGAATCCTCCCTAACTCATTTTATGAGGCCAACATCATCCTGGTACCAAAGCCTGGCAGCGACACAACAAAAAAAGGGAATTTTAGACCAATATTCCTGATGAATATCAATGCAAAAATCCTCAATAAAGTACTGGCAAACCAAATTCAGCAGCACGTCAAAAAGGTTATCCACCATGATCAAGTGGGCTTCATCCCTGGGATGCAAGACTGGTTCAATATATGCAAATCAACAAACGTAATCCAGCATATAAACAACCAAAGACAAAAACCACATGATTATATCAATAGATGCAGAAAATACCTTTGACAAAATTCAACAGCCCTTCATGCTAAAAACTCTCAATAAATTCGGTATTGATGGAACATATCTCAAAATAATAAGAGCTATTTATGACAAATCCACAACCAATATGATACCAAATGGGCAAAAACTAGAAGCATTCCCCTTGAAAACTGGCACAAGACGGGGATGCCCTCTCTCACTACTCCTATTGAACATAGTGTTGGAAGTTCTGGCCAGGGCAATCAGGCCAGAGAAACAAATACTCCACCATCTCAGCCCAAAATCTCCTTAGGCTGATAAGCAACTTCAGCTAATCCTCAGGATGCAAAATCAATGTGCAAAAATCACAAGCATTCTTATACACCAATAATAGACAAACACAGAGCCAATCATGAGTGAACTCCCATTCACAATTGCTTCAAATAGGATAAAATACCCAGGAATCCAACTTACAAGGGAAGTGAAGGATGTCTTCAAGGAGAACTACAAACCACTGCTCAGTGAAATAAAAGAGGACACAAACAAATGGAAGAACATTCCATGCTCATGGATAGGAAGAATTGATATCATGAAAATGACCATACTGCCCAAGGTAATTTATAGATTCAATGCCATCCCCATTAAGCTACCAATGACTTTCTTCACAGAGTTGGAAAAAGCTACTTTAAAGTTCATATGGAATCAAAAAAGAGCTCGCATTGCCAAGACAATCCTAAGCCAAAAGAACAAAGCTGAAGGCATCACGCTTCGTGACTTCAAACTATACTACAAGCCTATAGTAACCAAAACTGCATAGTACTGGTACCAAAGCAGAGATATAGAGCAATGGAACAGAACAGAGCCCTAGGAAATAATACCACACATCTACAGCCATCTGGTCTTTGACAAACCTGAGAAAAACAAGAAATGGGGAAAGGGCTCCCTATTTAATAAATGGTTCTGGGAAGACTGGCTAGCCATATGTAGAAAGCTGAAACTGGATCCCTTCCTTACACCTTATATGAAAATTAATTCAAGATGGATTAGAGACTTAAATGTTAGACCTAAAACCTTAAAACCTTAGAATAAATTTTATTCACATAATTTATAACGTCTAGAAAATTAAGGAGAATTTTTGGCTTCAAAGAAGAATAACATTTCTTTGTCTTTCTACTGATATGAAGGAACTTTCCCTTCCATGAGTCCTCATGAAGAGGGCACTATATAAATGCAGTAACATGCTCCTTAGTTACATCCTGAAATTAACTACAGTAGTGGTTTCTATAATGATTAAGGGAATGGGGTCTTAAACTGGGTTCCAATTTTCCTACCACTATTTACAAGAGGAATGGGCTTAAGACAATTAATCTTTGTTGGTTTAATTTCCTCATTGTTAAAATATTGAAAATCGTAGGGTTTAACTCAAGTTTTTGTGTATGTGTGTGAAGAGTAAATGAAATCTTATGCACATGATACTTTTTCTTTTCTTTTCTTTTTTTTTTTTTTTTTTTTTTTTTTTTTTTTTTTTTTGAGTTGGAGTCTTGCTCTGTTGCCAGGCTGGAGTGGTGCAGTGGGTGCAATCTCGGCTTACTGCAAACTCTGCCTCCCAGGTTCAAGTGATTCTCCTGCCTCAGCCTCCTGAGTCGCTGGGACTCCAGGCATGTGCCACTATGCCAAGCTAATTTTTGCATTTTCAGTAGAGACGGGGTTTCACCCATGTTGGCCATGATGGTCTCGATTTCCTGATCTCATGATCCACCTGCCTTGGCCTCTCCAAGTGCTGCAATTACAGGCATGAGCCACTGCACCCGGCCACATATGATTCTTAGAATTGTGCTGGGCACGTAGTCAACACAAAATATTAAACTACCACTGTTACTGAAATACAATTTATTATTTTAAAAAATTGTCAAAAAATAATGATAGTCTAATGTCAAATTTAATTTCTCTGACAGTAAGTTTTTGGGTAAGTCAAAAGTTTCAGAGTTCTTTGACGATCCTACTTAACCCAATGAGATATTTCATAGTAGATGAATGAGTTTATCTATGCTTCAGATAAGAATTTACCTATTCAGATAATCATTTATAAATAGTTTCATTCAACATAGTTTGTGAGAAGTATTGATCAGTATTAATTTTGTGGTTATACTTTGACAAGTACTGGGAGTACAGTCATTCTGAGTTGTTCATTAAGTGTAAAACTCATGTTTGGTATTTGGAAGGAGTATAAAAAGATTTAAAAGTGAGAAACTTAATAAAAACACATCTGAATAGAAACCCTCTTTTTCTGCATGGAGATAGGCTGAGGCTACCTGTGGGAAATGTTAATGTTATTGTTAAAATGTAATCTGAAGCTTGACCCAGTATCTAAATAAATGTGCAATTGAAACTCATAAATTTTAAATCAGAGAGCAGAGGTGCAATAATTTTACCTTGGAAAGTTTTGAAAGCAGGTGCAAACAAATGCTCACCCCAGCCATAAATAAAAGCTCAGTGAAACATTTATGGAATGTTTAACCTTGAGCAATATTCCTTTCTTGTATGTGCTCCAAATGTATGCCAAAGTAACTGAATGGATTTAACATATTGTGCAGATTTATTGATTAAGGGTCGTTTAAGAGTTAGAGAATATATTTCCAAAACAATCATTTTAGTTACAGAATATTTTATGATACAATTTATGTTTGAAATTACTTTGGTGGCCATCTGTAGAAGATTGTTGGAAGGCAATAGTGAAATCAAGAGGTGGCGGTTTATTTTATATGTTAAGTTGACAGGGCTAAGGAATGCCCAGACAGTTGGTAAAACATTATTTATTGGTGTCAATATGAAGGAATTTTTGGAAGAGATTAGCATTTGAATAAGTAGACTAAGAAAGTGGCCCTCACCAATGTAGATGGGCATCATCCAATCCATTGAAAGCCCAAACAAAATTAAAAAATAGAGAAAAGACAAATCTGCTCTCTCTACTTGAGCAAGGCCATCCATCTTCCCCTGTCTACAAATATTGGCTCTCTTCATTCTTGGGCCTTAGATTCGAGTCATAACTTACACCATCAGATCCCTGGTTCTCAGGTCTTCAGGCTGGTCTGAAACAGCTTTCATGGCCTACCACCTTGCCGATGGCAGATAGTGGTACATCTCAGCCTCCATAATTGTGCAACCCAAATCCTAATAATGAATATATTCCTCTATATCTATGGGTATCCTATAGGGTCTGTTTCTCTGGAGAACCCTGACTAATATGCAGAGACAAATTAGGCTGCTATAGCAGGAGTATAGGTGAGATGCTTATAACTGAAGGTGAATCAGTTCAAGGATTTGTGAAACCTCCTAATAGGACACCCACATGATTCATACCCAATCTTAATATTCATATCTGCAGGTTTAGCTAATTCTGCCAAGGCATATGGGGAATAAAAGTTAAATACAGTTAAAAAGATATTTTATATTTTAGCAGTGGATATATGCCTTGACAGAAGAAATGTACATTTTAAAACAAATCATACATACCTTTCCAGGCAACTGAACAGATATCAGAAAGAAAAATTTTCAGTGATATGAGCTAGGTGACAGTTCCTCTGTAGTTGACACAGATAAGAATGGCCAAACTAGCCCTCTTTTTTGCTAATTCTATCTCTGAATGCTGAAGTTATAAAAGTCCACAAGACTCTGAAAGTGAATAGATGATTCCTCTGAAGTCCAAGTCTCTTGCTTGAAAATAATATAAGTTAAAAAAAAAAAAAGTGTTCTTTGAAGGTCACATTTTAGGGAATCTATTATACTAAAATTAGGAGACTTCTGAATCCATATATTTATAGTGACAACCTGGCAATATTAAGAGGTATTGCGAATACAGATCACTCTGTCAAAGCAGATGAGGTCATGTGTGCAAAAAATTGATTTTAAATTTAGAAGTTTATCAAGAACTATGAAGGGTCTGAGATTTTTATCCTACCTATAATTTAACAAGTTAACCTGCCACAGTTTCACAGATCTCGCCAGCAGACTTGGGATTTTATTTTGTTCAAAGACAAAGGACTGTATTACCCTTGGCACAGCAGGTAGCATGCATATCACGTTTCATTTGGTCCCCGTGCTCTTACCCACACTAAGCCTGACAGCAGCAATGTATAGATGGGTCAAGGTGGATGCTGTACCCACTGTGTTTGTATCACGGCTGAGAAACCTCATGCTTAGGAAACCCCAATGTATTATAAGATGGCTGAAAGGAAACTTGACCGATCTTTGCTCTGAAGGGAGATGTCATTTTTATTATACTGCACAGAAAACAGACCTGCCCTCTGCCTCAGAGGTAGATAATATCTCCATCTTCTATGGGTCCTTGCTATCCAAACATCCTTCAAAAGATAGTCCAGAAAAATATCTGCTAGTAACACTGCTTGCAAGACACAGGGAAATATGAGAAACTCATGGATAATTTTATTCCAACAGTGTTCAGAAAGAAAGTCACACAAAGAGTATTCAAACATAATTTTAACTATGGTAAACTTGTCTGCATTGCAAAAAATTTATCATTGTAAAACATGTATAGTCACCAATAGCTTGCAGCACACTTACGTCCTATTTAAGTACCTGAGTTGAAAAACTATTTTATATATGATATAGTTAGTCTAAATTGGGCTCTCCCAAATTGCTCAATCAAAAACAGACAAAATATTCTTATATTGGGCCCTCAGCAATGGAACAAGCTTTCTTCATCCTTTGGGGTTGTAATAGCAAAATACCGGAGACTAGGTAATTGATACAAAATAGAAAGTTATCCTGGAGTTCTGGAGGTTTGGAAGTCTACGATCAAGATGCCAGTAAGGTTGGTATCTGGTAAGGGCCTGGTCTTTGCTTCCAAGATGGTGTACTGTTGTTACTGTATCTTCTGGAGGGAAGGAATGGCACATAATCACGTAAGAAAGAGTAAAAGAGCAGGAGAGGCTAACTCTCCCTGAAGCCTGTTTTAGGAGGCCATTAATTCATTTATGAGGTCTCTGCCCTTATGACTTAATTACTACTAAAAAAGTCCCTCCTCTTAAAACTGCTGCACTGGGAATTACATTTTGACATGAATTTGGAGGGGACACCATCATTCGAACCATAACACAATCCCAGACAACCTTCTTGTGAGAATTTCATTCTGTCCCTTCTAACCATGTCCATCTCTTCTGCTTGGAGTTTTACTATATACAGCTAGATTAAAGGTCCTGTTACTTGTGGGAAATAGTGAGGAGGCTCCAAATGGAGGCAACATGTGTTTTAAAATTCCTACCATATATCATATTGAGACAATTTAGAAGGTTATTGGAAATGATATACAGAAAACCAAAACAGTAGAAATTTTCCAGAAGTATAACTCATAGTCTTTTCACCAAACTTGGAAAAGACAGTTCAGTTGTTTGTAACATATGGCAAATACGGTTGGCAAAAGGATATGTAGCCGTAGATTTCTTACTGTGAATCTCTGTATTGAAGCTAATAGTAGATTTTTCAAAATTAATCATGCATTAAAGTTAAGTTCCATGATGACTTTTGGTGTTTACTCAGCTATTTGGAGTGACGTTTAGTCTCGTTATTCTTTTTCTCCACTTTTCAGCACTGCATTACATAAATTGTAATTATTGCTTCCTCATTTCATTTTCCTCTCTATCTGACTTGACCACTAACCTAATGTCACACAGTTTAGACTTTTTGGTATAAATTAAAATTTAAATTTTTGGACAGACACTGTGGGTAATGCCCGTAATTCCAGGATTTGGGGAGACAAAGGCAGGAGAATCACTTGAGGCCAGGAGTTCAAGACATGCTTGGGCAATATAGCAAGACCGTGTCTCAAGTAAAAATACAAAAAATTACCCAGACTACAGGCATGTGCCTGTAGTCCCAGCTACTATGGAAGCTGAGAAGGGAGAGTTACGTGAGCCCAGGAGTTCAAGCTTGCGGTGAGCTGTGATTGTGCCATGGCATTCCAGCCTGGGCAACAGAGTGAGACTTTATCTCAAAAAAAAAAAAAAAAAAAAAAAAAAAAAAAAAAATTAAATTTCTGTATATTAATGAAATATGACTGGATAAAGAAATGGAATTACTATATTTTTGAAGGCTAACATGAAAGCTGTGGAAAGACACAGTAACGGAAGTCGCTAAAAAGAAATTGCTCTCAAATTAGGATTAGGTGAGCCAAATGTATATAATTATAAATAGAATAATGAAAACATTTAAAAAAGATTTTACACTGATATTACTTACAATTCACTTTAAGTTGTTTTCTAGATTTGAAGAAGTATATACAGAAAACTATAGATTTTAGAAAGTTTGTATATGTTCATCAATAATAAAGCACTAAACTGCAGTCAGCAGATCTATACGTGAGATCTAACCCTTAGTCAGATATCACAAGGTTGGTAAAAGAATAACTCTATCTATTGATTCATCAATCTGTTGCCTATCATCTGTTTTTATGTCATCATATTTCTATCTGTATTTTTTAATTGCCCATTTTAGCCAACATTTTCAAGTAAGTGACAAATCTCAGTGATGTAATATATGGGGGCTTCCTCTCCAGAGGTGGTAGCTGGTTGCATGGATGCTCTCCTGCCCCTTCAGAGGTTTTTGCATACGCCTATTCTGAGTCAGTCTGTGCTGATTATAAAACTTAATCCATTGAAGATAATTCAATTTCCCCTGAATTTTTCAGGAGAGAGAGAGCCCCTTCATGTATAGGTGGTCAAACTGGGTAGGTGTATAGTTGTTTGTTTTTATTAGTTTGCTTTTGTTTTTTCACTTATGATTGAGTTATGAGCATTTACTCCTAGGATTAAGTTTTAGAAAAATGTGATTTTGAGGGGCATTGCATGGCATTTCATCAAATATAGGCTCTTTTAAATTTATTTTAGTGCCCAAATTTTGTACCTTTAGGTGACTGATATGGTTTCATTCTGTGTCCCCACCCAAATCTCATCATGTAGCCCCCATAATTCCCACATGTTGTGGAAGGGACCCAGTGGGAAATGACTGAATCATGAGGGTGAGTCTTTCCCGTATTGTTCTCATGACAGTGAATGGGTGTCACGAGTCTTAAAAATGAGAGTTTCCCTGCGCAAGTTCTCTCTGCCTTCTGCCATCCACGTAAGATGTGACTTGGTCCTCCTTGCCTTCCACTATGATTATGAGGCTTCTCCAGCCATGTGGAACTGTAAGTACAATAAACCTCTTTCTTTTGTAAATTGCCCAGTCCACTGTCTTTATCAGCAAGCCCACTGTCTTTATCAGCAGTGTGAAAATGGACTAATATAGTTACCAAACATTTTTAATTCTAATAATTTAAACTTGAGAGAGATCTGCTATGATAATACTTTGTGCTTTATCCTTTGAATAAATTACTAGAAGTGGAACTTCCATATAAAAAAGTATGAATAATTCCAAGGCTTTGCTATATGTAACTAAAGTCTTTTACAGAGCTTATTCCAATTTAAATTCCCTTCAGCTAACTTATTGCATCCTATTCAACGATAAATATTGACATTTTAAATTTTGTCAAATTGCTAGGAAAAAAATAGTATTGTACTACTTTAATGCATATTTGGTTCCAAGGGGGACATGTGCCCCATATGTTTATTTATCAGTTTTTGTTTCTTTTTGTGCGTTGACTGAACTAAGTACATCTTTCCAAGAGATTTTAATTGTGGTTGCTCTTATTTACTACAAATACTTTACCCACCATTTTTACTTTTTAATTTTGTTTGTGGTGTCTTCAGGTGCACAATACACCATCAAAACTAGAATTATAAAAATGTTATTGCTACCATTAAGTACCTTTATTTATTTTTTTAAAGAGAAAACATTTAAATGATTAAAGGGCATCCTTGTAACTAAGAGCAAATACATAAAAAAATTACTTGATTAGAGTTTATGAATTTTAAGTCCTGTCATTAAAAGTTGAAAAAAAAAGGATGACATTATGGCTTTGCTATAATAAGATGCTGCTTTTATAGTGTAAAATATGGTTACTTCCTTGAAAAATAAACTCAAGAGTATACATTTATTTATTTATTTATTTTGTCATTTACTCATCCAGGCAAATCTCAAATGGTGAAGTGGCAATAATATTATTGGTATGGTGCTGGAATAAATCTTTTAGCTGTCTGTGTGATTTTCTGAAAGATAATGTTTCTTTAGAGAAGGACATATAAAAACATTTTTCCAAAGAAGAAAAAAATAAAAGAAAAAAGAAAACAAAAAAAAATTGTAGCATTTCACATACAGCTAAATGAAGTGTGATATATATTTGTCAATTACCTACAAGTAAATCTCAGCAAAATGCAATAACTTTCATTACAAGAACAAAATGTGGGATATAATTTGTGTATGTGTGTGTGTGTATTGTTACACAGAACAAAACATATATATTTTATTATGCTTTAAAGGCTGAAGACATTTTTAAAGCATCAACCATGAAAATGAAATTAATTGAAAAAAGAGAGAGAGAGAGACTGAAACCTAGAAGAGGAATTAAAATAATCACTGAAAGCTACTAAAATTCTAATAAGGCAGTTTTTTTTTAATTTTAATTTTGTGGGTACATAGTAGGTGTATATATTTGTGGGGCATGTAAGATATTTTAATAAAGACATGCAATGTGAAATAATCACATCATGGAGAATGGGGTATTCATCCCCTCAATTCTTTGTATTAGAAGAAATCCAACTACATTCTTTCAGTTATTTTTAAATGTACAAGCAAGTTATTACTGACTGTAGTCACCCTCCTGTGCAATCAAATAGTATGCCTTATTCATTCTTTCTATTTTTTTGTACACATTCACTACACCCACATCCTCCCCCTCCCCCCACTACTCTTCCCAGCCTCTAGTAGCCATCCTTCTACTTTCTATGTCTATGAGTTCAATTGTTTTGATTTTTAGATCCTACAAATAAGTGAGAACATGTGACATTTGTCTTTCTGTAGTTGCCTGATTTCACTTAACATAATGATCTCCAGTTCCATCCATGTTGTTGTAAATGACTGGATGTCATTCTTTTTTATGGCTGAATAGTACTCCATTGTGTATAAGTACCACATTTTCAACATCCATTCATCTGTTGATGGACACTTAGGTTGCTTCTAAATCTTAGCTATCGTAAACAGTGGTACAACAAACAAGGGAGTGCAGATATCTCTTCAATATACTGATTTCCTTTCTTTTGGGTATGTATCCATCTGTGGGATTGCTGGATCATATGGTATCTATATTTACTTTTTTGTGAGAAAGCTTCAAGCTGTTCTCCACAGTAGTTGTACTAATTTATATTTCCACCAACAGTGTATAAGGGTTCCCTTTTCTTCACATCCTCACCAGTGTTTGTTATTGCCTATAGTTTGGATATAAGCCATTTTAGCCCAGAGTGAGATGATATCTCATTGCAGTTTTGATTTGCATTTCTCTGATGATCAATGATGTTGCGCACCTTTTCATATATCTCTTTGTCATTTATAAGTCTTCTTTTGACAAATGGCTATTCAAATCTTTTGCCTATGTTTTGATAAGATTACAAAATTTTTTTAACTGCAGAGTTGTTTGAGCTCCTTATATATTCTGGCTATTAATCCCTCATCAGATGGGTAGTTTGCAAATACTTTCTCCCATTCTGTAAGTTGTCTCTTCACTTTGATGATTGTTTCTTTTGCTGTTAAGAAGCTTTTTAACTTGATGTGAGACTGTTTGTCCATGTTTACTTTGGTTACCTGTGTTTGTGGGGTATTATTCAAGAAATTTTGCCCAGACCAATATCCTTGAGCTTTTCTCCGTTTTTTTTTTTCCTGTAGTGGTTTCATAGTTTTATGTCTTAGATTTAAGTCTTTAATCCATTTTGATTTGGTTTTTATGCACTGTGTGAGAGAGGCGTCTAGTTTCTTTCTTCTGCATATGGACATCCAGTTTTCCCAGAACCATTTATTGAAGAGACTGCCTTTTCCTCAGAGTATGTTCTTGACACCTTTGTTGAAAATTAATTCATTGTGTGTGGATTTGTTTCTGGGTTCTCTATTCTGTTCCATTGGTCCATGTGTTTGCTTTAAATGCCATAGCAGAAGATTTTAAAAAGCACATTTTGAAACATCTATTTTTAAATTTTATGGATACGTAGTTGTGAATGTTTATGGGATACATGTGATGTTTTGATACAAATATGCAATGTGTACCGAGTCTGGGTAACTGGAATAGCCATAATCTCAAAATTTTATCATTTAATTTGTGTTGGGAATATTCTAAATCTTCTTGTTTAGCTATTTTGGAAAATACAATAAATTATTGTTAGCAATAGTTACTCTATTGTACTACCAAACACTAGATCTTATTTTTACTATTTAGCTGTAGTTTTGTATCCATTAAAACCAACCCCTCTTCATCTCCCCTACCCACTACTCCTTCCAGCCTTTGGTAACCACCATGCTGTTCACTATTACCATGAGATCAATTTTTAAAAGAGGATTTAAAAAAAGAAGATGTTTTTCCTATATTCAAATGGAAGCTGACAAGAAGTTACTGTGAGCCATATTTTATTTCAAATGAGGAGGTATTTTAAAATTCTTTTCTAACAACTTTTGAAGGTTTAGTTTCTTTTTAAATGGCCTGACCCCATTCTTTGCTTTTGCACCGTTCTTGAATTTTCTTTCCCTAACAAGATGTTTTATATGCAAATGCATTATATTTTACTTAAATGGGAGTCTGCTCTCATCTCTTATCTTGTGGCATCATATCTTGATCTGCCTTACTCCTGTTTCAATAGTTTGGCATGAAACAACTGCCACAAAATGACACTTGATTTGTTTTGGGAGCTTCTGGGGCAGGTGCAGAAAGATGTAAGTTTGAAAATATAAAAAAGAAATGCCTGTTGGAAGTTCATTCACTTGCAAATGAAATAGAAAAATTAGATTCGGGGAAGAAGCAGAGAAAAAGGTCAACCTAAAAGTAAATAATGGGCTTTCAGAAAATTGATAATTGGGTGAATTTGATTTGTATTTCTTAAAAAATTGTGGTATAATTTAAAGAAGTAGAAATGCACTGATCTTATGTATACAGATTGATAAATGTTCACAGACAGGTATCCTACACCCTAGTTGAAATATAAAATATTGTAATAAGCCTGGAAGGTTATCTCACATCCACTTCTACTCCATCTCCATCTGTCCAATAATTTCTATCCTTATTTTTATAGTCCTAGATTAGTTTTGACTATTCTTGAATTTCACATAAATAAATTATCCAGCATAACTTATTTTGCATCTCTTTTCTATAACAATATTTTACCATTTATTAATGTTATTGTGTGTAAGGGTTCAGTCAGGATGGTGGGAGAAATTGTAAAATAAACACAAACTTTCTTGGAAGGCTTGAAAGTTTTTGCAAAAGCCTTAAGATAAAATTATGGCTGAAAGCAGGCTAATCCTCTTTGAGCTATAGCAAGGATAATTAACATAGGAATGTAGAGGAGTCTATCTAAATAGCTTGTTTAATCATGTGGTCCTAAGACTAATCTTTGACCATTGGAGGGTGCATGATTGTTCTCTACTGGGGAGAACAATCATGTACTGGGGGGGATCTGCAATGGTAATTACCTTCTAGTGGTGTGTTTACTTGAGAGCTTTTGTCATTTAATGTGTACCGAATAAATGCCAGGAGGGCCAATGAGTCAGGGCCCCAGCTGCTACTCTTTACAGTACTCTCCTTGGAGTCTGTAAGTGGCCTGGACACTCAGCTGGACTGACAGGCATAATATCTGTGTAAATGTATGTTACTCATCTGTCGTTGGGACAGGGTCTGTGGGATGGACCCCCCCAGCTGGTGCCCTGTGTGAAGAACACTGCGAAGGGAATGTGATGGACCCCCTGAAAATGAAGGTGAAAAGGACTGTGTGGTCAGTGAGTCAGTAAGTCATTGGTGCCCAGTCGGGATTTCCAAGTTCGGGGGGCATTGTTCAGGCTGAGGTTTCATCATGAGACAACAGTTATCAGCTCAAAAAAAACAGTTTATAAAAATACTGAAACAGCTGCATAAGTCTAGTGGAGCCTCAGTTTTGCAGGCTCAATTAAGGGACCTAATGCAAACGGTTGTAAACCATCGTCCATAGGTAGAGCTCTAGGAACAAGTTAGGGAGAAATACATTTTTTTTTTCTTGCAAAGAATTTTCTTTTTCTTTTCTTTTTATTTTATTTTATTTTATTTTTATTATACTTTAAGTTCTAGGGTACATGTGCACAACATGCAAGTTTGTTACATATGTATACATGTGCCATGTTGGTGTGCTGTACCCATTAACTCATCATTTACATTGGGTATATCTCCTAATGCTATCCCTCCACCCTCCCCCTCCCCACAATAGACTCTGGTGTGTGATGCTCCCCTTTCTGTATCCAAGTGATCTCATTGTTCAATTCCCACCTATGAGTAAGAACATGAAGTGTTTGGTTTTGTGTTCTTGCGATAGTTTGCTGAGAATGATGGTTTCCAGCTGCATCCATGTTCCTACACAGAACACGAGCTCATACTTTTTTATGGTGGCGTAGTATTCCATGGTGTATATGGGCCACATTTTCTTAATCCAATCTGTCACTGATGGACATTTGGGTTGATTCCAAGTCTTTGCTATTGTAAATAGTGTCACAGTAAACATACATGTGCATATGTCTTTATAGCAGCATCATTTATAATCCTTTGGGTATATACCCAGTAATGGGATGGCTGGGTCAAATGGTATTTCTAGTTCTAGATCCTTGAGGAATCACCACACTGTCTTCCACAATGGTTGAACTAGTTTACAGTCCCACCAACAGTGTAAAAGTGTCCCTATTTCTCCACATCCTCCCCAGCAGCTGTTTTTTCCTGACTTTTTAATGATCGCCATTCTAACTGATGTGAGATGGTATCTCATTGTGGTTTTGATTTGCATTTCTCTGATGGCCGGTGATGATGAGCATTTTTTCATGTGTCTGCTGGCTGTATAAATGTCTTCTTTTGAGAAATATCTGTCTTCTTTTGAGGAATATCCTTTGTCCACTTTTTGATGGAGTTGTTTGTTTTTTTCTTATAAATCTATTTGAGTTTTTTGTAAGTTCTGGATATTAGCCCTTTGTCAGATGAGTGGATTGCAAAAATTTTCTCCCATTCTATAGGTTGCCTGTTCACTCTGATGGTAGTTTCTTTTGCTGTGCAGAAGCTCTTTAGTTTAATTAGATCCCATTTATCAATGTTAGCTTTTGTTGCCGTTGCTTTTGGTGTTTTAGACATGAAGTCCTTGCCCATGCCTATGTCCTGAATGGTATTACCTAGG
>NW_016814732.1:441701-445562 GCF_001698545.2 Rhinopithecus bieti | reverse complement strand
CCAGCAGCTGTTTTTTCCTGACTTTTTAATGATCGCCATTCTAACTGATGTGAGATGGTATCTCATTGTGGTTTTGATTTGCATTTCTCTGATGGCCGGTGATGATGAGCATTTTTTCATGTGTCTGCTGGCTGTATAAATGTCTTCTTTTGAGAAATATCTGTCTTCTTTTGAGGAATATCCTTTGTCCACTTTTGATGGAGTTGTTTGTTTTTTTCTTATAAATCTATTTGAGTTCTTTGTAAGTTTTGGATATTAGTCCTTTGTCAGATGAGTGCATTGCAAAATTTTCTCCCATTCTGTAGGTTGCCTGTTCCCTCTGATGGTAGTTTCTTTTGCTGTGCAGAAGCTCTTTAGTTTAATTAGATCCCATTTATCAATGTTAGCTTTTGTTGCCGTTGCTTTTGGTGTTTTAGACATGAAGTCCTTGCCCATGCCTATGTCCTGAATGGTATTACCTAGGATTTCTTCTAGGGTTTTTAACATTTAAGTCTCTAATCTATCTTGAATTAATATTTGTATAAGGAGTAAGGAAAGGATCCAGTTTCAGCTTTCTATTTTTCTTTTCTTTTTTGTTTTTTTAAGATGAGTCTTGTTTTGTGCCCAGGCTGGAGTGTAGTGGGGCAATCTCGGCTTACTACCAGCTCCACCTTCTGGGTTCATGCCATTTTCCTGCCTCAGTCTCCCGAGTAGCTGGGACTACAGGCACCCAACACCACGCCTGGCTAATTTTTTGTGTTTTTAGTACAGATGGGGTTTCACCGTGTTAGCCAGGATGGTCTTGATCTCTTGACCTCATGATCCACCCACTTCAGCCACCCAAAGTGTTGGGATTACCGGCATGAGCCACTGAGCCCAGCCAGAGGAAATCTTAAACAACATTATGCAAAAGGGCAACGGGTCCCAGTAACAGCCCTAATGCTTTGGGCTTTAGTTAGAGCTGCTCTGGTTCCATTACACACAGAAGAGCCTAAAAAGCAAAAGGAGGAGGAACTGTCACCTGCCTTACCGCCCCCTCTTCCCTCAGCCCTAATATCACCGGGTCAAAATAACAAAGAGAAAACAGAGATTTTACCTGAGCCCCCTCCTCCAATAAATAGAAAAAAGGACAAGAGACATGCTCCAGCTATGGGACCTTGTCTTAAGCATGTAGCATTAAAAGGGGAGCTCTTAGCCTGCCCAGTAATGCAAGATTGGCAAAGCAATCAGGCATGCTATCTACGTCAGTGTACGTTATTCATCTGTCTTTGGGTCAGGGTCTGCAGGACAGACCCATGCAGTTGTGTTGTGTGTGTGTGTGTGTGTGTGTGTGTGTGTGTATAAACGGAGGAGTACTTCATTGTATAGATATCACCAAATTGTTTAGCTGCTGGTTTGGTGGCCACCAAATGAATTTGATGATCAACTTTCCCTTTTCTGACCCTCAAAAAAGTCATTGAAGTTTTGATAAAGATGGCATTGAATCTATAAATTAATTTGGGGAGTATTGACATCTTAATAATATTGATCCATGATCATGGAATGTTTATTTATTTAGCTATTCTTTTATTTCTTTCAATATTTCACACTTATTAATGTACAAATCTTGCCCTACTTTTATTAAATATACACATATTTTATTGTTTTTGATGCTATTGTAAATAGTATTGCTTTATTAATTTTGTCTTTTTTTGCTAGTATATAGAAATACAATTGCTTTTAGTATATTGAACTTGTATCTTGCAATGTGCTGGACTCATTTGTTAGTTCTAATAGTTTTTTGGTGGAGTTTTTAAGATTTTTTTGTATACAAGAATGTGTCATCTATGAAACATAGTTTTACTACTTCCTTTCAAATCTGGTTAACTTTTATTTCTTTTCATTGCTTAATTTACCTGGGAAGTTCCTTGGGCACAATGTTTAATAAAATTGTTGAGAGTTGATATGCTTGTTCCCGATTTTATGAAGAAATATTTCAGACTTTCAACATTAAATATGATATTAGCTGAGCATGTTTAATAGCCACCCTTTATCAAATTTAGGAAGTTTCTTTCCCTTCCTACTTTGGTTGAGAGTTTTTATCATAAAGAGTTGTTGAATTTGTCCAGTTCTCTATTGAAGTAGTCACGTGCTTTTTTACTGTCTTTTATTAATATGGCATATGACACAGATTTATTTTCTCATGTGTCTTAGTCCATTTTGTGCTGATAAACCACAACTGGGTAATTTACAAAACCCAGAAATTTATATTTTCACAGTTCTGGAGGTTGGGAAGTCCAAAATCCAAGTGCTGATATTTGGTAAAGGCTTTTTTGCCGGGTCCTCTGGAAGAAAGGAATACTGGGTCCCCACATGACAGACAGTGGGAGGTAAGGAGACAATGGGGGGGCCAGACTTGCCCTTTTATAATAGTATTAATCCCACTCAAGAGAGGAAAGAACTCATGGCCCTATTACCTCCCAAAGGTATAATTTTTCAACACTGCCACAAGGCAAATAGCTTTTAGCATGAGTTTTGGAGGGGACAAACATTCAAACCATAGCAAGATATTTTACACTAACATTGCATTCCTGGGATACATCCTAATTGTTCATGGTTCTTGATCCTTTCTAGGTTACTGAATTGTTGCTAGTATTTTGTTGAGAATTTTTGTGTACATATTCCTCAAAAAATATTGGTTTGTAATTTCCTTTTTGTAATATCTTCATCTGGTTTGAGCACTGCCTCCTTAAAATGACTTGAGAAGTGTTCATTCATCTTCCGCTCTTTGAAAGAGTTTAATAGTGGTGTTAATTTTAAACTATTTGGTAGGATATACCAGTGAAGTTTTGTGTTCCTGTGCTTTTCTTTTGGAGATACTTGAAAATTAGTAATTCAACCTATTTGGTCATTATAGGTTTATTTGGATTTTTTATACCTTCTAGGGTTAGTTGTTATAGTTTGTGAATTTACAGAAATCTGTTCATCTAAGTATCTAATTTGTTCATATACATTTGTTTAATAATCCATTTTAATATTTTTTATTTTCATAAGGTTGGTAGAAATTATTTCTCTTTTAATACTGATTTTAATAATGTGACTCTTTTCTTGTTCAGTCTGGTTACATGTTTGTCTTTTTTGTTGTTTTTCTTTTAACATAACACATTATTGGTTTTGTCTATTTTCTGTATTGTTTTTATATTCTATATTCCATTAGTTTCCACTATAATTCATACTATTTTCTCCCATTGTATTGCATTGATTTAGTTTGCTCTTTTTTCTAGTTTCTTAAAGTGGAAACTTTAAGTTTATTAGGTTGTTTATTTGAAATTTTCCTTCTTTATTACATAAGTGTTTACAGCTATAACTCATGAACTGAGCACTACTTTAGCTGCATTCCATAAATTTTACTATGCTGTTCTGTTTTCATTTATCTCAAAAATATCTTCTAATTTTCCTTGTGAGTTTTTGGCCTATTGGTTAGGAATGTGTTGTTTACTGCATATTTGTGAATTTTCCAAATGGCCTTCTATACTTGATTTTTAATTTCATTTCACTAAGATAGGAGAAACCACTTTCTCCATTTAGAATAATTTTAAATTTATTGAGTCTTGTTTCATAACCTAGCATAAAGTTTATCCTGATGAATGTTTCAAATGCACATGAGAAGTATGCGTATTCTGCTGCTGTCAGGTGGAGTGCTTTATAGATGTCTGTTAGGTCTTATTAGCTTATGATATTTTTCAAATCTTATCTTTGTTGTTTGGAAAGTTGTTCTATCCTATGTTGAAAATGGGATATTGAATGCTCCAACTACCACTGTTGAACTATTTCTCCCTTCAATTCTGTCAGTTTTTGCTTCATATATTTTGGGACTCTGTTTTAGAAATATATATATATATA
>NW_016814732.1:430465-441353 GCF_001698545.2 Rhinopithecus bieti | reverse complement strand
ATATCTATCTAAATATATATATAATATTTAGAAATATATATATATAGTTATAATTGTTTTGTTGAAGTGTTGGCCATTTATAATTGTAATATGTCCTCTCATCTCCTTTTCAACATTTTTTGTCTTGAAGTCTGTGTTGTCTATTATTATAGCCACATTAACTCTCTTTTCATTATTGTTTCCATAGTATACCTTTTCCTGTCATTTAACTTTCAGTCTATTTTGTCTTCAAGTGAAGTGTATCTCTCCTGGAAAGCATACTGTTGACGCTTTATTTTTTCCTATTTTTTCTGCCAGCCTCTGCCTTTTTATTGGAATGTTTATCCATTTACATTTAACATGATTACTAATTATGTAAGTTTTTTTTTCTTTGTTGTTTCTCTATTCCTCCAATGTTGCTCCCTTTTGTGTTAAGTAGATACTTTTAATTATACTACTTTCATTCTTATATTGTCTCTTTTATTATATTTTAGGAAATATTGTTTATACATTGCCTTGGGATTTGTAATTAACAACTTGAAACGGTATTTTTCAGATTAATACCAACTTAATTTCAATAATATATAAAATCACATACATATGTATGCCTGTATGCATATATTTCTATTCTTTCTCCTCTTTTGTGCTATTATTTATACAAATTATATTCTTATACATTATAAGCCAATTAGCATCATTTTACAATTATTGCTTTCTGAAATTATGTTTTAAGTAATATAGCAGAGAAAAAGAATTTCAAACAGAAATACGTTTATACTGTCTTTTATGTTTACCGATGTAGTTACTTTTACTGGTGCTTTTATTTATTTGTGAGGATTCAATTAATGGCCTAGTGTCCTTTTCCATTCTCTCCTATTTTATTTTCTGGAATACTTAAATTTATTTTAAAGGATAAGTTTGCTGAATGTAGAATTTTCAGTTAACACTCATTTTCTTTCAGTACTTTGAATAAGTCATCTCACTACTTTCTGGCCTTTACAGTTTTTGATATATCTGCTGTTAATTGATTGAGGATTTCTTCCACGTGATAATTCACTCCTTTTGACATTTTGATTACGATGTGTCAATGTGTGAGTCTCTGAGTTTATTCTATTTTTAGTTTATTAAATTAAACTTTTTGGATGTGTAGGTTACACTTTTGATTGAAATTTGGGATGCTTTTAGACATCATTTCTTCAAATATTCATTGTCTTTTTCTTTCTCCCTCTTCTCCTTCTGATACTTCCACAATACATATGTTGATAGCCCTGTTCATGTCTCACATGCCTCTGTAACTATGCTTACTTTTCTGTATTCATTTCCTTTCTGTTTCATATGGTTTGGATCTGTATTCCCACCCAATTCCCATATTCAATTGTAATCCCCAATGTTGGAAGTGGGGCCTGGTTGGAGGTGATTGGATCATGGGGGTGGTTTCTCATGGTTTAACACCATCCCCTGTTGGTGCTTGCATCACTATAGTGAGTTATTGTGAGATCTGATTGTTTAGAAGTGTGTGGAACTGGCCAGGTACAGTGGTTCATGCCTGTAATCTCAGCACTTTGGGAGGCCAAGGCTAGCGGATCACAAGGTCAGGAGATTGAGACCATGCTGGCCAACATGGTGAAACCCCATCTCTATTAAAAAAATACAAAAATTGGCTGGGCGTATTGGAGTGTGCCTGTAATTCCAGCCACTCAGGAGGCTGAGGCAGGAGAATGGCATGAACCCAGGAGGCAGAGATTGCAGTGAGCCATGATTGCACCACTGCACTCCACCCTGGTGACAGAGTGAGACTCCGTTTCAAAACAAAACAAAATAAAACAAAACAGTGGCAACTTCTACTTCTCTCTGTTGGTCCTGGTCCTGCCATGTAAAACATCTGCTCCCACTTTGCCTTCCACCATGAGTAAAAGCACTTCGAGGACTCCCCAGAAGCAGGTGCTGCCATGGTTCCTGTAGAGCCTGCAGAACTTTGAGCCAATTAAACCTCTTTTCTTTATAGTTGCATGAGAACAGACTAATATAGAAAATTGGTACTGAAGAGTAGGGCATTGCTATAAAGATATCTGAAAATGCAGAAGTGACTTCGGAACTGGGTCACAGGCAGAAATTGGAAAAGTGTGGAGGGTCCAGAAGACAAGAAAATGAGGGCAAATTTAGAACTTCCTAGAGACTTGTTAAATTGCTGTGACAAAAATGATGGTATTGATATGGACAATGAAGTTCAGGCTGAGATTTCAGATGGAGATGAGATACTTATTGGGAAGTGGAGCAAAGGTCACTTTTGTTACCCTATAGCAAAGAACTTGGAGGAATTGTGCCACTGCTCTAGGGACAGTGGAAATCTGACTATGACAGTGATGATTTAAGGTATCTGGCAGAAGAAATTTCTAAGCAGAAAAGTGTTCAAGATGTTGCCTGGCTGCTTCTAACAGTCTGTTCCCACATGTGTGAGAAAATCAATGATGTAAAACTCCATATTATATTTAAAGGGGAAGTAGAGCATAAAAGTTGGAAAAATTTTCTGCCTGGCCATGCAGTATAGATGGAAAACCCATTTTCTAGGGAAGAATTCAAGCAGGTTGCAGAAATTTGCATAAGTTAAGAGGAGCCAAATGTTAATAGCCAAGGGAATGAGGGAAAGGCCTCAAAGGCATTTCAGAGACCTTTGCAGCAGCCCCTCTCACCACAGGCCTGGAGGCCTAGGAGGAAGACTGGTTTTCTGGGCCAGGCCCAGAGCCCTACTGTCCAGTGCAGCCTCAGGACACTGATCCCTGCATTCCAGCCACTCCATTTCCAGTCATGGCTATAAGGGTCCCAGTTACAGCTTGGACTGCTGCTTCAGAGAGTGCAAGCCATAAGCCTTGGCAGCTTCCATGTGATGTTGAGCCTGTGGGTGCACAACATGGAAGAGTTGAGGTTTGGGAGCCTCCACTTACATTTCAGAGGATGTATGAAAAAGCCTGGATGTCCAAGCAGCAGTCTGTTGCAGGGGCAGAACCCTTATAGAAAACCTCTTCTAGGGCAGTGCAGAGGGGAATGTGAGATTGGAGTCCCCCACAATGAGTCCCCACTAGGGCACTGCCTCATGGAGCTGTGAGATGTAGGGCGCTATCCTCCAGTCCCTGGAATGATAGAGCCACCAATAGCTTGCACCGCATGCCTGGAAAAGCTGCAGACTCTCAATGACAGCCCCATGAGAGCAACTATTGGGGCTGAACCCTGGAAAGCCACAGGGCTTGATCAAGGCCTGGGAGCCCACCCTTTGCATCAGCATGCCCGGATGTGAGAAATGAAGTCAAATAACATTATTTTGGATACTTAGGATTTAATGACTACCCTGCTGGGTTTCAGACTTGTATGGGGCCTGTAGCCCCTTGCTTTTGGCACATTTTTCCTTTTCAAAGGGAATATTTATCCATTGCCCGTACCCCAATCATATCTTGAGGTACCTAACCTGTTTTTTATTTTACAGGCTCATAGGTAAGAAGGGACTTGCCTTGTTTCAGATGAGACTTTGGACTTTTGAGTTAAGACTTTAGGGGACTGTTGGGAAGGCATGACTGTGTTTTGCAATTTGAGAAGGGCATGCTATTTGGGAAGGGCTGGAGTGGAATGATATGGTTTGGACCTCTGTCCTCATCCAAATTTCATGTTCAATTGTAATCTCCAGTGTTGGAGGTGGGGCCTGGTGGGAGGTAATTGGATCATGGGGGCGGTTTCTTATGGTTTAACAACATTCCCCCTTGGTGCTGTCACTGTGACAGTGAGTTCTCATAAGATCTGGTTGTTTAAAAGTGTGTGGCACTTCCCCTCTCTCTCAATCCTGCTCCTGCCATGTAAGACGACTGCTCTCACTTTGCCTTCCACCATGAGTAAAAGCTCCATGAGGCCTCCCCAGAAGCAGATGCCACGATACTTCTTGTACAGCCTTTGGAGCCATAAGCCCATTAAACTTCTTTTTATATAAATTACCCAGTCTTAGGTATTTCTTTATAGCAGTGTGAGAATGGACTAATATAACTAGATAATGTCAACTAACCTACCTTACTATTTTTAGTAAGATAGATACTAGTTTGCTATTTCTTTCTTCCACCAGCTCAACTCTTCTGTTGAGCCCCACTAGTAAGTTTTCATTTCTGTTATTTTACTTTTCAACTCCAGAACTTTGTTTGTTTTTTTTTAAAATAATTTCTATTTTATTGATTTTTCTTATTACGACATTGTTCTCATACATATCTTTAATTCTTTAGACTTGGTTTTATTAGTATTTGAAAAATATGTGTATATGTGTGTACACACACACAGACATCTATTTAACTCATTAAAATCTCTATCTAGTAAACTAACATCTGAGCTTCTTCAGGCACAGCTTCTAGTGAATGTATTTTTGCTTATATATAGGCCATACTTTTCTCTTTCTCTGTATGCCCCAATATTTTTGTAGAAAACTAGATATTTTAAATTACATAATATGAAAAATGTTGATATCAGAATTCTTCACTTTCATATTTGTTGTTGTTGCTGTGTTGTACCACAGTGTGTGTTGCTGTATGCCTTCAAGGTTTCATTGATTAACAACTCTACCTTAGTCTTCACATCCTGTTTTGCAGAGTTCATCATCAGCCAGAGGTGAGCGATCATGGCCTTTCATACTGTTCCTGGGCAAGCACATTGCCCTGCACATGTGCACAGCCTTCTAGATCTCTAGATGTATGTCTTCCTAAGAACATTTTAATCCCTATATTCCTTAAAGATTTAGAACTTTAAGACCTAAAGTTTTCAGTTAGTTTCTGTTCGTTTGTTCCAACTGGTGTAGCTGCCCTATTTGGCTGTGATAAACAGTTAACACTGATTGTTTCTGAAAAATGTCTTGGGTATAGAGCTTATACCACTGAGTGAATGCTGAGTTACATAAAACAAAGAAAAGCTCTGTGAATGAGAATTCTCTAGGGAGCTGCCAAACATGCCAAACAGTAACAATATTTGTATGTGAGTCTTAGGGAGGTGCTCTAGTGCCCCCTCCAATAGCTGCTATATTGTTGAATTTTTACAGCTACTGTTTTTGCAAGACTGATTATTTTCAAGGATATTGTGGAGATGTGGCAAGGAGGATGGAAGTAGAGAAAATTAATATGTGACAAAATTGGCTGTCATTATGAAGATTCAGCTATTTTTCTTTAAAAAATGCTCCTTATAATGTTGCAAGCCTTTGGCTAATTTCTGGAGTTTAAAAAAAGTTGATTCTGACCATTTTTTGGGCAAGTGTTTTTTGTGCTTACCATGGAGTTGACTTACTTTGTTATTCCAAAACTCTTGTGTGATGGTCTTTTAACTGGAATTGCTACTTATTACTCTTTTCCCCTCACAATACGTTCTTGATAGAGAAGCCTAAGGGAGCTAGTAAAAGTGTAAATCAGATCATATCACTACTCTGACAAAAAACTTTGAATTGGCATTTCTTAATGTTTAGAATTTAATTTAAGCTTCTGATTATGGTCTACAAACCATTCTGGCTTAAGAGACTTTATGTAAGCGAGGTTCAAAAGCAGCAAAAAGGTAGTGCAAAGAGCATAGGGAATTACTTTGAAGCTGATATCTATACAAAGCACATTGCATTTTAGGGGGAGTTTGGGTGTTGCTTTTGTTTGCTACTGACATTTGTAGTGATACAAGTATCTTATCTGTTGGATTATCTTGATTCTTAACTGGACTTTTATTTCATCATCTCCTTCCCCTTAGAAACTACAACTTTCTGATTTCTTAAAGCCTAGTCTTCCCTATTACATTATTCTCCTCTCATTGGTTGTCTGTTTACTTTTACATCTGAATTTTAATCTATTGTTGTAGACAAGGATCTGTGCAACTCCATTCCCTCTTCAAGGAAGGAATTATTACCCAACCCTGAAGATGGCAGCCAGCCAAGAATTTCCTACATTCAGTCCCTTTGGGCCAGGCTCAGTTGCAGGAAGGAAATGTCACTGAGGTTGTACATTCACAATCCATGGTAATCACTTACCCTGAATTATATATTAATTTATCCTGACTATATAATTGGGATTTACATACTTGTAACTTGGCACTATTGCATATTTGGTCCTTGGGTGCAGGGCAATGGCCTAATGAAAGCCTCTGAATATGACCTCTCTGCCTTCAGTGAAGATAATAATTTTTTTTTTTAAAGTACATAATGAAAAACTGGGCATGGAGAGTATAGAGTTACTATTAAGAATCTAAAAAATGAAGGGATGGTGATATTTATCACATATACTATGAATGTACCAGTTTGACCACTGCAGAAACTAGATGTATCCTGTAAAATGACTGTGCATTACAGCAAACTCAAGTAAATAGTAGCTCTAATTACAACTACCATGCCAAAGATAGTATCTTTGTTAGAAGGATTTTATGGTCTCATGTATATAGTTATTCCCCAGGACTATGTTAACTCTCTTTTCACAATGTAGTCTAAAGAGATATGGACCATTTTTTTTATATCCTGAAGAACATTACATTGATTCATTGCATCAATAATATGTAGATCTGGCTGGATGAGCAAGAGGTGGCTAGCCTTGCTGCAGACTCAGTAAGGCAAATTTGCTCCAGAGAGTAGGAAATAAACCCTAAAAGATTTGGGGGCTGACCACTTGAGGAAAATTTTAGAGGTTCAGTGGCCAGGGCCTGGCAGTACATCCTTGTCCAAAGTCAAAGTTAAATTATTACATATTGTTTCTTCTTCTGCAATGACTAAGAAAGCACAGTGTATTGTGGGCCACTTTGTGCTCTGGAGACAGCATATTTGACACCTAGGTATACTGCTTTGCCTAGATGCTGAGTGACAAAACAAATTTAAAATGTTGCTGTCTTTGAGTATGGATGGAGCAGGAAAGAGCTCTGAGCAGACTGAGGCTGTGATATAAGCAGTATTTCTTTTTGAACTATGCAATCTGTTGGAACCTACATGTTAAAAGTATTAGTGATAGGAAATGGGACCATGTTGATTTTGTGAGAAGCACAAGAGAGTTTCCTGGCATAATGCAGAAAAGCCATAAAACCAGGGAATATTATGTTTTCTGAAAAATAACTCTTGACAAGCTACCAGGCCTGACCATGGGACTGCAAGTGACATTGTGGACAGAAGTATCATGAGCTAGGTCCTGTAAGTGTTACTAAGTCATAGTCAGATAATACCAACAGTGACCCCATTATAAGATGAAAGTGTGATATCCAGGATTGAGCACAAACAGGTTCAAAGGACACAAGAAATTCGCATAAACAGGTAGTTGAGAACCCTATGACTCCCACCAGTAGTAGTACAAGCATTTCTCTCTCAGCTCATTTCTATGGCTGTATGACATACTATAGGACTAAAATTTTAAAAATGAAACATTTCTGAGTTTGGCTTCCAGATGGGTCAGTTTGGTATGTAAGTGTAGGCCAAATATGGATACCAGCTACACTATAATCATATTCAAAGATGCCTTGAAAAACTGTGGTACAGAAAAAATCTTTCCAATGGGGAGAGTGATTGTGATGCATCCAGGCATTGACTTAGTATGAAAAGAGAAGTGACCCAAGGTGAGAATACACACACACACTCATGGAAAAAGAGTGGAAGATCATGAACAGGAAGATGTGGGATAAAGGTATGTGGTTGGACATATGGGAGTGAATGAAGTTTGAGGATCTTTGTATTGCACATAATAACCACTAGCAAATATCAACCATTGAGGAGGCACAAACAACCAAGTAGACAAAATGACCTAGCCAATTTCCATTAGCCAGACTCTTTCAACAAATACCCCAATGCTGGCAAAATAGGCTCATGGATGAAGTGGCCACAGTATCTACTTCATAGTAGATATAGGAACTGTGCCTAGGCCCAAAATTGTGAACTCCCACTTATGTCACCTGATCTAGCTTAGCCCATGAATTTCCTACCTACTAGCAACAGACTAATTCTGAAACCCCAATAAGAACCATTTCTTCAGGAGACCAACATGACACTTGATAGAAAGTTTATTATAACAGGACCTCTGTTCCAGAATAGCCAGTGTTTTTTTAATACAGAAATGTATCGTGGTTATTGGTTTTCTTTTTTTGTCAATAGAATTTTGATCAGCACATTATCCAGAGACTTAGAGAGAATTTTATTCATTGGCTTGTGGTCCCATACAAAATTGTGTCAGATGAGATAAACTATTTTACAGCAAAGGGGGTGTGGAAATGGGTCTATTGATGTGAGAGCTATTGCTAATGTCACTCCAAGTTGCTGGCTTGAGAGAACATTGAAACAGCCTGTTGAAGGTATAGCTGGTGCACTAACTTGGCAGCAATATTCTGCTAGAAAAGGCACTATAGTCTAGGTTGCATTGTATGCATTTACATAAAGACCTATATGTAGTGCATGCCTTCGATGGAAGGAATGCATGAGTTCAGAAACCAAAGTGTAGAAAGAAGAATGGTACCTCATACCATTAATTTCAGAGACTGATGAGGAATTTGCATATCTTGTCTTTACAAATCTGAGTTCTGCATGGCTACAAGTCCTGATTACCAAAGGGGGAACATTTTCACCAGTGGTACAAAAATAGTGCCATTGAATCATAAACTATCACTGCTCCCTGGGCAGTCTGAGCTCTGTTTCTTTGGGAACCAGCAGACAAAAGTAAGGTTATCATCTGTTCAGACTGCTGTTTCACAATACAGATAGAGAGAGACATAAATAAAAACAGGTAATCTACGTGAGTTCCTCTTATGATCTACTTGTGTCAACCCAAAATTCATATATTGAAACCCTAATACTCAATGTGAGGGCATTTGAACATGGGACCTTTCAGAGGTAATTAGATCATCAGGATAGAACCCTCATGCTGGGATTAGTACACTTATCAGAACAGGCAGAAGAGAGCTTACACCCTTTCTCTTTGCTCTCAGCCATGTGGGAATATAACAAGAAGATGGTTGTCTGTGAACCAATAATTGGGCCCTCACTGGACACAAGGTTTGCTGGCACTTTTATTTTGGACTTCCCAGTCATCAGAACTGTGAGAAATGAGTGTGTTGCTTATGCTACACAATCTATGCTAGTTTTGTTAGACTAGACTAAGACAGTGTCTCTTGGTTCTTTCTTGCTTTATTGTGACTATAAATGGACAGTGATAGCAATCTCAGCTGGAGAAGAACACAATTATCATGGTTCACGGATTTCAGAGATAAGTGTTTGCTTCACACCATCAGGTAAGCTTCCAAGGTCAGCAGAGTTGGTAGCTGAGAGTGAGGGAATTCTAGAATGGATAGCAGAGAAGAAAGACGATGAGAATCAATTGCCTTCCTAAGGTTAACTTTCACTCCCTCCCTCTTCTGTTTTCCTTCAGAAAAAGAGGCCTGCAGCAATCCTGGAGAGTCTGCCCCTCTAATGTTTATGGAAAAGTCAGTAGAAGAGACATGATGGTGAACTATGGTAGACATAGAAATATATCATGCAGATACTACCTCAGAGATCTTGATGTCCAGCTGTGGTCATTGCAGTCAACAGGCAGCCTCCAGATCTCAGCTCCTTCAGGATTTGCCTTAGTTGCCCAAAACTGTTTCACTCCAGGTAACAACATTCCTTTGGAAGCCCACAACTGATGCCTGAGGGTTAGATATCTAAGGTCTGGCCATTTTAGCCTGGCATCAAACACCCTGACAGGTAATATTCCCTTTAGAGGTGTTCACCAGGTTGGCCAAGACTTTGTTAGGTCTGCATTGCAGTTAAACTTCTTCCCCTGTTCACTTCTGCTTGCTATATCTTTCACAGACTCACAGATTTCTGAAATGTGTTTTTAATCAAAGTATTTTATAGAAAGGGACTCTGAAAAAAAATAAAAACTTTTGTTTGTGGCCCTGAGTACGTAACCTAGAGGCAGCCACTAGGGGACATAACCTGTGCAGTCCATTTCTTGGATAATTATCTTACTCTATACTAAATTCTGCTGGACAACACTGGCCTCTGATGCCTTCTGTCATACCAATGACCCCTCACTGCTCGCTTAGTGTGCCAGTAACATTCACTATTAATTTCTGGAAATGAGATGCTTTATATAACAAAATATAACAAGTTGATCTTGATTGTAACTAGTTTTGACAATTGATGTATTTATTTTGTGTACTGAGAGAGATGCCATTCACCTTTTTCGTTTCCTGAGATGACTTGTATTACTTTCTTGGCAAGCATTTAGAACACCTGCACATAAACGACAGGTAAAATGCAGAATAGAGCCTTCTGTATTAATTTTCTTGGTAGCAATTAGTTGTACTTGTGTTTATTCTCAGAAAGCTTCTGAACTACTGCTCAAAGCCAGCCCAATTTTGATGAAGGAGACTGATTTCTTGGCAATGTTTTCAATCTTTGTACCCCATGCTGATAGCAGCTGCATCAGAAATACACTCAGCATTGCTTTCGTGCTTGACAGTTATAGTTGTGACTATGTTAATTACCATCCTGTCTAACAGCACAATAGGGACACTGTGTAGCTCTGAGAGTGATTATAGTCTTGCCTTCTGCAGAAAGACTTTCTTGGAAACCATGAGTAATTTGTAATTAAAGAAGAAGTTCCAATCATCCTTGGTAAATATATCTTTTTTCTAGAATAAAATTCTGTTTCGCTTTCATTTTGGTTAGGTAGTTTGCAAGTTAGGTGTACCTGGGAATGGGATCCCAAGGGTCTCTTGTTTGGTAGTCTGTGACAGTTAAGGATAAGAAAATGTCTTAATATAAAATGTGCCTTGTTTTATAATAAAAATGTAAAATTAGTTTGTTTTACATTTAAATAAATATTATTTTATATATGTAAAATTTTATAATAAGGTACAATGTGCATAATTATATAAGATATATTATAATTATATATACTAAGATTTA
>NW_016814732.1:425885-430335 GCF_001698545.2 Rhinopithecus bieti | reverse complement strand
TAAAATAATATATATTTAAATATAAAATAAAGTAACTGATATTTTCATCTTACAAATATATTCTGTTTAGGAGTGTAAAAAAAATTATAACCCATTGAATTATAAAGTGCAAAATGAACAACCATGTAGATCAAGAAATAAAACATGCCACCACCACAAAATTCTCTCTCATGTCCAGTACTGATCATGTCCGAACACTGATTCACCACCCCAGCCTCCAAAGTAAACATACTTCTGACTTTTATAATATACACTTTTTTTCTTTGCAGTTTTTTCACTGAAGCACAAATCTCTAATCGTTACACTATAGTTTCATCTCTTGTCAAACTTCATATAAATCAAATCATACAGTGAATGATTCATTTTATCTGCTTCTTTTGCTCAATGTTTATGTTTAGTGAGACTCATCGATGTTGTTGCATGTAGCAGTTTGTTCACCTTCATCGATGCAGAGTATTCTATTGTTTTATTATTCCACAAATTGTGATCTATTTTGTTTTATTTTTTAATTGATACATAATAGATGTACATAATTTTGGGATATATGTGATGATTTAATACATTCATATAATTGGTCAAGATCAAATCTGTGTACTTGGATATCCATTACCTTTAATGTTTGTCTTTTCTTTATACCAAAACCATTCGAATTCTATTTTGAAATTGAATTCAAACTCACAAAACTATTTTGCAATGTATAATAGATGACTGCAAATTATATTAACTCTACTGATCTATCTAACACTAGTTTTCATTTCTTCAATTGGAATTGTATTTGTACCCATTTAGCAACCTCTCTTCATCTTCCTCTTTTTTAATGTTGACAGACATTTGGCCTTTCTCCAGTTTGAAGTGTTTGTGAATAATATTCAGTTTTGTATATATCTTTTGCTGCATGTGTCCCAATCTTTCTTCATTATATAGATGGGACTGGAATTTCTATTATAGTGTGTGTGTATTTTCAATAGTAGTAGCTTACTCCAACCTGTTCTCAAAATGGTTGTCCTAATTTATAATTGCACCAGCATTGTGTGATAGTTTCTGTTAATCCATATCCCTGTTAAAATGTTTCAGTCTCAATTTTAGTCATTAATGGGTTTCTAGTGGTATTTCTTTGGGATTTTCATTTGTAGTTCTCTGATTACTTCTAAGATGAAAATATTTTCATATATTTATTTGCCATTAGTGCTGTCCTTTTTATGAAGTAACTGTCTTCCTTATTTTGGCTAGCTTTTTATTTTTGATTTGTAGGCGTTCATTATATTCATATATGTGTGTTATATTTTCTTCTGTACATTGGCTTGCCTTTATCTTCCTTGATTATATCTTTTGAAGGATATAAGTTTTAATTTTATGTAGTCCAATTAAGAAATTTTCTGGTTTAGGCTTTTATGTTTTGTTTAAAAGCTTTTCCTACCCCAAGGTCATAAAGATATTCTCTTACAGTACATTCTGAAATTTTCTAGTTTTGTCTTTTACATTTACACCTATATTATACCTAGTTTTGATATTTATTTATGATGTGACACAAGAGTACATTTAATTTTTTCCAACATTTTATCCAGTTGTTTTAGTGATAATTCTTTTGTCTTTGTCTATCTGAATAGTATTTTGACTATTCTGAGTCTGTTGCATTCAATTTAAATTTTAAGATAATTTGTAAAGATAGACACATACTACCACACTCCACACCCGTATATCCTGTTGTAACTTCATTGACTTTTTTAGAAGTTTTAGAAGAATCTAAGGATTTATTTCTTCATAATATAAAGTCTTTCCCAAATAAACATGTTTTACCCCTACATTTCTATAAGTATTTATTAATTTCTTTCAATAACGCTTTATTGTTTTGTTTGTAGAAACCTTACACATCTGGTCTAAATTTACTATATTTCATAACTTTGATGCCATGGTAAATAGTATGTCCTTTAACATTTTTATTTTCTAGTCAATTGTTATGGGAACTTTCAGAAACATAATAGATTATTTCATCTGTATTTTATTTTATTTGTTTAATTTCCAACTTTTATTTTCAGTTCAGGGGTACGTGTGCAGGATGTGCAGGTTTGATACATAGCTAAATGTGTTCCGTGGTGGTTTGCTGCACAGATCATCCCATCAGCCAGGTGTTAAGCTCAGCATCCATTAGCTATTCGTATGATCCTCTCCCTCCTCCCACCCACTACCCTCTGACAGGCCCCAGTGTGTGTTGTTCCCCAACATGTGTCCATATGTTTTCATCATTTAGATCCCACTTATATGTGAGAACATGCAGTATTTGGTTTTTTGTTCCTGCGTTAGTTTGCTAAGGATAGTGGCCTCCACCTCTATCCGTATCCCTGCAAATAGCATGATCTAGTTGCTTTTTATTGCTGCATAGTATTCCAGGGTGTATATGTACCACATTTTATCCAGTCTCTCATTGATGCACATTAGGTTTATTCCACGTTCTTGCTGTTGTGAATAGTGCTATAATGAACATGCATGTGCATGGTCTTTATAATTTGGGTATAAAATACAAATTTTGTGGGTATATAAAATGATTTATATTCCTTTATAAATGCCAGTAATGGCATTGCTGTGTCCAGTAGTATTTCTGCCTCTAGATCTTTGAAGAATTGCCACACTGTCTTGCACAATGATTGAAATAATTTACCCTCCCATCAACATTGTAAAAGCATTCCTTTTTCTCCACAACCTCACCAGCATCTGTTGTTTTTTGACTTGTTAGTAATAGCCATTCTGACTTATGTGAGGTATCTCATTGTGGTTTTGATTTTCATTTCTCTAATGATCGGTTATGTTGAGTTTTTCATGTTTCTTGGTTGCATATATATATGTGTGTGTGTGTGTATTATATGTGTGTGTGTGTCTGTGTATATGTGTGTGTGTGTGTGTGTGTGTGTATATATATTTGAGAAGTGTCTGTTCATGTCCTTTGCCCACTTTTTCATGTTTTTTTCTTGTAAACTTGTTAAGTTCCTTATAGATGCTGGAGATTAATTTCTGTCAGATGCATAGTTGGAAACATTTTTCTCTGACTCTGTAAGTTTACTGTTTCCTCTGTTGATACTTTCTTTTGCTGTGCAGAAGCTCTTTAGTTTAATCAATTTTGTCAATTTTGCTTTTGTTGCAATTGCTTTTGGTGTCTTTGTCATGAAATCTTTGCCTGTGACTATGTCCTGAATATTATCTGGGTTTACTTCTAGGGTTTTTACAGCTTTGGGTTTTCCCTTTAAGCCTTTAATCCATCTTGACCTGATTTTTGTATATGGTATAAGGAAGAGGTCCAGTTTCAATTTTCTGCATATGGCTGGACAATTCTACCAGTATCATTTATTAAATAGAGAAAACTTTTTCCAGTGCTTGTTTTGTCAGGTTTTTTTTTTTTTTTAAAGAACAGATAGTTGTAGGCGTGCACTATTATTTCTGGGTTATCTATCCTGTTCCATTGGTCTATGTGTCTGTTCTTATACCAGCACCATGCTGTTTTGGTTACTGTAGCCCTATAGCATAGATTTAAGTGAGGTAGCATGATGCCTCCAGCTTTGTTCTTTTGCGTAGGATTATTCTTTTGTGCCACTTGTGAATGGGATTGCACTCCTGATTTGGTTCTTGGCTTGACTGTTGTTGGTATATTAGAATGTCAGTGATTTTTGCACATTGATTTTGTATCCTGAAAGTATGTTAAAGTTGGTTATCGCTTAAGAAGCTTTTGGGCTGAGACAAAATGATGGAGTTTTCTAGATAATAAGAACATGCCATCTGCTTTGACTTCCTCTCTTTCTATTTGAATACCATTTATTTCTTTCTCTTGCCTGATTGCCCTGGCAGGAATTTCCAATACTATATTAAATAGGATTGGTGAAAGAGGGCAACCTTGTCTTGTGCTGGATTTCAGTGGGAATGCTTTCAGCTTTTGTCTCTACAGTATGATATTGGCTGTGGGTTTGTCATACATGTGTCTCATTATTTCGAGGTATGTTCCTTCAATACTTAGTTTATTGAAAGTTTTCAACATGAAGTGATGTTGAATTTTATTAAAGGCTTTTCTGCATTTATTGAGATAATCCTGTGGTTTTTATCTTTATTTCTGTTTATGTGCTGAATTACATTTATTGATTTGCATATGTTGAACCAGCCTTGCATCCCGGGGATGAAGCCTATTTAATTGTGGTGGATAAGCTTTTTGATGTGCTGCTGGATTCAGTTTGCCAGTATGTTGTTGAGGATTTTTGCATCAACGTTCCTTGAGGATATTGGCCTGACATTTTCTTTCTCTGTATCTCTGCCAGCTTTTTGTATCAGGATGATGCTGACCACATAGAATGAATTAGGGAGGAAACCCTCCTATTCAGTTGTTTGGAGTAGTTTCAGTAGGAATTCTACCAGCTCTTCTTTGTACCTCTGGTGGAATACAGCTGTGAATCTATCTGCTCCTGGTTTTTTT
>NW_016814732.1:416746-423246 GCF_001698545.2 Rhinopithecus bieti | reverse complement strand
GTGTTGAAGTCTCCCATTATTATTGTATGGGAGTCTAAGTCTCTTTGTAAGTCTCTAAGGACTTGCTTTATGAATCTGGGTGCTCCTGTATTGGGTGCATATATATTTAGGATAGTTAGCTCTTCCTGTTGAATTGATCTCTTTACCATTATGTAATGGCCTTCTTTGTCTCTTTTGATCTTTGATGGTTTAAAGTCTGTTTTATCAGAGACTAGGATTGCAACCCCTGCTTTTTTATGTTCTCCATTTGCTTAGTAGATCTTCCTCCATCCCTTTATTTTGAGCCCATGGTGTGTCTCTGCATATGAGATGGGTCTCCTGAATACAGCAAACTGATAGGTCTTGACTCTTTATGCAATCTGCCAGTCTGTGTCCTTTAATAGGACCATTTAGTCCATTTACATTTAAAGTTAATATTGTTATGTGTGAACTTGATCCGTCATTATGATATTAGCTGGTTATTTTGCTTGTTAGTTTATGCAGTTTCTTCCTAGCATCGATGGTCTTTACATTTTGGTATGTTTTTGCAATGGCTGGTACTGGTTGTTCCTTTCCATGTTTAGTGCTTCCTTCAGGAGATCTTGTAGAGCAGGCCTGGTGGTGACAAAAATCTCTCAGCATTTGTTTGTCTGTAAAGGATTTTATTTCTCCTTCACTTGTGAAGCTTAGTTTGGCTGGATATGAAATTCTGGGTTGAAAATTCTTCTCTTTAAGAATGTTGAATATTGGCCCCCCTCTCTTCTGGCTTGTAGAGTTTCTGCTGAGAGATCCACTGTTAGTCTGATGGGCTTCCCTTGTGGGTAACCTGAGCTTTCTCTCTGGCTGCCCTTAACATTTTTTCCTTCATTTCAACTTTGGTGAATCTGACAATTATGTGCCTTGGAGTTGCTCTTCTTGAGGACTATCTTTGTGGAATTATCTGTATTTCCTGAATTTGAATGTTAGCCTGCTTTGCTAGGTTGGGGAAGTTCTCCTGGATGATATCCTGCAGAGTGTTTTCCAACTTGGTTCTATTCTGCCCGTCACTTTCAGGTTCACCTATCATACATAAATTTGGTCTTTTCACATAGTCCCATATTTCTTGGAGTCTTTGTTCATTTATTTTTACTCTTTTTTCTCTAAACTTCTCTTCTTGCTTCATCTCATTCATTTGATCTTCAATCACTGATACCCTTTCTTTCAGTTGATGGAGTCAGTTACTGAAGCTTGTGCATTTGTCACTTAGTTCTCGTGTCATAGTTTCCATCTCTATCAGTTCATTTAAGGACTTCTCTGCATTGGTTATTCTAGTTAGCCATTCGTCAAATCTTTTTTCAAGATTTTTAGTTTCTTTGCACTGGGTTTGTAATTCCTCCTTTAGCTCAGAGAATTTCGATTGTCTGAAATCTTCTTCTCTCAACTCATCAAAGTCATTCTCCACTTTGTTCCGTTGCTGGTGAGGAGCTGTGTTTCTTTGGCGGGGAGAGCTGCTTTTTTAAAGATTTTCCAGTTTATGTGCAAATCAAAAAAAATTCTATGATTTTTTTGTATTTCTGTGGGGTCAGTGGTAATATCCACCTCATCATTTCTGATTGTATTTATTTGAATATTATCTCTTTTCTTTTTGTTAGTCTAGCTAGTGGTCTATTTTATTAATATTTTCAAAAAACCAGCCTTGGATACATTAATTTTTTGGAGGGTTTTTTATCTCTCTATGTCCTTCAGTTTAGCTCTGATCTTGGTTATTTCTTGTCTTCTGCAAGCATTGGGGAGTGTTTTGTCTTAGTTGTCTAGTTTTTTTTGTTATGATATTAGGTTGTTAAGTTGAGATATTTCTAGCTTTTTGATGTGGCATTTAGTGCTCTAAATTTCCTTTTTTTTTTTTTTTTTTTTTTTTTTTTTTTTTTTTTTAAGATGGAATCTCATTCTGTCACCCTCCTGGAGTGCAGTGGCATAATCTCAGCTCACCACAAGCTCTGCCTACCAGATTCATGCCATTCTTCTGCCTCAGCCTCCCAAGTAGCTGGGACTACAGGTTTCCACCACCACACTTGGCTAAATTTTTTGTAGTTTTACTAGAGATGTGGTTTCACCATGATAGCCAGGATGGTCTTGATCTCCTAACCTCATGATCCGCCTGCCTTGGCCTCCCAAAGTACTGGGATTACAGGCATGAGCCACTGCACCTGACCATAAATTTCTCTCTTAATGCATCCCAGAGATTCCAGTATGTTGTCTCTTTGTTCTCATCAGTTTCAAAGTACTTCTTGATTTCTGCCTTAGTTTTATTGTTTACCCAAAAGTAATTCAGAAGTAGGTTGTTCCATTTCTGTGCAATTATATGCTTCTGAGTGAATTTTCTAATCTTAAGTTCTAATTTGATTGCACTATAGTCTCTGAGACTGTATGATTTAAGTTCTTTTGCATTTGCTGAAGAGTGTTTTCCTTCCATTTACGTGATTAATTTTGGAGTAAGTGCTGTGTGGCAATGAGAAGAATGTATATTTTATTGTTTTTGAGAGGAGAGTTACGTAGATATCTATCAGGTCCACTTAATCCAGAACGGAGTTCAGGTCCTGAATATTTTTGTTAATTTTCTGTTTTTAAGATCTGTCTCATATTGTCAGTGAGGTGTTAAATTCTCCCACTATTATAGTGTGGGAGTCTAAGTCTCCTTGAAGGTCTCTAAGAACTTGCTGTACAAAACTGGGTGGTCCTAAACTGGGTTCATATATATTTAGGATAATTAGCTCTTCTTGATGAATTGAACCCTTTACCATTATGTAATGCCCTTATTTGTCCTTTTTCATCTTTGTTGGTTTAAAGTGTCTTTTTCTAGAGACTAAGATTGCAACCCCTGCTTTTTTCTGTATTCTATTTGCTTGATAATTTTTCCTCCATCACTTTGTTTTGAGCTTATGTGTGTCTTTGCATGTGAGATGAGTCTTTTGAAGGCAGCATACCATGAGTCTTGGTTCTTTATCCAGCTTGCCATTCTGGGTCTTTTATTTGGGGCATTTAGCACATTTACATTTAAGATTAGTATTGTTATGTGTGGATTTTATCCTGTCATCACGATGCTAGCTGATTATTTTGCAGACTTGTTTATACGGTTGCTTCATAGTGTCACTTGTCTGTGTACTTCAGTGTGTCTTTGTAGTGGCTGGTTATGATTTTTCCTTTCCATATTCGGTGCTTCCTTCAGGAGCTCTTGAAAGGCAGGTCTGGTGATAACAGATACCCTCAGCATTTGCTTGTCTGAAAAGGATCTTATTTCTCCTTCACTTATGAAGCTTAGTTTGGTCAGGTATGAAATTCTGTGTTGGAAATTCTTTTTTTTTTTTTTTTTTTTTTTTTTGAGAAAGTTGAATATTAGCCCCCAATCTCTTCTGGCTTATAGAATTTCCACGGAGAGATCCTTTGTTAGTCTGATGGGCTTCCCTTTGTAAGTGACCTGGCCTTTCTCTCTGGTTGCCCTTAACATTTTTTCTTTCATTTCGACTTTGGAGAATCTGATGATTATGTGTCTTGGAGATGGTTTTTTCATGGAGTTCTCTGGATTTGCTGAATTTGATTGTTGGTCTACCTCGCTAGGTTGGGGAAGCTCTCCTGGATGATATCCTGAAGTATGTTTTCCAACTTGGTTCCATTCTCTTCATCTCTTTCAAGTACCCCAATTAGTCATAGATTCAGTCTCTTTACAGAATCCCATATTTCTCTCTCATTCTTTTTCTCTCTTCTTGTCTGCCTGTCTTATTTTAGAAAGACAATCTTCCAGTTCTCAGATTCTTTCTTCTGCTTGGTCTATTCTGCTATTAATATTTGTGATTGCATTATGAAGTTCTTGTAATATGTTTCTCAGCTCTATCAGGTTGGTTATATTCCTCTCTATACTGGCTATTTTGTACGTCAGTTCCTGCATTGTTTTATCATGATTTTTAACTTCTTTGCATTGGATTACAGCATGCTCCTTTAGCTCTGCAAAGTTCATTTTTATCCACATTCTGAAGCCTACTTCTGTCTTTTCAGCCATCTCAGCCTCAGCCCAGTTCAGTACTCTTGCTGGAGAGGTGTTGTGATCATTTGAAGGAAAGGGGGCACTGTGGCTTTTTGAGTTTTCAGCATTTCTGTGCTACTTTTTTCTTATCTTTGTGGGCTCATCTACCTTTTATCTTTGAGGTTGCCAGGCTTTGGAGGGAGATGTTGCTTTTTTGTTGTTGTTTATTGTTTGTTTGTTTTTCTTTTAACAGTCTGGCCACTTATCCATAGAACTGCTGCATTTTATTGGGGTTCACTCCAGACCTTAGTTGCTTTGGCTTTTCCAGGACCTGGATATATCCCCAGTGAAGGCTGTGAAACAGCAAAGATGGCAGCCTGCAGCTTTCTCTGGAAGTCCTGTCCCAGGTGAGTATTGACCTGTCACCAACCTGAATGCTCTTATAAAATGTGACAGAGAGAGCAATTGGGAGGTCTTACTCAGTCAGGAGGAACAGGAACATGGACCTGCTTAAAGAAGCAATCTGACTGAGTTTTGGTAGAGAAGCTGTGCTGTATTGGGGATCCCTTCAGCCCCCTATTGGTTTGGGCTCTCCAAGACCTGTATGCTGGATTGGCTGAGATGCCCAAACAGCAAAAGTGGCAGCCTACCCTGCCCCTCCACACACTCAATCACAGGGAGGAAACAGAGCTCTGTTGGCTGTAAAACACAGGCAGAGGTGGCCAGAGGCCCCAGCTGGGAGGACCTGCCAAGTAAGGAGGAATGGATCCAGGTCCTGTTTAAAGAAGCAGTCTGTCTATGCCTGGCCAAAACAGCCATGCTGTCGTGGGGAACCAGCTCTGCCCTGGTTGACTTGGACTCTCCAAAGCTGGCAGGCTGGACCACTGAGTCACCCAAACAGCAAAGATGATGGCCTGCCCCTCCCCCAGGTACTCTGTCCCAGGGAGAAATTAGAATTCTGTCCATAGTATATGGGTGGGCAGGGGTGGCTAGAGGCATCGGCTGAAAGGTACCACTCAGTGAGAAGGAATGGATACAGGTCCCACTTTAAAAAGCTGTCTGGCCACTTTCTGGCAAAGCAGCTGTGTTGCACTAGGGGACTCTTCCTTGACTGGACTGTTTGGACTCTGCAAAGCCTGCAGACTGGAACAGCTGAGTCGACCAAAAAGCAAAGATGGAAGCCTGTCCCTCCCCACTGGGGAATCTGTCCTGTCTCAGGTAGGCTCCATCCTGATGCCAGTGGCTGGCTGGAATTCCAAGCTAGTGGGTCTTATCTTGTGAGGTGCTGGGGAAGTAGGGCCCACAGACTGATGTTGCTTTACCCTTGGATTCTGTTCCCTTCCTAGGGGTATGTTTGGATTTCCTGCCTTTCCTGAGTTGCAGTCACCTTTGCTGGGAATCCTGGTATGTAAAGCTTCTGAATCTTTGTATATGCTTGGGCAGCTGCTCTGCTGAGACTCCACACAGCTGTGTGTCTGACCCAAGGCCTAGTGGCACAGTCTCACAAGGGGACCTCCTGATCCGAAGGTGACAAAGATCTATGGGAGAAGTGGGGTATCCTGGGGTTGCACATTGAATCACCACTTCCCTTGGCTGGGGATGGGGGTCGCCTTGGCTCTATGTCACTCCCAGGTGGGCCGTCTCCCTGCCCTGCTTTTCTTTATTCTCCATGGGTCGAATTGTTTCCCTGATCAAGCCCAGTGTGAGTACCTGGATATTTCAGGTGAAGGTGCTGTATTTGCTTTCCCCTTTCGTTTCTCTCTGTGAGTGTCACATACTGCAGCTGCTTCTAATTGGACATCTTCTATAACAGATGTTTCTATCTTGACCTTGTAAGCAATAACTTTCCTAAAATAATTTATTAATTTAAAAAATATATGTGTAGTTTTTTGTATTTTCTATGTGTATTGTGACTTTATGAGATAGTAAAAGATAATGATTAAGAGTATAGGTTCCAGAACATGGCTCTCTGTATTTCAATTCCAGCTCTGCCACTTTCGGGTAGGTCTTCGGTAAAGCTGTTTAAACTCTTTCAGTCTGTTATCTTATCTGTAAAAATGTCATAATTATAGTACCTACCTCATAAGGATTTTTTTGAGGTTTAATTCAGTGCTTAGTTGGATAAGCTCCCTGAGAAAGCTAGTTAACTATATTTAGAAAACCAAGAGTACATCTGTGTATATATTTTTAAAATAATTTTTTATTTTAGAATAGTTTTAGATTTACAAAAAAATTACAAATATAGTACAGAGTTTCCATTACCCTCTAGCCAGCTTCCACTATTATTAATATCTAACATTAATACAGTACATTTATAAAAATTAATGAGAATTACACATTATTATTAAGTGAAGTCCATATTCAGATTTTCTTGGTTTTCAACTAATATCCCTTTTTTTTCTCTTCTGGAATTCCATCCAAGATAACACATTACATTTAGTCGTGATGTCTCTTTAGGCTACTCTAGGCTATTGACAATTCTTCAGACTTCCCTTCCTTTTGATGACCTTGTTTTTTTTTTTTT
>NW_016814732.1:405219-414726 GCF_001698545.2 Rhinopithecus bieti | reverse complement strand
TGGACCAATGGAACAGAACAGAGTCCTCAGAAATAATACCACACATCTACAGCCATCTGATCTTTGACAAACCTGAGAGAAACAAGAAATGGGGAAAGGATTCCCTATTTAATAAATGGTGCTGGGAAAATTGGCTAGCCATAAGTAGAAAGCTGAAACTGGATCCTTTCCTTACTCCTTATACGAAGATTAATTCAAGATGGATTAGAGACTTAAATGTTAGACCTAATACCATAAAAACCCTAGAAGAAAATCTAGGTAGTACCATTCAGGACATAGGCATGGGCAAGGACTTCATGTCTAAAACACCAAAAGCAACGGCAGCAAAAGCCAAAATTGACAAATGGGATCTAATTAAACTAAAGAGCTTCTGCACAGCAAAAGAAACTACCATCAGAGTGAACAGGCAACCTACAGAATGGGAGAAAATTTATGCAATCTACTCATCTGACAAAGGGCTAATATCCAGACCTTGTTGGTTTTGAAAAATACTAGGCAGGTGTTTTGTAGAATATGCTTCAGCAGGCATGCAACTAATCTTCTTCACATGCTTCAAGTGGGATTATGTGTATTTAGGAGGAAATAAAGTGCCATTCTTATCACATCATATCAAGGGTACACACTATCAACATGCCTTGTCATTGTTGATATTAACCTTGATCATCTGGCTAGATAGCATTTCTCAGGCTTCTCCACTGTCAGTTACCATCCCCCCCAACCCTTTCTGTAATGTATTCTTTGCAAGGATGCCGCTATGTGCAGTCCACATCTCAGGAATGAGGAGCTATGCTCCACCGCCTTGTGTGCACAGATTCTAGATACATTATTTGAAGTACTTCTTCAAGGAAGATTTGTCTCTTCTTATTTATTTATCCAATTGTTTATTTATGTTAGTATAAACTCATGAATATTTATTTTATGGGGCTGTAACCCAATACTAGTTTATTAATTTTGTTGTTCAAATTGTTCCAGTGCTGGTCACTGGGAGCTCCTTTAGTTAGCTCCCATGTCCCTTTGACATGGACATACTCCATAATGTGGGTTCTTTTTTTTCTTTTTGAGCCATCATATAAAATAGAAAAAAATTTATAAGCCTCTAATAGAAATGTCTTAGTCCATTCAGGCTGCTATAACAAACTACCATAGATTGGGTGGCTTATAAATAAAGAAATGTTTTTATCATAGTTTTGGAGGCTGGGAAATCCAAGATAAAAATGCCAACAGATATGGTGTCTGGTAAGATCCTGCTTTTTGGTTCATAAATGGTGCCTTCTTGCTGTGTCCTCACATGGTGGAAGGGGCAAGGTAGCTTTCTTGGGTCTCTTTTCTAAGGGCACTAATCTCATTAATTAGAACTGGGCCCTCATGACTTAATCACCTTCCAAAAGGATGCACTTGCTAATACCATTACCTTGAAGATTAGGATTTCACCATATAAAATTTTGGAAAACAGCAACATTCAGACCTTACCAGGAAAACAAGAAAAATCATAAAACAATAAGCTCATGGATACATTCTAAAGAACTGAATTTTTAATGTTCTGTGCAAAAAAAGTGAGAAAATACTCAATTGCCTTAAAGTATATGATGTGATGGATCCTAGTTGTTAGAATTAGTACTAGTAAGCACAGGACAATGGGAAATGGAGAAGAATTTAGAAATTTATTTTTGAGTATGTGGCTTGTGGAGACTCTGGAATTGCAAAGGCAATCTATCTCTGATTTTTACACTACAGGAGGAGAAGGCGGATGCAGAGGAGTTGGAGGAAGAGGAGAAGGAGGGAGGCTTTGGGTAACTGTGATTGGAGCTAATTTTTAGTGAGTACTTATGCTATATTCCTGGCACTTTGCGTATGTTATATCATTTGAAAAATAGCCACCTTCCTCAGTTTTTTTTTTTTTTTTCTGCTTCAAGTTTGGGGAATACATTTAACAGACTTGTTCTCATGCTGCACTGTGGTTCTGTGAGTCATCAAAAGCCAACTGAAGAGTTTCAGAAGCATTAGTTATTTTTATAGAAATAACTAATTCCTATAGAAATCTGAGTTCTATAGGAATGACCTTTTTTTTTTTTTTGCTACTCTGATACTCCCCTTTGTAAATTTCTAATAATAAGCAGTGAGGTACAAAGAATAGAATGTAGAGCACAGCTTGATCCAAATACAATTTTGAAGTGATCTTTACTTTGCGGTTTCTAAAAACACACCACTAACTTTTATAATGTAATCTGCTGTTGCTGATAAACACAATTCAAGAGAGTGAGACCATGAAATTTGACTCATGTGTGATGCATGATGCTTGGAGACTCCAACTGAGACCAATCTATTTTCCCTGTTGTGGCACCGACCTTGGATTATCACCTGTAGTTGGTTCAAGTAATGAGATTCTCAGGTGGAATAACACATTCATTTTCCCCTAGAATTTAAAAGATCTCCGGGACAAGTTATGCCATTACCAGGCAAGACAGGGATCCTTGATTTCTAGGTCTCCCTTGTTCTCTTGACAACTTAACCATTCCAGACTTTTGCGTCTGACTTCTAGCCCAGAAGAAACACCTAGAGGTTTTTTGGGCTCCTGAAATATCTTCAAAACCCCCTAGAGAGGATATTTACCTAGCTTTTTTTTTTTTTCTTTCTTTCTCCTAGCAAAGATTCTTTAACCTATTTTTAAATTTAGGTATATTTAACCTACATTTAGAGAAAGAAGAAGCCACTTACATTTTAATGACCTGTTTAAATACAAGGTTTTGTTGTTGTTGTTGCTGTTGTTGTTTTTGAGATGGTGTTTCACTCTTTTTGCCCAGGCTGGTGTGCAATGGTGCAATCTTGGTTCACTGCAACCTCCACCTCCTGGGTTCAAGCGATTCTTCTGTCTCAGCCTCCCAGGTAGCTAGGATTACAGGTGTCCACCACCATGCCTGGCTATTTTGTTTGTATTTTTAGTAGAGATGGGGTTTCACCATGTTGGCCAGGCTGGTCTCCAACTCCTGATGTCAGGTGGTCTGCCCACATCTGCCTTCTGAAGTGCTGGGTTTATAGGTGTGAGCCACCATGCTGGCCGTTTTTTTTTTTAGACAGTATGCCACTCTGGTTGCCCAAGTGGGAGTGCAGTGGTGCAATCCATGCAATCCTGGCTCACTGCAGCCTCAACTTCCCAAACTCAGGTAATTCTCACACCTCAGCCTCCCAAGTAGCTTGGAGTATACGCCCGTGCCAACACACCCAGCTATTTGTTTGTTTGTTTGTTTTTCTGTATTTTTAGTAGAGATAGGGTTTTGCCATGTAGCCCTGGCTGTACTCCAACGCCTGGGCTCAAGCAATCTGCTCACCTCAGGTTCTCAAAGTGCTAGGATTACAGGCATGAATCACCACATCCTGCCTTAAATACAATTTCTATAAAGTTGGTGCATTAGTATTCTAGGGTTGTTGTAACAAATTACTATTTAATTTGGTGACTTCAAACAACAGAAATTTATTCTCTCAGTTCTGGAGGCAAGAAATCTGATATCACTGTGTTGGCAGTACCATACTCCCTCTGAGGGCTCCAGGGAAAAATCCTTCCTTGTTTCTCTGTAGCATCTGGTGGCTCCCCACAATCCTTGGTGTTCCTTGGCTTGTTAGCTGCATCACTCTAATCTCTGCCTCCATCTTCAAATGGCTTTCTCCTCTGTGTGTCTGTGTGTGCCTCTCCTCCTCTTAGATGGTCGAAAGTCATTGGATTTAGACTCTACTCTTATTTATTTTTTATTTACTTTTTAAAATTTTTTTGTGGGTACATAGTAGGTGTATATATTTATGGAGCACATGAGATGTTTTGATACAGGCATCTACCCTCATTTAGTATGACCTCATCTTACCCTGACTCATTACGTTTGTAAAGATGCTATTTCCAAATAAGTTCACATTTTGAAGCTCCAAGTGGACCTGAATTTTTGAGGATACTATTCAACCCACTATTACTGTTAGAAGCAAAGTAGAAGTAGAATCAGGGGCAGGTGAAAAAGTCTTCTGAGATTGCATGTGGGAAACACTGATAAATGTTGGCTGACAAATGGAGAGTGAGAGCAAGGCTAAAAGCTCTAAAACACACTTATGTGTTGTGTGCATTACATCTCAGTTCCCAAATGTATATACATAAGTGTTATATCAGGAATATGTTTCTGTGTGGATTTGTCCCATTACTAGTTCACAAAGAACATTGTATAAATATTAACTTGGCTATGTATTTATATGTGCAGTGTATAAGAAAATTAAGACACACTATTTTGTAAGTAAATGCAAACACTTAGCTGTGAATTTATCAGCAAATATATATGTTTATGTGCAAATGTTAACAGAGGTACATGTAAGTCATCTTTTTATTTTTTTAATATATAACCATTGACAGTATCATTCATTTGAAGTAGGACATGTGTACGATTGCAGCAGGACAAGCCACAGACAAGAACCCCCAGACACCGAGTTGTGGAAGGAAAGGGCTTTACTCAGCAGGGAGTGTTGACGGGCTCACCTCTCCAAAACTAACCTCCCTGAGTGAGCAATTCCTGTCCCTTTTAAGGGCTTACAGCTCTATGGGGGTCCGTGTGAGAGGGTCGTGATTGATTGAACAAGCAGTGGGTACGTGACTGGGGGCTGCATGCACTGATAATCAGAATGGAACAGAACAGGACAGGAATTTTCACAATGCTCTTCCATACAATGTCTGGAATCTATAGACATTGTAACTGGTTAGGTCAGGGGTTGGTCTTTAACTGCCAGGCCCAGGGCGTGGCGCTGGGCTGTCTGCCTGTGCATTTCATTTCTGCCTTTTAGTTTTTACTTCTTTTTTCTTTGGAGGCAGAAATTGGGCATAAGACAATATGAGGTATGGTCTCCTCCCTTATTCCCCCGCTTTGAGAACCTCCCTCATTAGTGGGAGTTCTCACTTTCATCCTCACTACCCATGTCTTCTTGCAAGTCAGATCTATAGTGATTCATATAGTACGCTTGTGCTGAAGCATTTTGGTGGGACTAAGGTAGTAACACAACTTATGATTACTTGAAGGAGAAAAGGCAGCACACAGGGAAGCAACAAGCAGATTTCTATTACTATTATAATTCCTATTATGGGAGTTTTAAATTCTCCTAGTGCTGGAAACCATTTTCCAAACATGGACCTAGGATTAAACCCATACCACAACTGCATGGGCACATGTGCCAGTTTTGTTGTGTCTTTATATCTTCAACTACTTGCCCTTGGTCATCTATGTGCAGACAGCAATTGGTCAGGTTAAACTTTCCACAGTCCCATCCTTCAGGTGCTAGCAAGTAGTCTAGGGCTAGTCTATTTTATAGATAGCATTTTCATCTGAGTTTCTTGCTGGGCCAGAATAGTTAAGGTTCTGCCGGTTTTATTAGTGATTATTTCTAAGACAGCTTGTAACTGTATGATTTTGTTGAACATGTAAATGGGGTTCAGTATCCCCACAAGCTGTCTTGCGCCCAAGTAGCAGGCCCATAATATTGTATGATTCTCTCAGGGGCCATTCATCATCTTTCCAATTTTCCGTAGCTATGCTTCTCTTTTCATGGGAAGCATAGACAGGGAAACCCAGGAGTTTGCCTGTTTTTATGGGCAATAGGAAGAAAGATGGTTCAATAGTGCCAATAACACAACTGTCTGCCCACTGGTCAGGTAATTTGGCATAAGCTCTATGCCCACAAATCCAGTATAATCCAGTGGGGGCTGTCCAGTCCCGGTGGGACTCTGGGTGGATTCACATGGTTTGCAACTTTGGGAATTTACTAAATGGATTCCTTTCTGTGTAACTTGAACTCCACCAAGTGACCGTTTTTGTAGTACCATTATACAGTTTCTGTCCTAGACAACTAAGTCATCCTACGGGGTGAATGAATTCTTTTTCTTCTCTAACTATGCAATATTGTCCAATAATTGATGCTTTTTGGACCAGAAATTATCAGGGTGATTCCTCTGAGCCGGGAATTCATCAGGAACTGGGTCTGTAGGTACTAATTCTCAGACTTCCCATGGCCATTGATCTCGCATTACATTTCCTCTACATACATAACATGAAGTGACACTGAGAGACTCAGCTACATGCTCAGCTAATTGCAAAAACAAATTTCTTGTTTTTCTTGGAATTTCTGGTACTGGCACATTTAGTTCATCATAGAAAGTTTGAAACTCTGGCTCAGGAGAGCATTTGTAAACTGCTCCTCTAACTAAGATATTTACTCGAGGATCCAGTCTGGCCCCATCAATTCCTAGGGTCACATGCTCCCCTTTTTTTCCAGCGAGGCTCAAAGGGGATTGGTTATTACTAGCTCTAAGAGGTTACTTTGTCCCTCAGTACAGTAAGGGCCACTTTTTTTCTTTCTGAAGGTAGACTGGATCCTTTTCACTTTTTATCCAAGTGGCCCAAATGACACAAGACTAATATCCACATTTATTTCCACATAGTCCTAATTTATGACAAATGTACTTATTTTTGGTCATATAGCCTTTTTCCCAATTAAAAGAGCCACATCCCCTTCCTAACTTATTGCTATTAATGAAAGCACAGGCATCAAATTTGAAGATTATGTGTTTGGGCGCCCCTTTTTCTTCTGTTTTGGGTAATACTTTACTTGTACCAATTATGAGTCCCCACCAGTCTTCAGTCCTTAATCTCATTTCAAAAACTGTGGACATAGGAGGCTCAGAGGGGTTAAAACACACATCAGGCTTGTCACTTCCTGGGCTACATACCTTGCACTTGTGGCATTATACAAACAAGTCCTTTCTAGAATTCCACCACATTTATAATAACTATAGAACAAAAAGACAGTTTTAACTTTTTTCCCGACCTTAGTGACCTGATGTATACACTGGGAACAGTCTTTAGTTTGAGGAAGGTTAGTTGAAGTCCCTACTGTACAAGTCCAAAATTTAAGGAAAATAAGTCCCACAGTGAGTTTCCTCATGCTTCGGTCATGCATACACCAGTCAGCTTCTGGGAGTGACTGGAGCAGGGCTTGTCATCTTGATCAGAGCCACTTTGCAGAGATTGTTCGGGCTTGGTCTCGCCCCCCACCCAGGTCTCAGGTGCTGGGGGTTTCATGCGGCTGTGGTGGATCCAGGTTGGGATTCATTTTACTTTTATGGCTGTGGAAGTGGTCAAGATGATGGTCCAGGTCCTTTTCACCATGGTTGCAAGGGCCTACATTCTAATCCTTGATCTACACTGGATTACCTTTGCTATCTTCTGTACCAAATCAGCCACAAACACCGGCTCATTGTCCGAGCCAATTTGTAAGAGCAGTCCAAACCTAGGGATGAGATCTCCACATTTGGGCATCTCAGTGAAGTCTCCTTGGAGATCTTCAAAGGGAGCTGCTCTATAAGCCTGTATGCCAGGCAGGATGGTTGGACCTTGCCTAGCATTGTGCTGCTGGGAAGTGACAAACTGCTGTGCCACTGTTTGGCAAGGACTAACAGATACAAGATGTAGAAGTACTGGCTTAACAACTTTTCAAGTGACTCTTGGCCAGGTTGGGTGGTCTCATGCACAGCCAGTACGACTGTGGCTCCTAGCAGTTGTGGCATGGCTATTCTTCCATCCGATAACCAGATCCATCCTTTTCTATTACCCACCCTCCCTCTGGTTGATGAAATGCCAGGGAAAAAGGGATAGCCAATTGGACTAAAGCATAAGTGCCACTCCAGTTATTTGGCAGAGTGTCCAGCAAAAGTCCACCATAATACCACCACACATTCACTCAGGGATGAACAAGGACTGACTTACTGGTAAGCTCTTAAAAATTTTTAAGCTCATGGCATCCCTTCAGGTCTCCAAGGACACTAAGTTTCCTCCCTGTCATGAGAGACATGAAGTGAACTTAGTGTTGGGAGACGGAAGCTGGATGACCCTCAGGGGCTAACCTGCAGGGTGTTGAACTTTGGGATATAGCAGAGACAGCTTGGCACTACTCCAGGCTGTAGAATCCTGGAAAAGAGCTACCATGCAGCCCACGCCTAGTCGACTGGAGGACTACCTTAGTGAAAAGGGAACAATCTGGGCCTCTGGCTTGCCATGTACACAAGCATAACAATTGCTTTTGCCTAACATGCAGATGGAATATTTGATCCATTCCAACCAGGCATTTGCATCTTGGTATCCTGTCTTAATTGCCAAAGTTTGTTTTAAGTCTTTAACGTCTATGATCCTCTAATAAAATGAATGTATGACTTTAGGATATTACAAACAATGGTTGAGGCAGTCCATCCTTGCTCTTTAGTGGTCCACAGAATGTTGGACCAATTACGGCATAAAAGCTCTACATTGGGGGCGAGACTCCTGGTTGAAACTAGGGTCTTTATCGAAATCTTCCTGGATTAAATGGTCCTAATTTACTGATGACTAGTCTGAGGAGAGTCGGGGGAAATAGATGCTTTTCTGAAGTAGAGAGCTGTCTTTGACTTGGCAAGTCCCCGTAGTGTAACAAGGAAAGCAATAGTTTGAGGCAAAATTGACTTGCTCATGTTAATAACTAGATACTTAGCAATAGAGAGAGGAAAGAAGAAAGAGTAATAGAATAGATGAAAGAGTTAAATTTTTCTTAGCTTTAATTTGGTAGGGTTTTCCCCTGGGATTGTGGCCCATGACTCTGGAGGGGGCGACACTTTGACTCAGGTGTGATGAGTCCATTCCTTTTTGACTGTATGAGGAGCAGTCTTGGTGGTTAGCAGCACAAGGTAGGGTACTTCCTAGGCTGGCTCAAGGTTTTCTTCTTTCCACCCTTTGATGAGAAGGGTGTTCTTTAGGCTGGTGCTGATTTACTGGAAATTCTGGGGGTGGTACATGTGCTAAACCAAGTATATAATTTTCAAGAAATTGACCTTTTGTTTTAAATGTGGGGACATCAGCAGTGGACTTTGTAGTCCTTGGTGGCTTTTTACTGAGAAATTTCCTTTAGCTCCTATTTTTTATTAGCTTTTAGACCAAAGAAGCCAAACACCATTTTATATTTGACAATGCTACCTACATGATTTTTATACCAGATAAGCTAAATTTCACCTTTATATTATTGTTATATTAATGTTAAACTTAGTTTTAATAAAACTTTGTAGACATATTTATTCAATTTTAATGTCAGACCATAAGGTAAGATTTTATAGACTCTTTTAACCTTTTATGATTTTGTTAAAGAGCAGGTTAGTGCTTTAAGGAAAACTTGTTGTGTTTTATTTTATGTTCAGTTCACAGAAAAACTGGATGATACCCCTTTAACTTTAGCCAATATATTTACACACAGAATTTCCTTTACAATTAACATTTTAAAACTTGCTTAAACCTTCAAAACAATTTTTTTAGCCTTTTAATATAGGTAAAATTCCACATTCTTATGCCTTCTTATAATCCTTTTACCAGAAGTATATTTTACTCTCCTTATACACCTTGCACATAAACTCTTTCTTCAATAGTTTTACATTCAGGAGGCCTAATTACTTTTAAATTATACAACATTTCT
>NW_016814732.1:366918-404692 GCF_001698545.2 Rhinopithecus bieti | reverse complement strand
ATTTTTAGTGGTTAATTTTAAAAATGTTAATTCATCTTTTTTTTTTTTTTTTTTTTTTTAAGAAGGATACTTCTGAACTGGTGAGGTGTACTCACAATGAGGTTTCCTCTAAAAGTTATTTTTCTACTTTCTTCTATAAGGAAAGCAGTTGCCACTACAGCTTAAATGCATTTAGGCCATCTGCAGGTCATTGGGTTAAGGATTTTTGATAGGAAGGCTACGGGTTATCAGTGGCCTTAGTGCTTTTGGGATACGCCCTTGTTTACACTGACAACAAAGTGGTAATGGAGTGTTACAGGGTTACAAAGAATGCCTTTTATTATCAATTATAGGTTTTAAATTTACCTTAGCTTTTAAAGCAATAGGGTACACTGTCTTTTCTTAACTACTTGTATCTCTCTCTCTTTCTCTTTTTGACTTTCTGTCTCTCTCTTTGACTTCCTTTTGCCTCTGTCTCTTCCTCTTTCGCTGCCTCTTTTTCTCTGTCTCTTTCCTCTCTCTCTGCTTGTCTTTCTTTGCCTCTGCCAGCCGCTTATGCTGCTGTCCTCTCAACCTCTGTGGGGTGGGTGGGTCTAAAGCCAGCTGTAACCAAGTGTCTATGTACTGGAACTGGTCTGGGTGCCTCAGCTTACAGGTTACCTTGTGTCATACCTTTGAAACAAGGGACCTGCCCAGGCTTCCTTCTTATGGCCAACCCACCTCTAATGCTGGCCAGTCTATTTCACACAAAGTTCGAAGTTTTCCTGGTGTCCTAGTAACACTGTAATCTCCCTTAAATCCTTCCTTGAAATTTTCAACATACTTCCTAGTGGGGTGGGCTTACTTTGTGCCTGACCCATGCTTTCTTGAGACAAAACACATGCTCACACCACACACACTCCACAAAACAAAGAACAGGTTAAAAGGGCACACACACACTTTTACAGTTTATACCAAAACAGAATCAAAACCAAAATCAGAGTATCACAAAATCCAAGCCAGGTCAAAACCAAAACCAAAGTATCAAGCAATCCAAGTCAAGTCAAAAACAAAAACTAAAGTGCCAGTATAGGCACGCTGTGGCCACGCTTCCACTCAAATGGAGTGGGCAAGTTCCAAAGACCAGTCTTACCAAGTTTCAGATGTCCAGACTCCAAGTGCCAGTTCCTTCCTGATGTTCAGCCACTGCGTTGATCCTCCACGGGGGCCTGCCATGCACTGCTCTGGTGAGGTGTCCCACTGGGGCACTTGCCTACCCGGGAGCACTCTCAGGATCTGTGTTGCTCAATCTAGCTTAAGTCCCACACAAGGATGCCCCACAGGGCAGGCCTAAGCTGCCTAATGGGCTGCCTTGACTGTCCGTTAATCACCTCACTTCCCAGTCAGGGAACCAAGAAATGTAGCAGGACGAGCCGCAGACAAGAACCCCTCAGACACTGAGTTGTGGAAGGAAAGGGCTTTGATCAGCTGGGAGCATTGGCGAGCTCATATCTCCCAAAACCAAGCTCCCCAAGTGGGCAATTCCTATCCCTTTTAAGGGCTTACAGCTCTAAGGGGGTCTGTGTGAGAAGCTGGTGATTGATTGAGCAAGCAGTGGGTACATGACCAGGGGCTGCATGCACCGATAATCAGAATGGAAGGAGAACAGGACAGGGATTTTCACAATGCTCTTCCATACAATGTCTGGAATCTATAGATACCATAACTGGTTAGGTCAGGGGTCAATCTTTAACTACCAGGTCCAGGGCGTGGTGCTGGGCTGTCTGCCTGTGGATTTCACTTCTGCCTTTTAGTTTTTACTTCTTTTTTGTTTGGAGGCAGACATAGGGCATAAGACAATATGAGGGATGGCCTTCTCCCTTACTTTTTATAAATACCTCCAACCAAAATCATCAAATTGAACAAAAGTCTGATATTGAACATATAAAGAAGTGAGTGTCAATAATACTGTGTCCATGAACAAATATTGTAATTTTTTATTTTTATTATTTATTTTTCTTATTGTGGTTATGTGGTTATTGCGAGGGATTTAATCTTTTTTAATGTCCCAATAGAGGTAATTAACTTCAAACTTTAACTATAGTGACTAACTATATAGACTTTCTTCTGAACAGATCAACAACACATTAACTTTTATCTCCATTTTGGAAATTTTCTGCAAGGGAAAAAAGGATTTGGTTGAAAATCGTCATCCTCATCATCATTGTTGTAGTAGTTAAAATGTATTGTGCACTTCCTGTGTTCTAAGTACTTTTATGGATATCATTTAATTGAATCCTAATAACAACTGTGTGAGATAGGGGCTATCTCAACCCTACTTTTAAGATGAGGAAATTAAATCAGAGAAGGAATAACTTGCCTAATATTGCATAGCTCTGATATGGTGGATAGTCTGGGTTAACTGAAAATCAGATCAATGTTGATTTTGATGAATTAACTCTGATAAGCCACTATATTAGCTTCTAAACTCTAGATACAAAGAATCTATTAGAGATGACAGCTGTCAGGACTGTAGGGTAAACACACCTGATAGCACTAACTTCAGCATACCCTTAGAATGAACGTATATGGCGGATGCACCTGAACTGGGCTTCCAGACACTGAGTTGTGGAAGGAAAGGGCTTTGCTCAGCTGGGAGCACTGGCAGGCTCACATCTCCCAAAAACCAAGCTCCCAAAGTGAGCAATTCCTGTCCCTTTTAAGGGCTTACAACTCTAAGGAGGTCCACGTGAAAGGGTCGTGATTGAGCAAGCAGTGGGTACATGACTGGGGGCTGCATGCACCGATAATCAGAACAGAACAGAACAGGACAGGGATTTTCACAATGCTCTTCCATACAATGTCCGGAATCTATAGATACCATAACTGGTTAGGTCAGGGGTCGATCTTTAACTACCAGGCCCAGGGTGTGGCGCTGAGCTGGGAAATCCAGGAGTGGCAAACCTGGAGATTCATTCCTTGTCCATGAGGAACATCTGAGCCCCCATCCTGTGGAACATGGGCCATACAGGGGATTGAGGCCGAGAGTTTTGGTCCAAATGAAGGCTGCCAGGTGGAGTATGTTAGGGTAGGGTGTTAAGTGAAAATGCTGTGTAAACTGCATGGTGTTTGCAAGCAGTTGTGATTTTCCTGCTCAGCCAGCTGCCACTGAACTCTCTCCTCTGTATATAAACCCCGTGTCTTGTTTACTGGCTCTGGGTCTTTTCTTTGGCTTCATGAACCTGGTGCCATCCCCACTGAAGTCAGTAGGAGCTCGGTATGACAAGGACTGACTGGACACATGGAAAGTAAAGCAGCCAATTCTCACTATCATCATCCTGCAAATTCTACCTGCTTGTATTTACTCTGCATCCTCTTTTGCGTCTTCTACCTTTTTCTTAAATTCTCTTTTCATAATTTGTATTTGGCTTCCCAAAACATGAAAACAAAATATAAAAGACATTTTAAAAGAAAATAATTCTTTCAAGGTCAATGACATGAAAATCGGAGTCAGAAAGTGCATCTGCTGGTCCTACTCCATTTCATATCCTTGGTAGATCATTGACAAACCTCAGCCCAGATAAGAATAGACTTCTTTCCACAGTATTGCAGGAAGCCACTACTAATTACTTGGAATTGGCTAAAAAGAAGTTTTTTTTTGGCAGTAGCATCTGAATTGTCAGTAGGTGCATTCTACTTCATTTGACTAATTTATAGATGGAAATGACAGTAACATTGTTTAAGGAAAGATTGACTAAAGCTAGACAGTAATATATTAAATACTTCTGTCATGTAGATAATTTCTGCTCAAAGTTCCAGAAACTTTCTCTGGTCAGGGTTTGAAAACAATTAGGTAATAAAATGTAACAAGGAATGAGCACGGCATTGAACAGAGAATACAAATTTATTTATGTAAAATAAAAATAAAAATAATTTTGTGGTACTGAAGGCTTTCTTTACACATGTGTAAGATACATGGATGTGCTTTGGTCAAGGAATAGGCCAAGGCAGATATCTAGGCCTGCAGGACTCAGCAAGTTTGACAAGCAAGTGCACACCTCCACTTGTTATATAACCTGTTTGTCTAAGTTCATACTTGGCTCTCAGCCACTATTGCCTGTAAAAGGTATAACTGTCCTGCTAACACTGTACAGGGGCTCTTGGCTTGGCTCTTGGCTTGGCTCGGCTCAGCTCAACATGGCTTGACATGGTGGGCATGCTGGTGCCCAGAGAAAGAGAGAGAGTTACAGCTATCCATCTTTGCAAATGGACAGAAGGGAGCCATAACACAGCTCGGCTCGCTCATGCCCAGAGAGAGAAAGAGTTAAGCTGCTGACCGTGAAGGCAAGGGAGAGCTGGTGGCACAGCTTGTGTGGGGGCCACCAGACTAAGCAGCCGAGACAGGGCAGACAGTGTGAGAAAGCTGTGGATGAGAGCTGCTATGGAGTAAAATCATTCACCTCCTTGTGGCCCCCAAGTCTTCCTGCTGCTCAACCACCCACTCCCTTTGGACCTCAGCATAGGCTGGAACCTGACCCCAAGCATGCCAACTGGTGTAGTCATGAAGGTGACAAGAATAGTTTAACTCGGAAATTAAATTAATATGGTAACTTTGTGAATATAGAAGTAAAGAGAAAGGAATTTTGAGACTATTAATAGAATTTAAACTACAATGTCTGAGGTAATTTGCTCTTTTAACATAGAACTTTCTAGTTGGTCAGCTTTGAATGGCTTACAAGTATACTCAGTAAATTGATTCCTTATCCTAAGGGCAGCTGGGCTATGTGGGCTATTCACTAACCTCAGCTCCTGGATCCTAAGAGCAGCTTTTTTGATTTACTCTATTTGCTGCACATGAAACTATTTGAGAAGAGCTTGAACTTACTGAGATAATTGAAATTTAATGATGAAGAAGGAGGTCTTCTTGTCTGGAAGTGGTAAGTGGCAATGCACTTAGTCCCTTAAGTGCACTATATACTAAGAGACCCACTAAGTAATGTTTTCCCATTATAACCTCATCAAGGCCTTAAGTCATTACAAAAACATTTTGTACAACATTAACAAATTAACTTTTATGAAACCTTAGTTTCACCATATTCCCTCCTACTAAAATACATGCAATCTCTACCCATTACATCCAGCATGTAGACTATATTCTTTCCTCTGGTACATCCATATCATTGTACATGCCAATTTACCTAACTGGAATCCTATAAACTCTGCCTATTTAACTCTTACCCTCTCCTTAAGGCTTTAGTCAAGTTTTATCACTTCTGTGTAGGCTTCTCCATAGACTTTCCCATGGCTCATAATGACATCTCACTTTTATACCATTTATGTTAGGCTTATTGTTTAAGCCAAGAGAGTTTTTAAAAGATATTAAAATTTTAAAAGAGTACAAAAGAGAGAAATTTTAAAGCTGGGTGTCCGGGGGAGACATCACATGTTGGCAGGTTCCATTATGTTCCCCAAGTCGCAAAACCAGCAAGTTTTTATTAGTGATTTTCAAAGGGGAGGGAGTGTACGAATAGGGTGTGGGTCACAGAGACCACATGCTTCACAAGGTAATAAAATATCACAAGGCAAATGGAGGCAGGGCGAGATCACAGCACCAGGTTGAAATTAAAATTGCTAATGAAGTTTCAGGCATGCATTGTCATTGATAACGTCTTATCAGAACACAGGGTTTGAGAGCAGACAAAATTTACTAGGCGGGAATTTCCTCATCCTAATAGGCCTGGAAGCACTATAGGAGACCGGGGCTTATTTCATCCCTTATCTGCAACCATAAAAGGCAGACATTCCTAGAGCGGCCATTTTAGAGCCCTCCCGCTAGGAACACATTCTCTTTCTCAGGGCTGTTCCTTGCTGAGAAAAAGAATTCAATGATATTTCTCCTGTTTGCTTTTGAAAGAAGTGAAAAATAGCTCTGTTCCAACTGGCTCTCAGGCAGCCAGACCTAATGGTTATCTCCCTTGTTCCCTGAACATCACTGTAATCCTGTTCTTTTTTCAAGGTTCCCAGATTTCATATTGTTTAAATAATTTATGCAGTTAGCGCAATCATCACAGAGTCCTGAGGCGACATCCATCCTCAGCTTACCAAGGTGACGGGATTAGGAGTTAAAGTAAAGACAGCATAGGAAATACAAGAGTGATTGATTGGGAAGGTCGATAAATGTCAATGAAATCTGGTACAATTTTATGTTCAGAGCATTGGCAGTAAAGACAGGGTGTAAGAAATATTATAAAAGTCTTAATTTGGGGGAACGAATAAATGTCCTGATGAAATCTTCAACAATTTATGTTTTCTGTCTCGATGGCTTCAGCTGAGTTGTCCCTCATTTGGGGGTGTCCGCTGCTTCCAGCAACAATGAGAACCCATTAGACACAGGGCCCAGATATCACACTCGTGGACCTGTTAGTGGGTGGGCGGACAAGAGGAGGAGAGCATCAGCGACAAATCACCTAATGCATACGAGCTTAAAGCCCAGATGATGGATTGATAGTGCGAGCAAACCCCCATGGAACATGGCTAGTACCTATGTAACCAAACCCCGCATGTTCTAGCATGTATATCTCCAGAACTTAAAGTAAAATTTTAAAAAAAAAAAAAATCTTGAAGTGTCAGGATTATTTTAAAACACCCAATAGTGTGAGATTGTTTTGAATAGAATGTCGATAGTATATCCTAAATGGAGGATATATGAGTTACTAGAGCAAGGCAGTATGAGTGAGAGGAGAAGTGAGAGAGAGAGGTGAGTGTACAAATAGGAATAGCAGAGGAGTACCGTCAGCTGTAAACACCCTCAGATGGGTGGCTCAGAAACTGTCGGACGTTACAGAGAGCAAGGAGAGCGACAACAGAAGCCGAGTGAGGTATCGGGTGACACTAATTGAACATAAGCAAGAGTTACAGTTCCGTATGGTAGAGCGGCGCGAGGGGGTAAATGAAAGAGCAAAGCTTTTTTTTTTTTTTTTTTTTGTTTTTTTTTTTTTGGTGTTTGTGGAGGAATGGAGAGTGCGGGGTTGCGTCCCCCAGCTGGGAGTGGCAGTGGTGAGCTGCGCGAGCGGCGGACTACGAGCTCTGGCGCGCCGCAGGGGTGTGAGCGGGCGATGTCTTCGCTGCGGGGGTCAGGCCATTCTCCTGCCTCAGCCTCCCAAGTAGCTGGGACTACAGGCACCCGCCACTACGTCCGGCTAATTTTTTCTATTTTTATTAGAGACAGGGTTTCACTGTGTTAGCCAGGATGGTCTCGATCTCCTGACCTCGTGATCCACCTGCCTTGGCCTCCCAAGGTGCTGGGATTACAGGCATGAGCCACCGTGCCTGGCCAGAGCAAAGCATTTCTAATATTAAACATTGAAATAAATGTGTACTCTAAACACATTTAATATCTTCATTTTTAAAGTCCTCTATATAGAAAAAAACATAGTTGTATTCTTCCTTCCTTCCATCCTTTTTTCTCTTTCTTATTATCTTTCTCTTATTTTCTCTCTCTCTTTTACAGTGTCTTACTCCATCACCCAGGCTGGAGTGAAGTGGTGTGATTATCACTCACTGTGATATTTGTTTTCTAAAAAGCAAACTGTCCCTTACATACCTTTGGTTTTCCTAGTATCAATCTTGCCTTCTCATCTAAAATGTAACCTCCTCAAGAAAAAAAAAAAATGGTGAATATATTGTTTCCAACATCAACTAGCATGACTTCTCAATAATATCAGGTATTTATGAAGCATGTCCTAGTTAATTAAATGATGCTATACCATAATGATTAAAAGTGCAAGCTCTGGAGACAAACCATCTTGATTTGAAATGTGGATCTATACCTTATTAGCTGTGCCTTAGTTTCCTCATCTGTAAAATGGGAAGTATAGTTAAATGTTTCATAAAGTTGTTATAAGGATTACATGAGTATATGCATGTATGTCAGTGCCTGAGTATATCTATGTATACTGCAAAGAAGAAATATTATATGCTTGACACTCAAAATTCTGTGTTTTACTGGATCACACCGTAAACTTTATAACTAATCTTTACATATCATTTTTATTATTCTCAATTTATACATGAGAAAAATGGTACTATCCTCCAAAGAGATAAGAGATAAGTAAATTACTGAAGTACATGCAGTAAAGTAGCTAGGATACTAACGCAGGCAGTCTAGTTCCAAAATCCATGCTCCTAATGACTATATGATACTGATTCACTATGTCATAGTTGCTTAGTATACACTTATTTAGGGACTATATCTAATTAATAAACATTAATTCCTGATAATATGACTTATGAATCTCTCAAATTTATATTCTCCTTTAGTGGCTAAAGGTCACTGTATTAGTTATCTATTGTTATATAACTAATTACCCAAATCCTAGTGACTTAAAACAACTATAATCATTTATTATCTCTCACTATTTCTGTGGGTTGGGAATTTGGAATAGTCTGGTTGTGCAGCTTTTGGTTCAGGTCTCGTATGAGATTGCAGTCAGGTGCTGGCTGGGATGGCAGTCATCTGAAGCCTTGACTGGGCCTGAATGATCTGCTTCCAAAGTGGTTCATTTCCATGGCTGGCAATTTGGTGCTGACTATTAAAGAGAGTGGGTGTTTCAGTTCCTCTTCACATGGGGTTGTCTGCAGGACCACTTGAGTGACCTCGTAGCATGGAAACTGGCTTTCTCTAGAGTAACAATTCAAGAGACTCATATGGAAGCTCCAATGAACTTACGTTCTTGGCATGGAAGATACAAATCTTCACTTCTACTATATTCTCCTGGTCAGCGAAACCAGCCCTCATCAACATTCAGAAGACTATGTCATAGTCCATTTGGGCTGCTATAACAAAATGCTGTATAGACTGGGTGACATAATGAGCAAAAGTTTCTTTCTCACAGTTCTAGCGACTGGGAAGACCAAGATCAAGGTACTGGCAGATTTGGTGTCTGGTGAAGGCCTGTTTATTGATTCATGGATGGAATCTTCTTGCTTGCGTCTTCACATAGAAAATGGGGCATGGCAGTTTTCTGTGGTCTCTTTTATAAGGGCAGTCATTCCATTCCTAAGTGCTCTGCTTCCATGACCTAATCACCTTCCAAAGGCCCCACCTCCAAGTAGAATCACACTGGGTATTAGGTTTCAAGATATGAATTTGGACCTATGAAATAACCATTCAAACTATAGCACTATACAAAGACATGCAGTTTATTGGGGGCCATTTGGGAGGCTGGCTAGCACAATCTTATACACACATCATGGTTCTGTCTCTGGTCCATCAGCTCTGGCAGCATCCTTCCTTCTTTAGGGAGATGATTTTTATGCATTTCATCATAACTTACCCCCAAACTAACCTCCCCTTATGTTTACAAAAATATGAAGGTGACCAACCCAAGGATAATTAGGTGTCACCCCCAGGAATTTTTTATTCCCATGTGGAAATATACAAATACAAAATATCATCAGTTTAAATCATCAAATGAGTTCCATAGGATGATCATCTGCAAATTTCAGTTGCTTCCCTGCTTTTTTTCATAGCTCGGGTGGTCAGTTCTTTCTGAACTTGTTGCTTCTTAGATAAGTTAGAGTTGGTTGATTTTCTTCACCATTGGAAAGTCCTCGTTGATAGATTCACTTTCAATATGCCCCCAGCCAAGAATAAAATACAGTATGTGTGTTATGTTGATAAAACAAATCTGGAAACCTTTTAAAAAAATATCTCAGGCAATTGGATCATTGAGCTCAGGCAGACAAGAGGGCCCTCAGATGGCCTTTGGAGACTCTCATGAGACCTGTACTATAGACAGCTTCTGTCTCTTGTCAGGTTCTGCCATCACAGAGGCAATACTAAAAGATGACCTCCCTTATAAATCTGGGCCTATTATTAATCAGAGGCTTTTTCATAGAGAATTTATTAATTTAGTTAACATTATAAACTCATAATTTAATTCTGTTTATGTGAAAGTCAAAATATGTCTCAGAATCTTAAAGACAATTACATACTCTTAATATTCCATTAAATTGTCCTGAAAAAATCAAATCTTTGATAAATTTCCAACTGTCTTGTATGCCAAAAGATTTTTACATATTAATGTGTGCAAGATTTTCTTTTCATAATTCTTTAATGCAAATGCGTTTCAAATGATTCAATCCTTTTATTTCATTATTACGAACCATGAACATAAACTTTTAAAATATACTTTCTCAGCTAGAAGTATATCTTATTAGCTTTTCTTCAAAGCTAATAGAAATAGACATTGTGTTCCAATCTTTTACAACCTGAAAACAAGCTTAGTGGAAGGAGGGATGCAATTATGCGTGGGAAAGTAAAAGCAAGGACAATAGTTTCTGGCACATCGTTAACTAAATCGTGTATGTGGGTGTTCCAGACACCATCAGCTGAGAAGCAAATACAAGAATATTATCGTAAGGTGTTTCCAACATTTTTCTACCAAATGAACGTGTTGAAGTCTTTTGCCAAAATGATTATTTTTGCCTATGTCTGATATTAAAGGTAAATATATTAAACGTCACATGATAAATCAGGGGCTAACAAGACAAAAGTCACTGAGCCATATTTCATCTGAAGGTGGAATTTCAGCATCTCTGAGCAGAAAATCACAGCTGCCTCCTGTCATTCCCTTGCATTCTGAGTTTTGCTGTAGGTATTGATAGTCACCTGAAACATCTTAGCACACATAGGTACAGATATAAATTTTAGGTAGAGAATACCAGCTTTCTTTGGCACTCAATTGCATGTCTGGTCTTTTTTTTTTGAGACAAAGTCTCACTCTGTGACTCAGGCTGGAGTGCAGTGGCACAATCTCGGCTCACTGAAACCTCTGCCTCCTGGGTTTAAGCAATCCTTCTGCCTCAGCTTCCCAAGTAGCTGGAACTACATGCGTGTGCCACCATGCCCGGCTAATTTTTGTATTTTTAGTAGAGACGGGATTTCACCATAGTCGCCAGGCTAGTGTCGAAATCCTGACCTCAGGTGATCCACTCGCCTTGGTCTCCCAAAGCGCTGGGATTACAGGCATGAGCCACCATGCCCAGACATGCTTGGCCACTTTATGTGTGTAATTGCTGTCTTCTGACTGCTGATAGAGTTTGTATTTGTTGAGGTTTGTGTAAATACATGTAGTCATGCATACATGTATATATTTGTTTGCATGATTGATGATAAGTGGCCCTGTGTGTCTGTGTTTGTGTATCTTATATATAGTCCTTGTTAACTTAATTACCCATTTCATTCCATGCTCGCTAATTACTTCCTCAGAACTCCAGATTTTTGTTTGTTTGTTTCTCTTCCTATCACCTTATTTCCCTAATACAGGGTTCATATAACCCTTTTCAATGATGTAAGCCCTTCTTAGATTAAATTGCTATTTGAGAATTTAGTGTTTTTCTCCTCCTTCCCTTTCTCCTAGTTTGTTCCTCTGTACTTTATAAAAATGTCACTACTGTTGTGAGTTGAAACTATCCAAGACACATTTTCCTTTTTTGTGGGAGGAGAAGAGCAAAGAGAAATAATTGGTATTCCATGGAAAGGAAGTACAGGTCAAAGAGATATATGAATGTTATCTTTGGTGTAGTGATTTAAAAGGTTATGTAGAATAAATATATCAATTTATTCACCCAGAATTAATTGATTTTTCTTCCCTATGTAAGGCACAGGTCTGGGCAATATTTAAAATGGTAATAATGTTCATTTCTTCACATTTTGCTGGAAATTGTGCTAATAGAAGAAAATATGAATATAAGTTATTTATTTATCCAAAATATAGGTGTATCTCAAAAGGCAGTTACTGTGGAAAGAATACCAGACTTGGAGACTAGGTATCTGCATTGAAACCACAGGCCTTCACATACAGCTTCTCCACACAGAACTGTTATTTTAGAATGTAAATCGGATTGTAGTATGTTTCCTTGTCTATTAAAGGCTTCTGATTGTCCTTAGGATAAAGAAAACAGTTTATAACATTACATACAGTTCCTGCATGATCCAGCTCCATCTTTCAGTGCTGACTCACATGTGCTGTGAGTACTGAAACACATGTACATGCATTATGGCTATGATCATGCTTCCAGCCACCACAGCTGTAGTTCATTGAGTAGACAATGCTCCATCTCTCAGGACCATTGATCACACGATTTTTCTCTCTAACGCACTCTTTTCCTTACCTTTAAAACTTCCACTACTCCCACTGAGAACAGATTCGTTTTTACAGGTTTTCATGAAATATGTTGTTTTCCTTTGGATCACTTATCTCCATTTTTAGTTGAATATTAATTTGTGTCATCAACGTTGACACCTCAACTGAACTGTAACTCCCCGAGAGCAGGAACTACATCTGTGTCCCTGACCACTGGATCCCCTGTGCCTATCTCAGTTTCTGACACACACAGCTTTTTGAAAAAGTTAATCACTTAAGAAAATTATTGAACTGCTCAGAAACAAAATTTCGCCAATTATAAAATGAGGATAATAAATTACTTATTAGATTAACTGAGAGAATGTGCATAAAAACTTTGCAGAATGCTCTAAAATATAGGGTAAGATAATAATTATAACAATAACCAAGATTAATTGCTGTTCTAATTGATTTGGTCAATAGAGAAAAACTAGTTAGTGATATGGATGTGCATATAACTTTAGAATAAACCATTGTCTTATTGCATAAAAAAAGAGCAAAATATGTTTATATATATATGTATCTTCAGATAGTGTAAAATAATATAAAATCAAGCAAAACAAAAGTTCCTTTCTCTATCATTACTTCCAGCTGTACTCTTCAGTTGTAACCACTTGAAATTGCTTTTTATTTTCAGCTCTTATGTGGTTACCATTGGATCTCTAAATTTTACGTTTTTATTTCTATTTCTTGTTTTATCAACTTTAGACAGTATCTACTAACTTGCTGCTATGAAAGATGAGTTGAGATCAGCACATTAACTTCTACCTTCCCGATTTCTATATGCAATTTTTGTTATTTATATTATTATGATTCTTCTAGTATCACACTTTTGACTTTAAATAATATTTTTAACAAACGTTTCTTGCTTCATGTAATTTAAGAGTAGCTATTTATCTCACATGGTATAAGAGGAAAATATTGTACACACATTTTTCTTTCATTATTCTTGACTTTTACATTTCCTAAGTTCTGCCCACTGTGCCACTGTTTGATTTTGTCAGTTTATGTTCTGTTTTGTTCTGTCAAGTCTTATGTTATCTTCTGTGTTTTTTCACCAAAGTTTGATTTTAAAAATTATAAACAAAGCAACCTCATAAACATTAACATTATGTAAGTGTGATAAATATTATGCATAAACAACATTAAAAACAAATAAATATTGCAATCAAAGTGCTGTAAAAGGACACATTGAAAAGAGTTGTACTCCTAACTGAAACTGTGCTAAAAAAAAGAGCACATTCCAAGTTCTTAATGCTCAAAATTATATTTTAATGTGCTCAATATGTGGTCTATGTTTTTTATACAGCTTTTTGTTCTCAAAAGTGTTTCTAATTCTTTCTTTGTTGTTACTGGCAGCAAAATACCCATACGTTTTTATATCAGTCATATCGATTGTAGAATGGAACTGATTTTCTCATTAAGGAATTTTTTTATAGCAGCCATTCATTTCCTGCTTTTATTTGTATCGATGGCACAGAGATTTCATTTCATAAAGCCAATGAATTCGAGTGTGCTTCTCTTTCTTGACTTCCTTTTTGACCTTTCAGAAATATAAACTCAAGTAATTTTATTTATTGAAGGATGTTTGGAAGGAGATATTTTTTAATATCCGAGATCTGGAAATGCTTCTAATTTCTCTTTAAATTTGATTGATATTTTGACTGGGTATAAAATTGCAGGCTTTAACTAATTTTTCCTTAGGAATATCAAAGGCCTTGGTCCATTGTCTCCTACCCTTCATTTCAGCTAATGAGAAGCTTGATGCCAGATTCTTTTTCCTTGATAGATAATCTAGATCTATTTTATCTAGATCTATTTTCTGAATATTTTGAACATACGCTTTTTATTTTGGTGTTGAGATTTTACTAGGATATGCATCTGTGTGGATTAACTTTTCATTAATATTTTTGGCATAAAATAAAATCTTTCATTCTAGAGATTGTATTTTCCTTCATCTCAGGAAATACATATTTTAAACTTTTCCCATTTTCTTTACATCCTAATTTCTAGAATTCCTCTTAGAAAGATGTTATCTTTCTTGCATTTTATCTGTCTCTTCATTTTAGTAATTTACATCTTTCTAAATTGTCAGTTTACATGCTTTATAATTATTTATTAATTCATTAATATATCAACAAATATATTTTGGATACCTCTGAAACAAATATTGAGCTCTAGGTTTTATAAACGCAATAGAAAGCAGGCAAAAACCCCCACTTTGACATACTATCTAACACACCCTACTTAAGCTGTTCTCAAAGATTTCTTAAGCTCTATCTCAAATAACAAAAATTTTGTCTTCTTCTTTGTTTATCTTATTATTTTTTCCTTCTACTAAATTTTAAATTTCAGTTATTATATTTTAATGTAATGTCAAAAGATTTTTTATTTTCTTACATTTTTTGTTATGGACTCTTCTAGAATTTTGCTTTTAATATCTACTTGCATAGGCTGAGATTGCTAATTATATCCTTTTGTTACAAAACTTTTAATTTCAGAGATATAATGTCAAAGTTTTACAGGTACACATGGAAAAAAATCAAACACAATCATAGGTGAAAGTGAAGACAACCTAATCATAGCTATTTCTATGCTAACTATTCATTAGTGTGGAGACAGAAGTTCTCTGGGTGAGACATGCTGTAGGACAGACAGGAGGGATAACTACTACTCCTCCCCTTCCTGTCTCCATCAACAGACCCTGCACACACCAAATAAATTCCTCAATATCTTTTCTGGGATAGCAATGTTCTTAAATGCCCAGCATACTCTCCCTCATCCAACCCATTATGCACATTCCTAGGCATGATTGAAATAGATTAGGGCAAACCTATGATCAAGTGAGTCCAATCTTCAGCAATGGCTGTACCTTGGCCAAGTCTCCACCAGGAATCACAGTAGGAGTCTTGTTATTAATACTAACCTGGAGTCCAGTAGAGTACCAATATGCAAACTGAATACTACACTTTTATTGATGATGGGAAGGCAGAATAAACACTTTTGGGAACCACAACACCACTACATATAACATGGCAAAAGTCACAGTCCATCTCCTAGTCCATGTATGTTTTATGGTGAGGGCCACCTTATACCATGTGGTTGGCTGGCTCTGCAATCTCAGCTATGAAAAGCTGTTTATCATGAGCTTTCTAGGCAGAGATGACTGTAGTTTATGTGGCTACAGGGAACTTTAATATAAAAGGATGGCATTTAAGATTGGTCTGGAATTCTGGCAGATCCACGTTAAAGGCATTTTCCAACCAAAGGGAGATAGTTATGGAGTACTATCTATCTAATAAAGATGTTAAGTTTAGTGTAGTTTGGGCGCTCAATACTGAAAAATGTGTATCTTAATTTCTACTAGAAACACAATGACAGTCTCAGGATAGTGTGTGGGGGAGGTGAGGATGGAATTATAGGGACATGTAGTTCAGTTACAGCTATGAGGTCTAGGTAAATAGAGATTGTAAGCTTGGACTTGTTACCTTATTCAACAGCAACTTTCCATAAGCAGGAAATAAATCCAGAATTTGTTCCCCCTCCAAAGTTATGGAAAAACCAAAAATTTTTAAAGATCTTTTCACTCATCAGCCATTTGTGAATTCTGCCCAAGACTAAATTAATGATTTCGCTGACAGTGATAGAGTGCCCTTGGGCATAGTATTGGTCTTCCTTGTCAGCAATGTGCTGATTAGAGTGGAAGAACCAGCGGTTAAGTCTCAGTGCAAGCTTAGAAAGTGTGAATTTCAGGACTTCAAATGCTGTTTTGGAGACATCTTCGCATCACTTATCTCACTAAAGGTGGTAAAGGAGTCATCTCTCTACATGGCAACAGTTTTGTTACTTGACTAGATGACATGTTTCAGGAAGTAGAGTTCTCAGCAGTCAATTGCCTGTCTGGACACCAGCCTATGTGTGGTGATGAATGTAAGCATGTGGCTATGGGTTTGGAAATGAAGCTAGCTGGAGGAGACAGAGAGTCCTAGTTATCATGAAAAAGGGCTAAGGTTTGGGGTAAGTAATTCACTCAAGTTTTTTTGAAAGTTTTATTTTAACCTCCAAATTATTTCTCATGATTTACATCATGTTACTGTAGTTGCTCATCTTGGTTTTCTTTTCAGCATAAAAGGTCCCCAAACCTCTAGTGCTATTTAGTTGTTTGATAATGTTTATGAGTTGTGGTTAGATTTGTTAATATAGGTAACTGGTATACAGATTTTTAAAAATTAAATGTAAATAGTTTCAGAAATAGAAAGAGGGAGAAACCATATCAATCGGTACAGCATCTCTGAAATATAATAGCTATGTTTAGAAAATAGCTAAATATAAAGATGCTGTACTGTGTTTGAATAATGACACTATTGTCACCATCATTATGATTACCCAAATTTCCTTCTATTAGGATTTATCAGTACAGTGAATGCAAAGGTTTATGTTTAGATTAGATAGAATCCCTGCCATAGGAAGATTTACAGCCTAGTGGATCTAATAATCTTTCAGTAACTTTGGAAAATGTATTAACTTGTCAAGCCTGGCATCAATTTAGCACCAAGAGCAAATATTAAGTAATGAAGATGGTTTATTACAAAAATCCCAAGAGTAACCACTTTAATTTCTTTTACAAAGATTTTGAGACATACTTAGGATAGAAAAGTAGCAAGGTAAATGTGAACAGTTTTATGGCAATTCTTTCCTCTTTGACACAAGAGATGTGTTCCATTTATAGTTTTTTAAGTGCTGGCTTTGAAATACTGTGTTGCCATATTTTATTTGTTCCTTCATGTACTAAGGGATGAAATAACAATATGAAAGCAGTAAATACTGCAACAGAAGATATTGATGGAAACAATAGTATAATAGAAAATATAATTCACTTTTCTATTTATGTGGGAACATTGAAAACAAATCAAACAGAAGGGGGGTTCTGTGAGATGTGATAAATTTTTAAAAATGTGCCAATTACATTTTTTCTTTTCCTTCCACTTTTTAAAGACCACATTTTCTTTGGGTTGCTTGGATACATTCCATGGTGTGACACTGCCAGAAGTTAGTACTAAAACATAAATCAAAATGACAACTTTAGACACTGGAACCAGTCCTGTAGAGGTCACAAAAGGTGATTCTCCAAGGTTATTTTTTAATCATTTCATTTAATATACAGATAGCTTCCAAGATGATGCTCTCTCATAGCTTTTCTTCTGTGCTTTCCACAATGATTCTGAGGCACACATCATTATCAAAAGAAAAATGAAAAAAGATTTCAATTGTTTCTGACATAGGATTTAGCTACGTATGTATCTTATATTGTAACTTCTTCCATCTTTCTCAATTTTTATGTTGATCTTTTTAGCTTTTACGTTTCTAATCTCACTTAAACTGAAAGAGCATACTTTGTGCAATTTACCCTAATTATTTCCTCTTCATTAGATAATGATAGGTAAATATGATTGATTGTGATCAATAAGCTATTTTGTTATTGCAAAATTCCGCACTTTCCTTAAATTGTTGTAAGATCAAATCATCTTTGCCTAGATGCCATTGCTTAGCTGGCCCACAATATCTGGAGGCAGAGATGGTTCTGTGGCCCTCAAGGTGTATATGGTGACAGAATTTATTTTTCTTTACCTTTGTTCATGGTTCTAAACTATAGACTGACTCAATAATAAGCCACAAATCCTGGAATGTCTTCTTGCATGTATACTTCAAGAAAATGACTGTCAGTATTACTCTCACAAGGATTCATGACCCTCTCTGATACTGAAGAGAAGGTCTCATTCTAGGAGGAAAGAGCTATTCCTTTTCCAGAGTTCAGTCCAGTTAAGTCTCTGAGACACCTTGACTTTTTCTCACTATGCTGTCCAGGCTGGCTTCAAACTCCTTCCACCTCTGCCTCCCAAATAGGTGGGCCTACAGGCACTTGCTGCCACTTCTAGGGACATTGTGACTTCTGTAGAGAACTCCCAAATAGACAATGGAGATTTCTCTCTAGACACATACACCTGTAAGTGGAAGAAGATGAGACATTTCAATTCCTTAGGTGTCGAGTCATTTACTGAAAGTATTACAGTCCATTTAAAACAACATTTTTTCCCATCAATTATGCATTAAATACCCAGCATGAAGATTCATTTCCTCTCTTTTTCCAGAGCTCTCTCTTCCTCTCTCTCTCTCTCTCTGTTTTTGAGAAGCCGAGTTGAACATTTTATAAAAGCAATAACTTCTTTGGGGCTCTCCTTAGTACTAAAAAACAGTACTCTTTTGTCATAACCTTTGAATGCTCACATGTTCAGCCCCATATTTTGCCTAGTTGTACTTTATCATTGTCACCAGAATATAGTGTCTCCATATTTGATCCCAATTTATGCTTAGAGTTGCTGTATAATGTTAATTTAAATAACAATGTTCTAATAAGCAGTATTACTCGAGGTCAACTGACTGAATTCTATTAAAATATTTATTGCTCTCATGACTGACAATGACATGTCTGCTTACACATGTGTCATTGTAGGTACATTCTTTGTGTGCTCTACCCTTATCAGAGCTTACTATTTGCAGTGATAAATCAAAGATTATCCATAGAGTAATCCTTATAAGAATTTTCATTAATTAAAACCTACTAAGAGAAAAACGATGCTCAGAGGCAATAAGTGTATCATATTACTACATTTCATTAGTTGTTCATATATTAACATCTCTGATATTAGTTTTCATGTTACAACCAATGGTGTCTTAGATTTGACAATAATGGTATCATCTACCAGCCCTCTTAATGTCCTCAAGCATTCTATACCTAACATGCAAAGACTGAATTGTGCCAGATATTTTAAAAATCTACTTTCATCCATTTGCAAGAGGAATGAATTATATAGAGCCTTCTTTTCTGAAATGAAGTGTTCCATCTTTTTGGGAATACTATAGATATTGGGTAAATTCTAAGAATTCTAACTGATAGGATAGACATTAGAGCCTGGGTTATGAAAATGTCTATTTTCATATTTGTATTTTTGTACTTCAAGACCCAACCAGGTAGGAGAATAGAATTGCCCTAAACCCCCACAAAATAACAACTGGTAGAGCATTGCTGTGCACTGACAGATGTTTGGGAAAAGTGAAAACAACTCCTATTCAAATGGAAAAGTTTCAAAGTAGAGTGTTCTGAATAATAAAAGAGGAGACAATGACCAAAAATGTATAATTTTTCTTACCAGTATAAAACTTAATAAGGGAGATCTAGCCATTTTGTTAAGCTCACACACAGACCCATTTTATATTGAAACCACTTGAACAATATCAATTATAATAAAAAGGTCATTAAAAGGATGCTATTCAAGTCTGCTGGCTCTTTTCAGTGGGCCACCTTACAGTCCACTGTTGGTTGCATGATTACTGAGAGCCAAGTGAGCACAGGCTTTTTGTGTTCTGCCAGTATTTTGAAGTGCATAAGCTAAATCTGCCTCTCAGTACACAGTATTCTATAGAGTTAACATCATCAATGGCTGTGGCTGATGACATTACCCAGTAAATCATGGTCCACGCATCATTCAAGACAGAACCGTTTTTAAAAACAGAGATGTATCTTGGCCTTGACAGGCTTGATAAATCAAATCTAGGTTTCAAAGCCAAGAGTAGATTCAGTGAAACCATATTAAGCCAAGAGTTGGTTGATGAAAGTTATACTGTAGAATTAAACTTGTTTTAAAATGTCATAGGTATGTTTAAAAGCCCCACTTGTTTGGACTTTAAAAATATTTTTATTAATTTATATATCCAAATGAGAGGGAGACTGACGCTAAAAATTTACACAGCCCACATCCAACGACTCGGAGATTAGATGTCCTTATTTATCATTTAAGACCTAACCAGATAAATGATTCTGGACTTGAAAGTGAAAAATAACAGGAAGCCTCTCCCACTGAAATCTAATTCCTACTAAACAACTGTAATCAATACATGGAAGGGACTGTGGTGAACATGGAAATGTTCTCCCACATCTCCCTTAAAGGTAAGACTTGTTCCAGCTGTCAGTGATGGCCTTCCCAGTATAGTCTACCTCAATTGAACAAGCACGGTGGTGGAAAAAGGCCCAGCCATTTTGTTCCACTGAGGAATGGACCATATGCAGCAGAGCTCTGCATGGGGTTAAAGTGGGGCTGTGCTGGGAGTGTATCACTGCTCAGCTCCTAACTCTGCCCAATCCTGATTCCTTCCCTTGTCACATTCTCTAATGGTTGTCCTGCATGCCAAGCACTTTCTTATTGTTTGCTTCTGGAAAACCAACCCACAACAGGGAGCATACAAGATCATCTCTGCCAGGAAAATGTCAAGACATAACTCCTCTCTGAATATATTACAACAAACAAGTCAGCCTGAAGAAGCCTTTGATGGGGCCAAAAAAGAACCATCCATGATATCCACTGCTTGACCATAACCAAATTTCCTACTACCTTGCCAGAAGGAGTTGTAGGTTATTTCCTTCTTTGCCAGACATTTACTTATAAAATGAGAATTGTTGAGAAATTTTCTAGATTTGAAAAATCTGGATAAGAAATAATTTACCTCTAGGATAGACAGCTCCAAAGGAGAGAAATGCACATGTAAGCTGTTGGAGAATGACCCCTGAGCTGGCTTATTTCAACAGCTTACTTTGATACTCTCTAATCTATTGATTATTGCCACTGAATTAAGCAATCTCAAATTAAGCAATCTTAAAATCACACACCAGAAAGGTAAAGAGAGTTATTATTATTTTTTTTTAAAGTGGAAAAATAAGAGCACTATTAATCCATCCCTTACTCTTCCACTCTTGGCTTAAAGGAAGGTAACTCTTGCTGTAGGAATGTCTTAGCCCATTTTTGTGCTGCTATAAAATAATTTATAATGAACAGAAATTTATTGGCTTACAGTTCTGGAGGCTGAGAAGTCCAATATCAATGTGTTGGCCTCTGGTGAGGGTCTTCTTGTTGCTTTATCATATGGGAGAAAGTGAAAGGGCAAGAGATAACAAGAGAGGGGCAAATTCACTCTTTTATAATGGCGCTGATTCTACCCATGAGAGTGAAGCCTTCATGGCCTAACTGCCCCTGCAACACTATTAAAATGGCAATTAAATTTCAAGATGAGTTTTGGAAGGGACAAACATTCAAATCATGGAAGGAAGTCTTTTTATTCAGGATGCATGTGTCTGGCAATGAATGTGGTATGCGTTGGTTGCATATAATCCTTGTGTGCTGTTATTTGTCCTCTTATGGGGAAAATCAGGAGGACCAAAAGTGGGTGTCAAGACATTATCCAAATATACCTCATAACAACCTATTCTATAATGGGGCTTCTTTCAGCTAATATCATAGCATTTTCCCATTCCTTTACCATTCTCAGTCTCCAGCACCTGTCTATTAGATACAAAAGTTTTTGTAAATAGCTCCTTTCCTTCAAGGCTTATTATCCTAAATGCAATTGGAAACTCATAGCTTCAATTACTTTTAAGCCTGATCAGAGGAGTGAAGATCTAATTTATTCAATGCCTTCAATTTTCTTAGTTGTATGAAATAATAAATATTAGGAATACAACACATTCATCTTGCCAGATGCATTTTAAGGGAAAAATGTAATTATCAATGAACTCAGATTATGCCAATATAATTTTCTATTGTCATTGAAGTAAAAAAAAAATGAAAAATCACAAGGCAATTACCGTATATGCTTTACCATTTTCTCCTAAATCTGAATATTAACTATATAATCACAAAAGAGAATTTCACTAAATAGCCAGTGAAGTAGCTCTTCCCACTACCTACCATACTCAGCCTCGTAGCTACCCACCTATTCTTTCTAAAGAGCAGGGAATAGACCAGTGAGGTGAACAACCATGAAATTCTATGGAGAAAAGTGATTTCAATTTTGATGGGATCAAATGACCTATACTTGAACTTCAGAGCAAGATTCTCAAAGAACAAAATCCTTTTGGTCAGTTATTGTTTTCCTTACTCTTTTTGCTATAACTCTCTTTGTTTTACAATGTTGCTTGAGAATCAACTCATTTTTATCATTGCTTTGCTCATTGTTGGTCTTTGATCATCAATCTACTTATAGGGAGATGGTGGCAGTTAATTGCCCTACCTCCTTTTGCCTCACTTTTTTACTCAGTCACTTTGTACTCCTGCCATGATATGAGACAGAGTATATTATTGTAGCATTTTGCCTGATGATTAGAAATCTATTCTATAGAATAAGAAAGTTTGGTTAGATGTCTGATCATGGAAAAGAAACCTAATCTCTCTCAGAGTTTGGTCAGAAAACAAAATACTCTAGATATTTTGAGAAGACAGAGTCTTAATACATGGAAGAAGCTTTGAAGATATTGGAAAACCTAAAGGTGAAGATCAGGGAAGGCAGGGAAGGACACCACTAACTCTCAATTTCTCTATTAGTTTTCTGTGAATCAGGAAGTCATTCTGCTGATCTGGCTCAGGAAATTTAGAAAACAATTTACAATAGGCACATCTGTGTTCAACGCCTAGCAGATGATTCATGGGAGAACACCTGAAGGCTTTAGCAAAACTACCCATTTGCTAAAGCCCTCAAGTCTGAACAAATAGAAAGATAATGACCTCTGGCTTTCCAACAAGTGCCTTTTATTGGTGATATCTAAATAGGCATCACACTAAAAAGATTTCTAGGAAATGTAGCTCCCAGGATTCTTAATTCAAAAAAAGCCATTATTTTCCTTTTCAGAAATGAAATGACTCAACTGTATTTCTTCCCTGTGTTACCTAAGAAAAACAAAACAATTTTACCTCCTGTTACTCACATGATGGCCAAATCTACCTTCATTTTAAATAAAAAGGCAGTGACCACTAATGAAATGTCTCTAAAAACTATGAATATAGGGAATACCTTTTTCAAAGACATGCTGGGCATCAACAGTTGGGATGAGAAGAAATAGTTCTCTTTAGTTTCTCAAAGAAGTTCCTTAAAGGTCTATTCTAGCTACTTCCTTGAATATATAGCTTTTATCAGGTTTTCATGCCTTTTTTGGAATAAGTTAAATTTAATATCACTCTACTCTTTAACTCTCTTTTTTCTTCAATCTTTTCTGATTTATCAGTTATTTTAGAATATGAATATGAGCTGGGGTTAGAAGTGATGTCACATTCTGACTGATTCATCTAGGCTCCATCTGCCTCTTCCTCACTCTTTTTACCACTTTTTTATTGTTCACTATCAATTCTCACATAAATGATCAGCTATGTCTCGTGCTCTAGGATATTCTAAACCGTAAGTGATTTTTAAGCATTCAAAGCTCAGTCTTTAGTGGCTTAATTTCAGTTGTCTTCTCTGTTAGGCCATCTATAATACTGCTCACATTTTTAGTAAATTAGCTTCAGGATGGTTTTCTGTGAATGATGTTGTTTGGGTTTTATTCTGAGGGTGTGGGGAGGCAGGGGGAAGGCTATCCTAACCATTCTTCTTATCTCTTCTGGCCTCCAGGCCAATGACTTTGGCCATACTCACATCTTCATTTCAAAAGTCACCAATCTGCTTGAGTGTGTTATTTTTACCAGCTGTGTTCAATCACTGGGGTAACAAAAAAGAGCAAGCATACTATTAGTTTGATACATGTTTAGAGGAATTGCTGAATGGCCATAACCACAACAGCAAACAGGTGAGATGATTAAGGATGTTGGTGAGATAGAGATTAAAATAATGAATTATTAAATGGAATTGGATTTGGAAAAAAAAATACAGCTAATAAAATTTATAGACTTGGAAGAAATGGATGTATCAGTCAGTTTCTAGTAGAAAATAGATGGTATTCTTAAAAGAGGTAAAAGCTAAGAGTTTATATACTAATACCTGGGAAATCAGTAAAGCATGATAAAGCATTATTGAGAATTCACAAAGCATGGTAAAACTTCCCTGGATTATCAACAGTGGGAGGCTTTTACCTCATGTAAACTTAAAAATTAAGGGAAGGGAAGGAAGTTGGGGTGGGGGTAGGAAAGAGCAAATGAGAGAACAAGAGGGGGCAGGGAGGGGAATGAACAAGAGCATTTTGCATTTTAAGAGAAGCCGACCGACAGGAGAATAAATTTCTTAAACTCACTCTCTTACCCTCTGATATCATGTCCATAACTAATTGGCTGAACTCACCCAAACACCAAACATCAGAGTTGCAAGGGGGCAGATAACAGGTGGCAGAGGAGTAGAGTATAGATTTGTGTAGAGTACAGGAAGTATTTGGTATAAAGTAAAAATATACTGGTATGAGTTTTTTTCTTTTCTTTACTGTAAAGAAGCATGAAAGTTATGGTACATTTTTTTAAAAAAAATGAAGATAGAGATAAACCATTTTAAGCATTTAGTAGGTAAGCAGTTTTGAAGAATGAAAAGTTCCAGTATTCAATCAAGTGAATGGGTTGATCAAGTGGAGGAGTGAAGGTCATTGTGCTTGGTCCTGAAGGTAGAATGGACTATTGTAGTTTGCTTGGGACTGAGGGTTTTCTAGGGATACAGGACTTCTTGTATGAAAATCAGGAGAGTCTTGGGCAAACCATGACAGTAGGCCAACCTTCTTGAAGGATAAGTGGATATTTATAGGAATTCCATGTAGGAGAAAAGCATTAGCCAAGATGTAGCCAGAGATATAGATAATGCAGGTTTGTGTTTTCAGAAGTGACACATAAACTGAACATGTCATTAAAAAACATCTAGAGTTTTAAAATACTAAAAAGTGTAATTGGAATTTTGAGAAACAGGATGCTAAAGTGCTGTTTTCCTGTATTCTGGTTATTAATCCCTTTTCAGTTGAATCATTTGAAAATATTTTCTCCCATTCTATAGGTTGTCTCTTCACTGCACTGATTGTTTCCTTTGCTGTGCAGAGCTATTAAATTTGATATGATACTAATATGGTTTGGCTGTGTACCCACCCAAATCTCATCTTAAATTGTAACTCCCACAATTCCCATGTGTTGTGGGAAACACCTAGTGGGAGATGATGGAATTATGGGGGAGGGTCTTTCCTGTGCTGTTCAAGTGATAGTGAATGAGTCTCATGAGATCTGATGGTTTTAAAAACAGGAGTTCCCTGCACAAGTTCTCTCTTTGATGCTGCCATCCATGTGAGACGTAACTTGCTCCTCCTTGCCTTTCACCTTCCGCCGTGACTGTGAGGCCTCTCCAGCCATGTGCAACTGTAAGTCCAATGAACCTCTTTCTTTAGTAAATTGCCCAGTCTCGGATATGTCTTTATCAGCAGTATGAATACAGACTAACACAGTAAATTGGTAACAGTAGAGTGGGAGGTTGCTGAAAAGACACCCAAAAATGTGGAAGTTACTTTGGAACTGGGTAACAGGCAGAGGCTGGAACAGTTTGGAGGGCTCTGAGGAAGACAGGAAAATGTGGAAAAGTTTGGAACTTCCTAGAAACTTGTTGAATGGCTTTGACCAAAATGCTGATAGTGATATCAACAATGAGGTTGAGGCTGAGGTGGTCTCAGATGGAGATGAGATGCTTGTTGGGAACTGGAGTGAAGGTGACTCTTGTTATGTTTTAGCAAAGAGACTGGTGGCATTTTGCCCCTGCCTTGGAGATTGTGGAACTTTGAACTTGAAGGACATGATTTACAGTATCTGGCAGAAGAAATTTCTATGCAGCAAAGCATTCAAGAGGTGATGACCTGGGTACTGTTAAAGACATTCAGTTTCATAAGGGAACAGAGCATAAAAGTTCAGAAAATTTGCAGCCTGACAATGTGACAGAAAATTAAACCCCATTTTCTGAGGGGAAATTCAAGTTGGCTGCAGATAAGTAAGGAAGAGCCAAATGCTAATTCCCAAGACAATGGGGAAAATGTCTCCAGGGCATGTCAGAAGTCTTCACCGCAGCCCCTCCCATCACAGGCCCAGAGGCGCAGGAGGAAAACTTGGTTTCATGGGTCTGGCCCAGGGTTCCTGTGCTGTGTGCAGCCTAGGGACTTGGTGCCCTGTATCTCAGACACTCCGACTATGGGTGATAGGGGCCAACGTAGAGGTTGGGCTGTGGCTTCAGAGGGTGCAAGCCCCAAGCCTTGGCAGTTTTCATGTTTTGTGTGCCTGCAAGTGCACAGAGGTCAAGAATTGGGGTTTGTTAACCTCCACCTAGATTTCAGAAGATGTATGGAAATGCCTGGATGCCCAGGCTGAAGTTTGGGGTGGGGTGCTCATGGAGAACCTCTGCTAGGGCAGTGCAGAAGTGAAATGTGGAGTCAGAGCCCCTACACAGAGGCCCTACTGGGGCACCACCTAGTGGAGCTGTAAGAAGAAGGCCACCATCCTTCAGACCCCAGAATCATAGATCCACTGAGAGATTGCACTGTGCATCTGGAAAAGGTGCAAACACTCAATGCCAGCCCATTGAATCAACTGGGAGGGAGGCTCCACCCTGTAGAGCCACAGGCGCAGAGCTGCCCAAGACTATGGGAACCCACCTCTTGCATCAGTGTGACCTGGATGTGAGACATGGAGTCAAAGGAGATCATTTGAGAGCTTTAAGATTTGACTGCCCTGCTGGATTTCAGACTTGGATGGGCTTGTAACTCTTTTGTTTTGGCCAGTTTCTCCCATTTGAAATTCTTCTATTTACCCAATGTCTGTACCCCCATTGTATGTAGGAAGTAACTAACTTGCTTTTTATTTTATTTTATTTTATTTTATTTTTTTTTTGAGATGGAGTCTTGCTCTGTCCCCCGGGCTGGAATGCAGTGGCCGGATCTCAGCTCACTGCAAGCTCCGCCTCCTGGGTTTATGCCATTCTCCTGCCTCAGCCTCCAGAGTAGCTGGAACTACAGGCGCCAGCCACCTCGCCCGGCTAGCTTTTGTATTTTCAGTAGAGACGGGATTTCACCGTGTTATCCAGGATGGTCTCAAACTCCTGACCTCGTGATCCGCCGGTCTCGGCCTCCCAAAGTGCTGGGATTACAGACTTGAGCCACCGCGCCCGGCCAACTTGCTTTTTATTTTAAAGGCTCATAGGTGGAAGGGGCTTCCCTTGTTTCAGATGAGACTTTGGACTGTGGACTTTTGAGTTAATGCTTGTTTGGATGAAGGGAGGCAAGATGGTGCACTTCCCGGTTCTTCATCCCCCCGCAACTTTTCCCCTTTTCCCCTGCGCCGGAAAATGCAGCCGGCGACCTGGGAAGGTGCAGACCAACTAGGCATGCACCAGGTGATGTCAATCCGAAGAGACCAAGATTTACCTGGTCGCACCTGCGGAATGCCCCCTCACACGCCCCTGCCCCACCTATTGCCCTCCCACTCCTAGAAAAGCCGCTCCGGACGAACGCCACGCACGGACTTCCCAGCTTCCCCACTGCGGTCAGGACTGTCGGAACTCCATCGGAGAGCACCATGGCGACTCTGTGGGCCTCATTTGCCAGAGGCCGACAGACTTCTCCCTACCCACCTTCTTCCCTTGAAGCTAGGTGATCAAAATAAACTTGCAGTTTTGCTCCTACACTTGCCTACTCGCTGGTTCTTTTGTGCCCGCTCTGGTGGTCTTAGAAAAACAAATCAATGCTGAAATACGTTAATACTTTGGGGGACTGTTGGGAAGGGATGAGTGGTTTTGCAATGTAAGAACATGAGATTTGGGAGGGTCCAGGGGCAGAATGATATGGTTTGGCTGTGTCCCAACCCAAATCTCATCTTGAATTGTAACTCCCACAATTTCCATGTGTTACAGGAGGAACCCATTGGGAGGTAATTGAATCATGGGGGCGGGTCTTTCTAGTGATGTTCTCGTGATAGAGAATAAGTCTTACAAGATCTGATGGTTTTCAAAATGGGAGTTCCAGGGCCAGGTGTGGTGGCTCATGCCTGTAATCCCAGCACTTTTGGAGGCTGAGGTGGGCAGATCATGAGGTCAGGAGTTCAAGACCAGCCTGACCAACATGGTGAAACCCCTCTCTACTAAAAATACAAAAATTAGCCAGGTGAGGTGGCATGTGCCTGTAATCTCAGCTACTCAGGAGGCTGAGGCAGGAGAACCACTTGAACCCGGGTGGCGGAGGTTGCAGGGAGCTGAGATTGTGCCACTGCTCTCCAGCCTGGGAAACAGTGTGAGAGTCTGACTCAGAAAAAAAAAAAAAAAAAAAGAGTTTCCTGTATGAGTTCTCTCTTAGCCTGCTGCCATGCATGAAATCCTCCTTGCCTTTCACCTTCTGCCATGATTGTGAGGCTTCCTCAGGCACGTGGAATTGTAAGTCTAATAAATCTCTTCCTTTTGTAAATTTCCCAGTCTCAGGTATGTCTTTATCAGCAGCATGAAAACGGACCAGTACAGATATCACTTGTTCATTTTTGCTTTAGTTGCCTGTGCTTTTGACATCTTACTCAATAAATATTTGCCCAGACCAATGTCTTAAGGCATTTCTGCAATGTTTTCTTTTAGTCATTTTATAGTGTTAGGTCTTATATTTAGGTCTCATTTCATTTTAATTTTATTTTGGTATATGGCAAAAGACGGGGGTCCAGTTTCACTCTTCTGCATATGAATATCCAGTTTTCCTAGCACTATTTATTGAAGAGTCTGTCTTTTCCCCAATGTATGTTCTTGGTGCCTTTGTTGAAAATGATCTACTGTAAATGCATGAATTTATTTTTGTGTTCTCTATCCTGTTCAATAATAATGTTTCTGTTTTTATGCCAGAACCATGCTGTTTTGTTTATTATAGTTTTGTAGTATTATTTGAAATATGGTAATGTATTGCCTTCAGTTTTGCTTTTTGCTCAGAATGGCTTTGGGTATTTTGGGTCTTTTGGGCTTCCACATAAATTTTAGGATTTTTTTTTTTCTGTTGCTATGAAGAATGTCAATGGTATTTTGATAAAAATTGCATTGAATACATAGATTGCTTTAGGTTGTATGGACATTTTAACAATATTGATTCTTCCAATTCATGAACATGAATTATATTTCCATTTACTGGGTCCTTTTAAATTTATTGCATTATTGTTTTTTAGTTTTCACTGTGGACATCTTTCACTACTTTTGTTAAGTTCATTTTTAAGTATTTTACATTTTTTGTAGCTATTGTAAATAGATTGCTTCTTGGTTACTTTTCAGAAAAGTGTGTTGTTGTAATAAAAAAAAAATGCTACTGATTTTGTCAGCTGATTTTGTATCCTGCATCATTACTGAAATAATTTATCAGTTGTAATTGTTTTTGTGGTGGAGTCTTAGGTTTTCCCAAATATAAGATCATATTGTCTGCAAACAAAGATAATTTGACTTCTTTCTTTCTAATTTAGATGCTTTTTATTTTTTGCTCTTGTCTAGTTGCCCTGGGTAGAACTACATTAAATAAAATGGTGAAAGTGAGCATTCTTGTCTTGTTCCAGATCTTAGAGGAAAGGCTTTAATTATTTTTCCTGTTAAGTATCATATTAGTTGTGAATTTTTTATATATGTCCTTTATCATACGTGGAAGCTAAAAATTGTTACCATGGAGTTGAAGAGAGTAGAATGATAATTAGCAGAAGCTCACAAGAGTAGTGAAGAGGGGAGGGTAAAGAGAGGTTGGTTAATGGCTACAAAAATAGACTTACATAGCTGAAATAAGATCTAATATTTGGTAGCACAACAGAATGACTATAGTTAGCAATAATTTATTGCATATTTCAAAATAACTAGAGGAGTATATTTGAAATTTTTCTGACAAAGCTATAATAAATGTTTGAAGTGATGGATGTCCCAATTACCCTGATTTGATCATTAGATACTATATCCTGGTATCAAAATTTCACATGTACCCCATAAATGTGTACAACTATTATGTACCCATAAAATTAAAAATAATAAAAAAAGTAAATCTAAGACAATAATGTGGACTTTCCCCAATTTATTGTTTATTTTCTTATGCTATCATTTTCTTAATTTATAAATAGACACATTAACCTTTAAAGAATAGAACAACTGCCAAATGTTTCTACATAATATTTTATTGTTTTAAGTATTTACTTGGTGACTATAAAGAGCTCTTCCATAAAGAACTCTAGAGCACTAAATAAGAACCAATGAGTAGTAGTTTTTAGGAAGCCTCATCATCCTGTGGAATAACAGTAGAATCATTGTGCTATGTAGATTCGTGTTGAAGTGTTTAAATTCCCTTGTGCATTTTTAAATTGTCAGGAATGTGTTGACAAAAGCATTGGCAAGCCAGTTTGAACTGAAAGAGACTGAGGCTGAGATTATAGCCTGCAGAAAGCAGATGGTGAGGTTGTCCTGCAAATAAGGAGGGCGTATTCCCCAATATCCTCCTAAAAAATAGTCAAGATGATTACTAAAAAGAAGATACCTAGAAGCTTTTGGAAAATGGATTTTGTCACCCTGTTCAACCCCATCTTTGGACACTAAGAGATTTTCCAAGATGGACATTTGTTAAACCATAGGAGAAAAATGTTGTGCTATATACTGTACTCGCCTCAAGGCATTGGCTGCCTACTTTGACCATATTTGCGTTTTCATAACTGAGAGAGACCCTAAAATATTTACTTCTATAATAATAAAAATCTGTACAGAAAAGACTTGCCTATTTACCTACTGCAATAGAAATTCTTCAAGTTTGCAATTCTCATGTAGTTGTAAAATTTCCTGTGTTGATGTGCAGTTAGAAATCAACTTGCTTCATTTTTAGCATTGGAAAGTAAAAGTTTCCCCCTCCCCCACTTTTTTTGAGTTATCATTTTTTCAATGCCAGCATTCAAGACTAGTTTTCCATTGCGCCTAATATTACACCAGGCATTTCCATATTAAAATGTGTGAACAAATGTTTACTTAGAATTTTCTCACTCTTTCTTTTTATCTTTTAATGCTACAGAGTATAGTAAATTATAAAGTTGTAGCACTGAATAGATTTGGTTGTTGAATCTCAATCCATAAAATCAAGTATTTCTATATTGTTCTAAACATTAAACTACAGTTTAAAAATTACTTTTTGTTGATTTCTTTAAAATTTAAAGGATTTAACATGAAATCCTCTCAGAGAAAGATGTTTTGTTGTTGCTGTTTTTTTTTTTTTATATTCCAGAGCTCATGTATCCAATTGTCCAGTGGGAGGTAACCCCAATAAATGTAATGGTGGAGAGAAAATAGCTCTCTTGCTTGGTAAGAGAAAAATAATAACTAGATCACTCGATATGGTAATATGTGGATGAGGGATAAGATATATTATTTTAACTTCAGATGTCAGAATGAAGAAAAAGGGGCGGGTATTTTAAGGAGGCAAATTCAGTAGAATGAACCATGATTTTAAGTAGACCCTGAATGATCGTAAGTGGCAGATATTGCCGACTCTTAAACAGAATGGGAGTTGAACAGTTTGCATGCTAAGGTATTGTCCAAATTAAAAACTAAGATTTCACAAATTTCAAAATTTGAGAAAGGTGTAAACTTAATCCAGAAAGGCTAACTTCTCCCAGATCCTTTTAAAACTACCTTTTTACTTAGAATAATCTTTAGAGCCGTTTCTTTCTTCCATGAGAAAATTGTTATTTATAGTAAAAAATTCTTTCTTGATTTTCAGTCTTTCTTCCTGCATGCACAACTTCCAATTTCTTTTAAGCTTGTGTCTTCTTCCTTCACCTTGTGATGCACATTAATTTATAGTACTTAGCAGATCTCTGAGAAAACAATCTGGATTATCAGATAGTTTCTGTGCTGGTGCCAGCTGTAGTAAGAATCTTTGGGGGAAAATGACTGTTATGTAGATAAAGATTCAAATTGAAGCTTATAAGAAGTACAGTAGAAAAAATATGGCTCATGTTATGTAAGAAGAGACTGAGCATTATAAAAGCTAATTATGGAAAATTTATACACTTTAGATCTTAGGATTGCTATGACCTAATTTCATAGCTAGAAAAATGGAAAAAAACCCAGAATTCCTAATAATTTGAAAGTGCAGCTATGAGTAGAAGGCAATATTATAACCAAAAGTTTACCATAATTTAAAAAGTCTCTAACATTAGATTAATTTAAGTCTTCTATTTCACAGAAAATTCTTTAAATACTAATGTGAACTCTAGAATGGATAATAAAGCCACATCCCCTTAAAACACACGAATATTTTCTTACATCAACCTTCTTTTATATAGTATAGGGCAGTGACCTCATGAGTTGGGTCACAAGACAACCATACTATATGCAGCAAGAGTAGAGGAGAGAGAGTCCAGAGGGCAGAACCCCGTCGGTTGCAAACATATGGGCCAAAGAGATCCTTGGTAACTGACCAAGAGCAAAAAGACATTGAATTGCTGGTAGGAAGAGAGGCACCCAATGGAAATAGATGTGAGGGAGGACTCTACAGAAGACAACCTAAATTGATAGAAGAGCTTAAAATTTATGCTAGGAAACTTTGGAAATTTTAGATCTGGTATTATCTGTGGCAAGATTTTTAGGCTATATACACATCCTTATCTTTACCCACATCCCAGAAAAAACTCTACTTTACAATGGTTAGTATTTAGATAGAATGGTATATATGAAAGCATACTATATACTTCTAAGGGTTATGCATGTATTATTAAATCATATTGATGACGATTGTCTTAAGATTTTATCTGAGATCTGAATCATATACAAAACAGTGACCTGAGAGTTAAAGGTAATCACACTACTGAATATTTCAGGGCAACATCAGTTTCTCCTAAGAAAAATCTCCGGATTATTCTACCAACGAGTTCTGGCAATCTTAGTGCTATGTGAGCAATCTGATTCTACTGTAACCTGGAATTTGGGCAGAAATTCTGGCCAGAGGATTAAGATAGGGAAAGCAAAGAGTGAGCAATTTGTTAATGATAGCACAGCTGAATATCAGACTGTTTAGACATTCCAATGTTTTCCTGATTCTTCAGGCTCACCATCCCACTCCCTATTTGCTTAGTGTTTTTACAGTTGTCTGATCAGAGGATAAAGAAATTTTTGCTCACACTGGGGATCTGGTGACCTCAAGGATTGTGTGGTAGATAGCAATTACCACACAATCTGGAGCCTTATGAATTGCTCTCAACATAATCATCATGGTTTTCCACCAACACTTTTTGTTCTTAATTTTACTTTCTAACTTTCTCACCCAGTCTTGAAAGTTTAAGAAAATCTATCCTTATTTTAAGATATGTGTTATTTCTATTTAATGTTGGTTACACTTTACTGTATATGCAATTAATGCCTGTGTGTGTGCATGTACATTAGATATCCTGTTTTAAATGCCTTAATTTCTAAAAAAATCCCAAAATAATAAAAGTTTCTTAACTTCTAAATATGCTTGACCCTTTCATAACTTCTAAATATGTTTCTTTCTGTGAGTGTCACAAAATTACAGACATTTGCACAAATTGTGGCAATGAAGTAAAGAAGTACCCTTTTAATCATGCCTGTAATCTGGGTATATCAACTTCTACTGACTATTTGAAGAGAGTACAAAAACAAAAAATCAGAAATTTTATGTTCCAGAAAGCTATCTTCTATTCAACATATGTTGTCTCATGTGTTGATGTTAATAATATTAAATTACCAGGTGCATTTTTCATCTTCAACTAGAGAATTTTCCTACTGAATTTCTGTAAAAATTATTTTAAAAGCTCTTAAACGACATTTATGTGTGGGTTGAAAATTGTATAGGTATTTAGAAGAGCTGCTGTTTTGGTGATTGCATAGAACAGTTTTCTACAAAATGATTGAGAATTAAGTTGCTATCCTGTGTCCTCACAATGTGATGATTCAAAATACCTACTTGATTAGAGAGATTTTTATCCCCAAGAAACAAACTAACCTGTCCTGTTAGCTATGGGATGGTATTCTCTCACTGATCTTATTTCTAGTAGGTAAGAGCAAGGGCTCTGGATCCAGAGTGCCTGGGTTTGAATCCAACTCTGCTGTTTTTTCGCACTGGGCTGAGAGTTGGCTGATATACACCAGGATGGTTCTCTCTCCGTTCTGATTGTTTGTGCCTCTGCTGTTATTCCATATTTTGAATGTCATCTCTGTACCACTCTATAATACCACTGTATGACCTTGGTTAAGTAATTTCTTTCACTTATATCTTCATTTTCTTAACTGAAGGATAAAATTGGTGTATATCTCATTGCGCTATTGTGAGGATAAAATTTGTAAATACCTGTAGAGTGTTTTAAAAGCTCCTGCCACAGGGTGAGTGCTTAATAATGCTATCATTATTTTTCCTCTCCTGCTGGTTCCTTCTCTATCTCTGTTTCTGCCTCTCACTTTCTCTTTGTCCTTTCTGAAATTATGCTCTCATAGAATGTAAACATAAGGGAAAAAGGTGACACAGGAGAAAAAGAAAGTAGGGTTACTAGCTAGGAGGTTATTTCAACTGCCTGTTCATGAGGTTAAAAGGAAGGGCTTTATCTAACATAGCTGAGAGTAGAAAGCAAGGGCTAACTGTAACAGCTGACATTTATTGAGCATTTATGATGTGCTTGGCACTGTTTTAAGTGGTATCCCAAATTCATTCTGCCACAGATATTTTCTCTAGGTACATTTATTAACAAGTCAAGGACTCTAGAATTTAGTGAAGTTAAATAACTTGACGTCTAATCAGGGACAGATTTGGAATTTTAATCTGGGTCTTTGAAAGTACAAAACCTATGCCCTTAACTACTATTTATTCTTCTCTGCAGGGAATATATGTATCCAGGCATTGCATCTGAATGAATCAAAAGAACCCAGTCAGTATGGCTTGAGTTACTCAAAAAAGCTATTAGAAGATTGTCTTTTACGTTTTTGGCTCTTGTTTTGATAATCAGGAAGAAAGCTTTCATCAGAAGTTGCTTTCCTTTTGATCTTTAAACATAAGAGGTTTCTTAAGGACAACAGAACGCCAGTGAGAAAGGAGGACTCATTAGCCTTATCTCTCTAAATGGGTTTAACCACTAGCTATCTGGAACTGCCCCACACTATTTTATTTGGGCACAAGATGGTAAATAGTAAAACTGTCCTTTGAAAAGAAGTCTTTTCCCCATAACTCTTTTTCATCCTTGCTGTATCCTGATCACCAGTATCTGAAGAAATTAAATAAAGTTTGCTTTCTTTTGCTCTGAAGGAGAAGCAATGACAAATTCTTTTTATAAATGATCCCCTTCTTTGCATAAATGAAATATCACTTCTTAACAGAATTTGCAGCAACTCTTACTATTTATTCCCCTGAATTCACACATTAGTTAAATCAGTCATGGAATGCACACATGAGAAGCTGATGATAAACTAGAATTTTGGTTGATCCAATTTTTTCTTGCTTAAAAATATTAGAATGAGAATGAGTTTGGGAGACAAATGTCTCTAAATAGGATTTCTATTTATATGTACCACATACCATACTATGCTCAAGGGTTTAAGAGGAAAACCCAAAATATAGTTACACTATCAAGAATATACGTTTTATACACACACACACACACACACACACACACACACACACATACAGTTGTGTCCATGTAAATTAAGGACACTTACTCCATTTCACTGAGCACTTGCCAAAATTGCCTATTGTAGTCATCTGAGATCCTCTTGTCTCTCTAAACAATAGTGCATTGACAGGAAGAATTATGTAGCTAGTCCTGTATTTTAATCAAATAATTACTTGTATTTGAATGCTTCCTAAGGAAGTTTTGCAGTGATAGGAGTTTATCTTACTTTGTTGCAGTATTTTACATACCACATTTCTACCTCATATTCCTATATTTTTCTCTTAAACTGTAGCAAGTCCATTTATGGGTGATTGTCACACAAAATGGACAAAGTGTACTGTCTCCCTAATGTAGAACTGAAACAGATATATTACTCTTGGGAGTACCCTGGAACCATATTCTGTATATAAATGGCTAGACAGGCAACTACCTGTATATTCTGTATTTTATATCTCATAGTGTACTATTAGGTTATTATGAGGTTTATTTAACCTTCTTTGTGTTTCTATTCAACTGATGGGCATTGGCCAAGTCTACGGATGACATATGGTTTAGAATCAAAGAAACTCACAGATGCAGGGCTGGTAATACATGTGACTTTCTTGGGTGGCATGGTTTTGCTCTAGAAGAAAGACTTGGCTTCTCTGAAGCTTTTCATATTGGAGGAGATTTGGAGTAATGAAATCATCCTAATTGGGGCACCCTGAGCTTAAGAATATGGATTTCATTCTTGCTGGCATCCCCTGATGTCTCTTTCCATGTCAGCTTTGGTTTTAACTGGAGAGCTTGTCACTCACAGCCTCCCAGCTCAGAGAGCTGACTTTAAGACTACTTGAAGAGGAGTTGCTGGGGTCTTCCAGGGAACCCTCTGTTCATTTTGCTTTGCTATCTCCTAAAAAATGTTGAAAGTTAAAAAAAAAATCCTCCAAAAATTTGGGAGAATTTTGTGTAAACTTAGTCTCTAAATTAACTTTCTTAAAACCTTTCTACCAAAGTGAAGTTATTAATGAGTATTGGGAAACAAGAGCTCTAATTCAACTTGAGTCAAACCATCACTGTCAGATTCATTTCCTCTCTAGTGAGAGGAGGAAGTAAGACAAGATGATCTCTCATCCCTAATAAATTTGTGATTCTGCAACAACTTGCGGCATTAGATAAACTTACTAAAGGAAGTGACTCAATTTCTATGCATCTGCAAAGCATGTCTTTACAACTTTTTCACTAAAAATATCCCCCCAAATTCCATAGTTTTATTTATTCTATTATTCCAGTCTCTTATAAACTGTAAGGTAACAAAACAAGAGACTGCTATATATTGCTTCAGAAGATAGTGACTTGAATTTATCTTGCTATATTTTAAATTCACTAAACTCAGATGCCTTCATTATAATTGTGTCTCAAAAGCTTAAGACACTTGCATCTTTTCTCTTAATATATGCTGAAGTGGCTGCCAGAAAGAACTTTATAATATTTTATATAAACAGAAGTCAAATCAAATGCTTTTATGTGGCGATCACGAATAAAATGATCATGCAGTGTAAACAGAAGTGTTTCATATCCTTCTCAGAAGCATAAACCTTTTAATATCTCTAACAAATGATTAAAAATAAACTAATTTTAGATGACACCTGTAAAGTGACCATGTTTACTTTTCTTTCTTTAGCTTCTGTCTATTTAGTAGCAAGATAACATGTTATTATTTGTCAATAAACATAAGAGAAACTGGGTAAGGGGGCAGAGCAAGATGGCCGAATAGGAACAGCTCCAGTCTCCAACTCCCAGCGCGAGCGACAAAGAAGACTGGTGATTTCTGCATTTTCAACTGAGGTACTAGGGTCATCTCACTAGGGAGTGCCAGACAATCGGTGCTGGTCAGCTGCTGCAGCCTGACCAGTGAGAGCTGAAGCAGGGCGAGGCATCGCCTCACCTGGAAGCGCCAGGGGGAAGGGAATCCGTTTTCCTAGCCAGGGTAACTGAGACACACAATACCTGGAAAATCAGGTAACTCCCACCCCAATACCGCGCTTTAAGCAAACAGGCACACCAGGAGAATATGTCCCACACCTGGCCGGGAACGTCCCACGCCCACGGAGCCTCCCTCACTGCTAACACAGCAGTCTGCCTCGATCCATCCGCAAGGCAGCTGCGAGGCTGGGGAGGGGC
>NW_016814732.1:333999-362537 GCF_001698545.2 Rhinopithecus bieti | reverse complement strand
AATTAAAAAAAAAAAAAAGAAAAAACATAAACTGGGCAATATGTGTCTTTTAAGTGCAAATTAGTTTATACTATAGAAATATTTTTTTTTTCAGAATGAATATGAAGCACTATATTTCAGTAAAACATTTTCAATATTGTTTCTTCAATCTTAATGTACTTAAGTCCCCGGAATGAATCAAAGGCTTTTATTATTTCAAAGGATTTGTCATTATTTTAGCTTAGGGAAAATGGAAATCAATGTAAAATAGAGTTTCAAATCTGAGTTAAGTGTGTATGTACAATGTATTTAAAAACCAGTGGTACTTGGAAGCCCCTTTAGAAGCCTTGAGTGGGGATTTTAGAACTGCAGTTGTTCTTCTTCTGAGCAAATGAGAGTAAAAATATCCCTATTAGGTCTCTGCCAGCAAATATCTGTAATATGTTTCAAAAATATTACATTAAAAGACTAATGAGTAAACTGCAATTCTAAATAAATAAATATATTTTATTTAGGCCAGGATTTCTCAACCTTGGGCCACTATTGACATTTTAGGTCAGATAGTTCCTTGTTGTGGGGTGCTGTTTTTCACATTGTAGAACATTCAGCAGTATCTCTGCCCTCTACCCACTAAATGTCAGTGACTTCCAGTTGTGAAAACCAGAAATGTCTCCAGGCATGACAAATGCCTCCTAAGGGGCAAAATTGTCCCTTGCTATATTGAAAACAAGTGTTTTATGTAAAACAATGTTTTCTAAGATTGGATGCTGCTGCCAGGTTCTGACAGGGGATCCATTGTAGTAGGGAATTCCTGGGATGACCAGCAGTCTTATGTGCATAGAAGAGTAATGTTCATTGCTATTTCTGTTCAGATGAAGAGGCGCTGGAGCTGATCCTTGATGGTGGATAGCATTCTGCAGGCTCTTCATCCAGGTTTTCCTAAGTGTGTAGCACTGTTTATAGAAAGTGGGATTGTAGTCTCTCTGTTGGCAGCCTCTGCAAAAGGCATTACATTTCTACTATCTATCTCATTAAAGCTCCACAGGTCCTCACTAATACTGTCTTCAAAGTCCTTCCAGCTTCTGCCCACTTCCTGGGCACTCTCCCATTTTCAAAGTTACTCCCCTATTTTTTAGTTTTGTCATGGCAGCACGCCATTTCAAGGTACCAATATCTCTTTTGGTTATTTATTTCTACATAATTACTCCCAAACTTCATGTTTTAAAATAATAATAATCTGAATATTTCACACAGTAGTGGTGGTCAGAAATTCAGGAGTTGCTTCACTGAGTGGTTCTAGCTTGTTGTATTTTGTGAGGTTACGGTCAAGATGTCAACCAGTACTGCAGTGATCCAAAGCTTTGATTAGAACTGCAGGATCCATTTACACGATGAGTAGCTGTTAGTAGGCATCTTTAGTCCTTGCTGGCTGTTGGCAGGAGGCCTGCTTGGGAATGCTTGGAAATCTTCATGACATGGCAGCTGGCTTCCCCCTGAGCTAATGATCTGAAAGGAAGTATGGCAGAAATGCAAAGTATTTCATCACTTAACTTTGAAAGTCACACATTCTCATTTTGTCAGTATTTTACTGCTTACAAAGTCAGGAATAGTCAGTGTGGGAAGGGACTAGGTAAGTGTAAATTACCGCCAGGTGCGGTGGCTCACTCCTGTAATCCCAGCACTTTCGGAGGCTGAGGTGGGCGGATCACCTGAAGTCAGGACTTCAAGACCATCCTGGCCAACATGGTGAAACCCCGTCTCTACTAAAAAATAAAAAAAATTAGCCGGGCATGGAGGCAGGCGCCTGTAATCCCAGCTACTCGGGGGTCTGAGGTAGGGAGAATTGCTTGAACCCAGGAGGCAGAGGTTGCAGTGAGCGGAGAACGTGCCGCCATACTCCAGCCTGGGCGATAGAGTGAGACTCTGTCTCAAGGAGGGGGGGAAAAAAAAGAAGGAAAGAAAAAAAAAAGAGAGTAAAAAAGACTAACCTACCAGGAGGCATGCACCATTGGTGACCATCTTGGTAGCTGGCTACACCAATCTTTGAGTTTGTCCCCATTGTTCTCTTGGTTATCACTCAAAATTTCTGTCATTATGTGGGTCTGGTAATATGATTATATATTGGGTTTTGGGTTGTTTTATTCAACGTTTATTTTTGCTTCAGGGGGTACATACACCGGTTTGTTACAAAAGTGTATTGTGTGATGCCAAGGTCTGGAGTATAATTGAACCTGTCTCCCAGGTAGTGAGTATAGTACCCAACAGGTAGTTTTTCACCCTTGTCCCCTTCCCTCTCCCCTCCCTCTTGTAGCACAATTGCCTATTGTGTCCATCTTTATGTTCATGTGTACCCAATGTTTAACTCTCACTTATAAGTGAGAACATGTAGTATATGTTCTGTTTCTGTATGAGTTCACGTAAGATAATGTCTACAGCTGCATCCATGTTGCTGCAAAGGACATGATTTTATTCTTTTTTATGATTGCATAGTATTTCATGGTGTATATATACCACATTTCCTTTATCCAGTCCACTGTTGATGGGTAACCAGGGTTAATTCCATGTCCTCGCTATTGTAAATAGTGCTGCAATGAACACCACAGGTCTTTTTCATAGAATTCTTTTTCATAGAATTATTTTCTTTGAGTAGATACTCAGTAATGGGATTACTGGGTTGAATGGTAGTTCACAAATGCTATTTTAAGATCTTTGAGAAATTTCTAAACTGCTTTCTATGGGGACTGAACTAAGTAAATTCTCACCAACAGTGTTTAAGCATTTCATTTTCTCTGCAGCCCCACCAACATCTGTTATTTTTTGACTTTTTAATAATAGTCATTCTGGCTAGTGTGAGATTATATCTTACTGTGGTTTTGATGTACATTTATCTAATAATTAGTGGTGATGAACATTTTAAAATATATTTGTTGGATAGTTGTCTCATTTTAAAAGGTGTCTCTGCTAACTTTTTAAAGAGGTGATTTGTTTTTCCTTATCAATTTGTTTGAGTTCTCAATATTAGACCTTTGTGGAACGCATATTTTGTGAACATTTTCTCCCATTCTGCAGGCTGTTTATTCTGTTGATAGTTTCTTTTGCTGTGCAGAAGCTGTGGAGAGCATCCCAAATGTCAATTTTGTTTTGTTGAAATTGCTTTTGAGGACTTTTGGCTATGTCCTCAAAAGCAATTAGCAATAGGTCCTCAAAAACCAGTGTTGAGATTGATGTTGAGAAGGGTATTTTCTCGGTTTTCTTCTAGGGATTTTATAGTTTGAGGTCTCATATTTTTAAATCCAATTTGAGTTAATTTTTGTATATGTGAAAGATAGGAGTCCAGTTTCATCCTTTGTATATGGATAGCCAATTATCCCAGTATGATATATTGCATAGGGAGTCTTTTCTCTATTGCTTATTTTTGTCAACTTTGTTGAAAATCAGATAATTAGAGGTGTGTGGCTTAATTTCTGGGTTATTTCTTCTGCTCCATTGGTCTGCATGTCTATTTCTATACAGTGCCATGCCATTTTGGTTACTGTAGGCTTATAGTATAGTCTGAAGTCAGGTAATGTGATGCCAGCTTAGTTTGTTTTACTTAAGATTGTTATGACTATTTGGGCTTGTTTTGGGTTCATTTGAATCTTAGAATATGTTTTTCTAATTCTGTGAAAAATGACATTGTTATCTTGATAGGAATAGCATAGAATCTGTAGATTGCTTTGGGCAGTATAGCCATTTTAACAATATTAATGCTTCCAGTTCGTGAGCATAGAATGTTTTTCCATTTGTTTGTGTCATCTATAATTTTTTTCAGCAGTTTTGTATTCTCCTTGTAGGGATCTTTCACCTCTTTGGTTAGCTGTTGATCCCCAGTTGATCCCTTTATCATGATGTAGTGTCCTTCTTTGTAATTTTTTTTTTTTAACTGTTGTTGGTTCCTAGGTATTTTATTTATTTTCTTTGTGGCTGTTGTAAATGTGATTAAGCTCCTGATTTGACTCTCAGCTAGAATGTTATTGGTATATAAGAATGCTCCTTATTTTTGGATATTAATTTTGTATCCTGAACCGTTACTGAAGACTGATCACATACTCAGTCATAAAGCAAGTGTGAATACATTCAAAAAAATCTAAATCATACCAAGCATACTCCCATACCACAGTGGAATAAAAATAGAAATCAATACCAAGAAGATCTCTCCAAATCACAAAATAACATAGAAATTAAACAATGTGTTCCTAAATTATTTTGGGGGTAAAAAATGAAATTAAGCCAGAAATTAAAAAAAAAAATTTGAACATATAGCATGTTCTATGTGCAGATGAGAAGAACGTATATTCTGTAGCTGTTGAGTGAAGATCTGTAGATGTCTATTAGGTTCAATTGGTCAATTGTTGAATTTAAGTCAATAGTTTCTTTGTTATTTTTCTGTCTTAATGATTTGTCTAACATTGTCAGTGGAGTGTTGATATCCCCTGCTATTATTCTGTAGCCAACTCTTTTTGTAGGTCTAGAAGTAGTTGTTTTATGAATCTAGGTTCTTCAGTGCTGGGTGTGCCTATATTTAAGATAGCAAACACTTACTGTTCAATTGATCCTTTTATCATGATGTATTGTCCTTCTTTGTATTTTTCTTTTTTTACTGTTGTTGCTTTAAAGTCTGTTTTATCTAATATAAGAATAATGACCTCTGCTGCTTCTTGGGTTTTGTTTGCATGACAGAATTTTCTTTTCTTTTTTTTTTTTTTAACCTTTGGTTCAGTTTGGTTCTTTCAACTCTTGGATCATTGTACTGGATTCCTTGGATTGGTTTTCAGCTTTATCTTGAATCTTGTTGACCTTCCTTGCTATCCAGATTCTGAATTTTATGTTTGTTATTTCAGACATTTCAATCTGGTTGGAATCTATTGCTGGGGAGCTAGTGCAATCCTTTGGAGGTAAGAAAAACACTCTGATTTTTTGAATTGCTAGAGTTGTGCTGATTCTTTCTAATCTGAGAGGGCTAGAGTTTATCTTTTTGAAGTTGTTGTCATTTGAATGGGTCTTTTTGTTTTTATATTCTTTTTTTTTCCCTGAGGATTTGCCTATGATGTGTGTTGTACATAGTTGATTGGCTTCATTTCTGGGTGCTTTCAGAGGGCTAAGGTTCTGTATGGGTTCCTTAGTTGTAGCCAGATTCATGCACTGTTTTTGTACGCAATGTTTTGAAGGAATTTATTTTTGTTTGGTGGTGTCATTTGGGCTGTGATCCAGTATATGGCCCTTAAGAGTAAAGGTAGGCTGATAGGCTCTTATTCACTCATGCACCTCTTTTATATTTTGGTGCATTTATAGCAGTGCTCTGGAGAGGGAGCAGGCAAGGGGGCTGGGAGATGACCCCTTCACCAAATCCATTCATGGGTCTTGGCGGAGCCCCCTCTGATTACTGGCACCACACCCACATTTCCTTAGTCTCAAGGTGGGCATTGGAGGACTACACTCCCCCTTCCCACAGGGTGGCCCATGTTGAAGCTTAGGTCACCAACAAATACCACAGCTCTCTGGGGATCCACTGATCCTCTGAGCTTAACAAAATCAGAGTAGGTTGTGGGGTATGTCTGGGGGTGGTATGTTGATGCAGTGGTTCAAAGATACAAGATCCACAGGCAGGGCAGTGGTGCCATAGATTTACCTCTGTGGGCCAGAGTTTTTTTCTTGCCCAGCAGACAGCTCCTTGGGGACTGTCCAGCTCATGCTTCCCCAACTGTGTCTCCCTCTGGTGTCTGTCCCAGGAGCAGGCCCAACTTGCTAGTTTTGTCCCAAGCTAGTTTTGTGCAGATCACTGAGCTATTAAGTGTTCAGGGTCATGGGACATTCCTGGGCCAGTAGGCTACACCCTTCCTGGACCAGTCTTGTGGAGGGAGAAACACTCAGTTCTCATGCCAGCACTTGAGCTTGGACCTCACTCTTGTCAGTGTTCTGAGATTAGAGATTGCTACTACACTCAAGCTGGATACCCCTGAGTGCAGTATGCTTGAACCCTAGAAGGTTGGGACCAGGCTATGGCAGCTTTGTCCTCTGGTCTCTTGAGATTGAGCAACAACCGTACTGGGAGTGGGGTGGGGGCTGTAAACTACTTAGGTAGGGAAACACTTAGGCAGGGAAGTGGAGGCTGTGCTTCGTGCATACTCTTGCAGGAGAAGTCAGGCAGGAGCCTTGGAAGGGACTAGGGGACAAGGGACTACACAGATCAGATGCACCCCTCTCCCATGGGAAAGGTAGCCCTACTCTCTCCTAGCCCAGCATTCAGCAGGGGATAGAGTAACTCAGAGCAAGACAGAGAGCCTTAGGGGATGGGCACCATGATTGCATTTTACCGCACTTGTCACACAGAAAACCTCCTGGACTCTGCACAAGTTTAAGCCCCTGCCTTTGCCTACTCTCCAGGCAGCTCTTCTGCCAATTCAAATGTCCGTAGGGGTTGTGGTATCTCTTGTAGCTAGGATTCCAGAGGTCTGTGGCGGGAGCGTGGTGCCACACAGGTTTTTCACTCGTCCCCCTTACTTAGGTCCTGTTCAGGTCCTGTAACTGGTTCTGGTGCTTGGCAATTCCATGAAAGCTTCCCAGCTTCCTGCCTCTTCAACCTTGGTGTCTGAGTCACCTTTCTATTGACTTTCAGTGTTTTTCTCAAGAGATCTGTTCAAAGTGTGATGGTCGTCTCAATAGTTTGTTTTCTCTCAGTAGGAGAGGCATTTCCTGGCTGTGTCTAGACAGCCATCTTATCCCCACTCTGGGCTTTTTGTTTAAGGAGACTTTGTGTTGAAGCTCCGAATAATATTATCTCTTACTGGAAAGGCTTGGCCTTCTTATGTTAGAGAGACAGGGCAAGAGCTGATCACCTCAATCTAGGTAGTGACTAGATTGAGTCAGGGTTGAATTGCAGGTTTGTGAGACTCTATATATCTCTGGCTTTTCTTTCTTCTGATATGTCCTATCTAAGCTTTTTACTGAGAGCCTGGTGAGTCACTATCTCTGCATCACCAAAAAATAGTAAGTGCACTATTGGGAAATCCTAATCGCATGTTTACAGCTTGCGACATTTCCAAATTATTACAATAGCCCTGCATGACTGTCAAAATCTTTTCAAGTTTCTCTCTCTTCCAGCAGAGTACCTCTGTGTGAGCCAAGCCATTCTCAGCTTTCAAGTAAAATTGACAAATGTCCCCACAGAATAGGGTTGCTTATAATGTATCTAGCAACCCTATCACAGAAGAAAATGTCCAGTAACGGATTGCTCTCAGAGAGGCTCTTCCCTTTATGACCTGACATTTTAATCCATTGTTCATCTTTTCTTCCATAACTCTCTAATGATTTAGCATATATGTATATGTGTGTGTGCATATATATATCATACACATATGATACGGTTTGGCTCTGTGTCCCCACCCAAGTCTCATGTTGGATTATAATCCCCAATATTGGGGGAAGCGCCTGGTGGGAGGTGATTGAATCATGAGGGTGGTTTCTAATGGTTTAGCACCATCCCCCTAGTCCTGCCTCATGATAGAGTTATGAGATCTGGTTGTTTGAAACTGTGTAGACCTTCCTTCTTCACTGTCTCTCTCCTGCCAGCCATGTGAAGATTTTCCTGCTTCCCCATTGCCTTCTGCCATGATTGTAATTTCCCTGAGGCCTCCTCGGCCATGCTTCCTAAACAGCGTGTGGAACGGTGAGCCAATCAAACCTTTTTTCTTCATCAGTTGCCCAATTGGTAGTTCTTTATAGCAATGTGAGAACAGACTAATACTGTGTATATATAATATGTTTAGTAGTTTCAGTGGGAGCATTGTCTGGCATGAAAACTACTGTTAATATTATGTTACAACTATATTATGTCATAGTTGGAACTAGAAGTCTCTACAGTTCATCATTTGAGAAAAGAAAGGGGCTATGCTTCTTATCATTCTATAAAAGGTTTTCTTGGTTTTCCCATATGTATAGTCTAATGGTTAGGGTTACTGTGCATGTGTGCTTTTGCTAGTATTGTGTATGTGTGTGTAGTCTTTTCCCCACTTTTTCTTACTTTGGAGAACAAAATCTTAAATTTCTTTGCTGATGTTTTTTAGTTCTTATCAATAATTATAAAGCCTGGCACCTGTAAAGCTCTTCTTTAGCCCTGTAGAAGTTCCTTTTGTAAGTCTTGTACATCATAAGCAACATATGGCTGTGTCACATGAGATTGATGTGCTCTGCTCCTTATTATAGTACGAATGACAGCAAGTGTGAAATTATGGTGCTTGGTTTTAATGAGAATAACCTGACTGGATGTGTGGAAAATACTGAACAGCTTTTCCAGTGTGAGGATCCTGTAAACTATGCAGCATCAAAAATCACAAAACACATACTTCATTATATCATCTCTTCATACACTTTTAGGACACACTTTAAAATATTTAGTGGTCTTCTTACTAGATATATTCTTGGAAACTAAATTTGCTTACTAAAGTTCAAATAATGAACTAGGTCTTGGAAATCAGTGGCATAACTTTCAACAATTTCCAACAGTTATGCTAATTGAAGTGTCTCGAGGCTTTTGGTTTGACAATTGAGGTTAAGCAATTGTGTTTAATTACAGAAGCCAGAAACACATAAATCCAAATGAGCTACTAAGGCCACACCTTAAGAACAGAGTATTGATCATTAATTACACACAATGAAATACATGTTGTTTCAATTTTTAAGATGTTCAACTGCATTTCTTCTTTTGAGAGAATCACAGAATCAAAGAACAGGAACAAATACCAGGGATTCCCCAAGTAGAATTCTGTTTACTAGCAGCAATCTACTTGTTCTGCCACTGCAAGCCCAGTGAGACCTTTACAGGTTGTTTCCCATTTTTTCATTCCTTCCTTCACACCTTCCTCTACTAAATTTTATCACCTTTTACTGTATCCCATATCAATAAATCCTAGCCTCTCCCCTTCCTTTTCTTTCCTTCCACCATCTTCTGTGGGAACTCATATTTAACATTAGCACACTTCTCCTTTTTCCTGGGATACTTCCTCTACGTCTTGATATTCACTGAACCTCAGGACCCCATTTCTCTTGCTATGCTTTATAGTTATAGCATGCTTTAGAACTTTTAGTTTTAAAGTTTTATAGGTCTTTTCTTTTTATTTACATTAATACTAGACTTCTCAAGGCCTTTACATTTGGTATTCCCTCTACTGAGGACTTCTTTCTATATGCTAAGATCCAGGAAGACAGGGATCATCTACTTTTGAGGGGTGGACACCTCAGATAGATATTTGCCACAGTGCTAAGGATATTGTGCACAGTAGGCTATCTTATGTGTTGAAGTAACTAGTGAGTGAGTAGGTGAATGAATACATTAATTAAAAGTGTATTCTACATTTACTGTTCATATTTTCTCACTTTCTTTCAATATGCAAACATTACATAGTTTGCCTGTCTTTTCCATAGGAATGGATTTTTCAAAAATTTGAAAATGACTTTGTGACCATCAAATTTATAAATCCAGGAGTCACTTTTCATAACTCATCATGATAATTTTTCTGGCCTTTTTTGTCACCTTCTTCTTTTCTTATCATTATATTCTTCAAAGGAAAAAAAAATGCTTCCATTAATTCCTGTCTTTTATTTTGTTGGAATAAAGTGATTCCTAAAATTCTTACGACCACATTTTATGCTTTGCTTTGGTGACTTAGCATTATGTTAGTTTATGTTAATTATAGTTACATATATATTCTTATTTTCCATGTATATTATAGATTCCATGTGGTTAAAAACTGCTAATATTTATAGAACAGTAACAGGCATTATTCTGAGTACTATATACATAATAACGTAGTCCTTGTATCTTTGTAAATTGGGTATATTATCGTCATTGTTTCTATTTTACAAAGGAGGAAACTGAGACCAAGAAAAATAAGTGCCTAAGGTCATTCAGTTAGTAAATGGCAGAGCCAGGAGTCCAGCACAAAGTTTGAATTAAAGCTCTATGCGATATCCTCTACCAGATGTTAGTCTTTCACAGCATGACCTGCATTTTATGTCTCTGTCTATCCTCAGTATCTAGCTTGGTGCATGAGATATAGTGGGTACTTAATAAAATTTTGGAGGAGAATTCTTTATATAGATCCCTTATTTTACCTATTTGGAAACTGAGGATCACTTAGGCATACTCAGGCAGAATCAGGATTAAAACCAAATCGCTATACTTCTTAGAATTTCTTTTCACTGCCTTTAGAGCATTGTAGAAACACAGGATGTTAATTTTATAATCAATAACCTTCACTTGATGTGAACCTACTAACAAATCCTTAATATGTTATAATTCAACGAGAATTTTTTTTTGACAATTTTAATTCTGTTTACATGTGTCTCTGTTTAAATCTGGAGTTGAGGTTTGATTTCTGGTGCAAGTGCCTATTCACAAATTAGCTGAATGACCTTGAACAAGTCTCCTTACCTTTCTGAGTCTAATACGTTATATGTATGAATTGGCTTAAAGTCTCTGAATTTCTTCCAACTGAAACCCTCATATTTATTTTCAATTTTGTATTTTTAGTAAACTAGTATGGATTTCTTAATTGAATTATTAATTTAACAAACATTTATTGAATGCCTACTATGTGCAGGAGATTGTAGACCACTTCCAAAGTTAGGAAGACAGAAGGAGAAAATGAACATATTTATTTCATTAGCAGGCTGCATGCATTTCTCAGAATATCTCCTGATATTCATTTGAAGAAAATAGAGCCCAATTTGTTGCACCCCTCTGAGATATCTGCGATTCCAGATTCTCCCTGGACTTTAGATATTTATGACTTTAATTATTTTTCCAAATAGATTCATCCCTTTGTATAATGCAACTCATTTTCTATGATAATAATTATTTTGTTAAATGTTATGCATACAATTGTCTTAATAGCTTATTTATCCCGTGGTGTCATGTAGCTATGTACATAAAAATAAGCCGTAGGTGTTTCAGGAAGAAGCCCAGTTGTAAGGAAATGGGTTTGAAGTGTGTTTCTGCAGAGTTCCAGGTTCCAGACTGCATCTGCAATGTAAGAGTTCTTTAGTAATTTCCATTAGAGAGATGGCTCTTTTAGCTGTCCTCTTTTTGTAGATATGGGTAATACTGGTTGACTCCTGTCATATTTCAGAGCAACAACTTTATAATTTGCCTGCTCTTTAAATTTTCTGACCTCAGTTACACATGTAGCATCCTTAATTTAGGCATTAATATTGCTCTAAGAAATAGAGCAGGAATTTATATCCCAGCCTGACCAACTTCAATCCATTAGCCTTTATTCTAAATGTTCATATTCCATTTTAAGCCTTAATTCTTTCAATATAAATCTTGTTTTCAACCATTCGCTAAAGTTTCTATTGAAGTCAGCTTTATGAACCTACACTCCACTTACTAAGATATAATTTTACATATGAAATATAAATGTGTTTTATAATGTTAAAGTATATATAATAAAATCAATGTTATTTTATTCCACGTTTTAGCTTGAATGTTTAAGTAGTTGCATATGGAAAATGCTTCAATTTCTCAAAATGGTTTTGGAAGTAATTTTCCCATGGGCATGCTTTTTTGGGTATTCATTTTCTGTTTAGGAATAGAAAGATAAAATGTTCTCATTTATGCACAGATAATTACAATATTCATATAACCTTTTAGAAGTCTTTATTGTTATTTTCTTTAAGTTTCTGTATTTACTGAATTTTATGTCAGCCTAAGCATAGGGAATTCTTCCAGCTTGTACTTAAACTAATTTTTGAAAGAAAGCATCATAATTTATACCTTATATTGCATAGTATTTATAAAACTACATTTATTAAAACTTTGCAGACAAATGTGTTTAGTGCTTGTTGGAATTTTTTTCATGGTTTGGATTCATTATTCAGCTCTGATTCATGGTAGCTTTTCCTCTTCACATCTGTGGATGCTTCTTTACCAGTAACAAGGAAAATTGTGTAACTACAATATTTACCGTGAAAATATGATTTCTCAGCCTTTCTTTTATATAACAAATTTGAGGGTCTATTTTCTTTTAAATATTATCTATTATAATAATTTGTAGCTTGTTATGTATGTACTGTCTGTGTTCTGTCAACAAAAATATATAAACATAACTTTTTTTCTCATTACCTAATTCAGGATGTTCAAAGGAAAATAGTACAGGACAGTGCTTGGATTTGGGTTATGGAGACAAAATACCTGGGTTCAAATCCTACTTCTGCGATTTCCAAACTCTGATCTTGGGATATGTTAATTAACATCTCTAAGCCTGAATTTTCTCGTTTGTAAAATGGAGTGATCACTTAGCATATATGCAACATTGTTTTTAAAAGTTTTCTATTAATCAACACATTGAATCCTCACAACAACCTTTTGAAGATGTTCAATTATTACATTAATTTTACAGATGCAAATTAAAGCACAGAGAGGTTAAGTAGCTTGCTCAAGGTCTTATAGGGCTGTTGAGAAGATTAAAACCTTATAGAGTAACTCACAGTGATCAACAAACAACACTGAAGAAAAGCATTTTCTCAAAAAGTCAGGAAGATCCCTTGACCACATTTTGGTGTGTTTTCAATAATAGATAAAAAGAGTACAGGTTGTTCTCTGCTCTCAAGATAATTACTTCATTGTTTGGGTTAAAAGTTCTGGAAATTTGACAGGGACTAGTCAGGTTCATTTTATAGATGAATCAGAGATCTTTCCAGGTTAAATGACTTGGCAAAGGCTTCAGAGAAAAAGAGTGTCAGTTCAAAGACTTACATCCACATTTTCTATCTAAACTATGGGCTTATTTTCTGTGTTGCTCCTCACATGGCTATCAGCTTGTTTTTGGCAATTTATTTTTTGGAAATAAAAATAAATTGAGGTTGGAGACCTCAAAGGTCAAGGAGGTGTGGCTTGTTCTGTCTACTTCCCACGAAATAGTGAAGACAAACTTCCCTCATGCCAGAGTTACAACTTTTGGCAAGACAAAAAAAAGTGATTTGTGTTTTTACGTTGTCCCCCGTAACCACATTTTATATTTGGCTAAAATAATGCAAAATTGTTTCTTTAGTTGCTTTTCTTTATTAGGAGATATGAAAGCTCTATTTTATTAATTTTTTGAATTGTCTAATCAAATTACACAAATTAACCTTTTCATTGGGTAACTGCTATACGAAACTTAAATACTAGATAATGACTCTCAGACAAAGTGTTAGACAAATTAGCTAACAATGATCACATCCAGGATAGGCTAATTTTTCAGAGGGCAAGAAAAAATTCAAGGATCCATTTTTTTTATTTGTTGTCATTTGCTTTATGGACTGAAGTGAAGACAACAGTTGTACTTTAAAACTCAAAACAAAACATAACCCAGAAATTTAGATGTCCCAGGAGCATTCCTATTTACCCAAGTCCAAAGTTGTTACTCAAACTTTAAATATTACAAAGTATCCCGGGAATGGTGAATGTCATGATTAACATGACAACTGGTAATTATGTGTGGCATGTATACCCAACAGTTACCTGAATCCCCAAACCAGCCACACCTTTACCCATTGAGTTGGTGGATTTATTTTAACCTTTCATATAAACCCACATTTACATTGAGTTGGAACTTTTTCTTTTGTGTTCATTTCTATTCTCTGCTTGACAGTAATCTTCCCCTTTTCTGTTACTTTCTCAGAGTGCCAAGATGTAGATACTTATAGTCTTAATGAGATTGTCATAAGTACTGTAAAGGATGGAGATACTAGGTGAGATTAAAGTAATTCAACCAAAGTGGATCCTTCCCTATTCTACGACAAAATATCAAACTAAATTGCTTGGACTTTGAGGATTTTTATAGTGTTTTTCTCTAACTCTTTTGCTTGACACTTAACGTTGTTATCCAGTATGAGAAGATTCATTTTTATTTCTCCGAATATTATAATTGAACATATATTTATCAAACGTGGGGAAAGTAGCATACTCTTAGGTGAACTCTTTGGGCTCTGAAGCCAACGTATCTGTGTTTGCATGTCAGTTTTGTGACTTACTGTTAGCAGTGCAAGAGATCAGAGCTACCCTGAGTTACTGGCAGCATATCTATGCTGGTCTGCAGCAACTTCAGCCCTTGCCTCTTCAGAAGAAATAATTCTACTGAGGGGCATAAAGCAGAAAAAGAGACCAAGGCAAGTTTCAGAGCAGGAGTGGAAGTTTATTTAATAAGACTTTAGAACAAGAAAGAAAGGAAAATTACTTGGAAGAGATCCAAGAAGATGCCTGAAGGTAAAAGAGAGCATGTAATCCTAGGGCTTTATAGGCTCACCACTTTTCCATGGCTCTTTCCTTAGGGTGGACTTCCTATATGTGCAGTGCCCTCCTTATCCTTGGGAACTGAGCATGAGCAGTGTGTTTAGGAAGTTGTATGCATGCCCATCTGAAGCTTTCTGCCTTCTTCCAGTGGAGTACACCCAGAAGTTCATACTTCACCATTTAGTCTCTTAGTGCACATGTCCAGGAAGTTTTTTCCTCCCTGGCATCTGCATTCAATTAACATTTTGATGTTAAGAGCTGTGGATTATCAGGAAATGGCCTCTCCTGGTGCCCTGGGTGGGTTGCTAAATATCATTTTAGAGAGGCAGTGTGATAATTCTCAAAGCATCACCTGATATTGCTAGTGGGTAGGGGGAGAGCCCTCTCCTGCCCCATTCATGCAGGTCTAACTACCTGTAATGAATGTTACCACATTGCACTGGACAAATTACTTGCCTTTTCTGTGCCACAGTTCCTTCCTCTGCAAAAGGGCTTGAGGGGAAGGATACCCCATTTTTCATGATGTAATTATTATGCATTGTATGCCTGTATCAAAACAGCTCATGTATCCCATAAATATATACACCTAATATGTACCCACAAAAATTAAAAAATAAAAAAAATTGTAAAAAACAAAACAAAAAAGGAGAGCATATTATATACTGCAAAAAGTCATGAAGATTAGATGAGTCAATATGTGTAAAGTGCTTAGCATAGTACCTGGCATAAAACAAGGGAAGATTTTTTTTTTATTAGTATTGCTTTCATTGGCATAAATGACCACCGTGGTTGAAATTTTTTTCCTAACCATTTCTATTTCTTCTATGAATTTTGTTCATATACTATTTTTATTGGCATGTTTATCTTTTTCTTATTGATTCTTCAAAGCTATGTATATATGTGTGTGATTTATTGAATGCCATAAATGTGACAAGTATTCAAAAGAATTACAGTTAATAAGTATTGACCAAGCATGTGCAAAGTTTGAGACACTGTGCAAGGTGCTGTGTAGAATAGAAAAGTGAATGAATGAATGGATGGAATACTCCCTTTCCTTTGTGGTTTTTAGCATAGCAGAAGAAAAAGGAAATATCCAAAATAATTACTCTGTGCAACATGCCATAATAGAGCTTTTTATATTTGTGCTTTTGGTATATTGGTAAGGGAGAGACTGATTCAGATTGGAATCATCCCAAAGGCTTTTTTGGAAGAGTTTCACTTAAGATTGGATTAAATAATGGGCACAGTTTTGAGAACAGAGATGGGGTAGACTGAGGCATTCTGGTGGGATAGAATAACAGGAGGAAACACAGAGAGGAAATAGAATACTCATTTACATATTTTAAAAAATCTTTTATCTGTTTGTGACACTGGTTTTCTACAAGGCAAAGTAAAACATCATAGTCACTGCCCTTTTAGAGCTTTGAATTACGAGAAAAAACATGAATTGTATGTGACATAAGACTAATTCAGGAATTTAAGCTAGTGGTATAAATGATCCATTGAATGATGTAATTTATATATAAAAGCTAAACTAAATATACAGGATTGTCAAAAAACACGGTAATGACAACTTCTGTTTGTCAGTATTGAATGGAAAATGTAGATTGTGGCAATTCTAAGGCATGAAAATTATTGAGGCATCACAAATGAGATTGTGCTGCAAATTAACAAGGGCAGATTTGGAAGAAACCAATCTGTGATCCTTGATACATTTGAATAAACAGTTTTTTAGCCTGTGCACTATTGACATTTTGGATCAGATAAATCTTTGTGGTGAGGCCTGCCTTGTGCGTTCCAGGAAGTTTTGCAGTATCCCCGACCTCCACATTCATTAGATGATAGTAGCACCCCCATCCCCTAGGGATGAGTACAAATATCTTTAGACGTTGTGAAATGTCCCTTGGGGGACAAAATTGCCCCGGGTTGAGAACCACTGGAGCAAACTATATAATTATTACTTTATATATGTTTTTACTGTTTAATCATATTTTGGGGAAATATGTTATGCTTTTAAAATAATTATAACATCAATGCCTAACATTTATTGAACATTAACATTTTTATGGTAAATAAAATATAAAATAAAATAAAAAGCAATGGCAACAAAAGCCAAAATTGAAATGGGATCTAATTAAACAAAGAGCTTCTGCACAGCAAAAGAAATTACCATCAAAGAGTGAAACAGGCAACCTACGAATGGGGAGAAAATTTTGCAATCTACTCATCTGACAAAGGGCTAATATCCAGAACCTACAAAGAATCAACAAATTTACAAGAAAAATGAAACAACCCCATCAAAAAAGTGGGCAAGGATAATGAACAGACACCTTCTCAAAAGAAGACATTCACACGAGCCAAGAGACACATGAAAAATGCCTCATCATCACTCGCCATCAGAGAAATGCAAATCAAACCCACAATGAGATACCATCTCACACCCAGTTAGAATGGCAATCATTAAAAAATCAGGAAACAACAGAGTGCTGGAGAGGATTGTGGAGAAATAGGAACACTTTTACACCTGTTGGTGGGACGTAAACTAGTTCAAACCATTGTGGAAAATAGGTGGCGATTCCCTCAAGGATCAAAACTAGAAATACCATTTGACCCAGCCATCCCCATTACTGGGATATAGCCACCCAAAGGATTATAAGTCATGCTGCTATAAAGACACACGCACACATATGTTTGTTGCCACACTTCACAATAGCAAAGACTTGGAATCAACCCAAATGTCCATCAGTGACAGACTGGATTAAGAAAATGTGGCACATATACACCATGGAATACTATGCAGTCATAAAAAAGGATAAGTTCGTGTCCTTTGTAGGGACATAAATGCAGCTGGAAACCATCATTCTCAGCAAACTGTGGCAAAAACAGAAAACCAAATACCGCATGTTCTCATTCATAGGTGGAAATTGAACATCACACACCGGGTCCTATTGTATTCATAAAAATACTTTTTATGAAAAAATATGCACATGTTTCATATGAACTATGTTCCAAATGGGAAAACTCACCAAGCAGAGCTCATTTTCTGAATTCACCAACATGGCTAGCATATCCCTTGTTTATCTATAGCAGCTTAATACTTCTGCTGTGAAAACATCAAGTAGATTACTTTAACTTGAGACACAGAATTATCTTAATACAGACCTTATATTTTGAAATAATTTATACATTTTAAAATGTTGTGAAAATTGTATAAAGTATTTTGTATGCATTCACCCAAACTTTCCAAATGCTAACATTTTACTGTTTTTTCTAAACATTTAAAATTCATTTTCATTTTGTGGGTACATAGAGGTATATATATTTATGGGATGCATGAGATATTTTGATACAGGCATGCAATGTGTAATAAAAATATCAGGTTAATTAAGGTATCCATCCCCTCAAGTGTCTATCCTTTGTGTTGCAAACAATCCAGTTATAATCTTTTAGTTATTTAAAAATCTTTTAGTCATTTAATAATTCATTTTACCATTGAATTATTATTGACTGTAGTCACTCTGTTGTGCTATCAAATACTAGTTCTTACTCATTCTTTCTAACTATTTTTTGTACCCATTAACCATCTCCACTTTCCCCTACTACCCCACAACTCTTCCCAGCCTCTGGTAACCATCCTTCTACTCTCTATGTCCATGAGTTCAAATGTTTTAATTTTTTGTTCCCACAAATGAGTGCAAACATGCGAAGTTTACCTTTCTGTGCCTGGCTTATTTCACTTAACATAATGATCTCCAGTTTCATCCATGTTGTTGCAAATGACTTGATGTCGTTCTTTTTTATGGATGAATAGTACTCTATTGTGTCTAAATATCACATTTCTCTGTCCTTTCATCTGTTGTTGAGCTCTTAGTTTGCTTACAAATCTTAGCTATTGTGAATAGTGCTGCAATAAACACAAGAGTGCAGATATCTCTTTGATATACAGATTTTCTTTCTTTGGGGTATATACCTAGCAGCAAGATTGCTGGATCATATGGAAGCTCTGTTTTTTGTTTTTTGAGGAACCTCTAAACTGTTTTCCACAATGGTTGGTACTAGTTTATGTTCCCACCAACAGTGTACGAGGATTTCCTTTTCTCCATATCCTTGCCAGCATTAGTTATTTGCCTGTCTTTTGAATAAAAGCCATTTTAACTGGAATGAGATACATCTCATTGTAGTTTTGGTTTACATTTCTCTGACGATCAATGATGCTGAGCACCTTTTCATAGATTTGTTTACCATTGGTATGTCATCTTTTAAGAAAGGTCTATTCAAATATTTTACTCATTTTATAATGGAATGATTGGCTTTTTTCCTATAGAGTTGTTTGAGCTCCTTATATATTCTGGTTTTAATCTTTTGTCAGATGGATAGTTTGCAAATATTTTCTCCCATAAAGTGGGTTGTTGCTTCACTTTGTTGATTGTTTCCTTTTCTGTTCAGAGGCTATTTGGCTTGATGTGACTTTATTTGCCATTTTTTTGCTTTAATTGCCTGTGCTTGTAGGTTTTTACTCAAGAAATCTTTGTCCAGCCCAATAACCTGTAGAGTTTCCCCAATGTTTTCTTTTATTAGTTTCATAGTTTGTTGTCTTAGGTTTAAGTCTTTAATTAATTTTATTTATGTATATGGCAAGAGATAGGGTCTAGTTTCATTCTTCTGCATATGGATATCCAGTTTTCCCAGCACCATTTATTGAATATGCTGTCTTTTCCCTTGTGTCTTCTTGGCATCTTTGTAGAAAATGAGTTCACTGTACATGTATGGGTTTGTTTTTGGGATCTCTGTTTGGTTCCATTGATCTATGTTTCTGTTTTTATACCAGAATCATGCTGTTTTGTTTTCTATAGCTTTGTAATATAATTTGAAGTCAGGCAATGTAATTTCTCCAGTTTTGTTCTTTTTGCTCAGGATAGTTTTGGCTATTCTGAGTCTTTTGTGGTTCTGTGTGAACTTTCAAATTGTTTTTTATTTCTGTGAAGAAAATCATTGGTATTTTGACAGGGATTGCACTAAATCTGCAGATTGCTTTGAGTAGCATGGACATTTTAACAGTATTTATTTTTCCATTCCAATCCATGAACATGAAATGCCTTTTCATTTTTTTGTGCCATCTGAATTTATTTCACCAGTGTTTTACAGTTTTCATTGTAGAGATGTTTCATTTCTTTGGTTGATTCCTAGGTATTTAATTTTATTTGTAGCTATCATAAATGGAATTCCTCTCTTGATTTTTTTTTTTCAGGTTTTTTGTTCTTGGCATTTAGAACTGTTACTTAGTTTTAAATGTTGAGTTAGTATCCTGCAACTTTTACTGAATTTGTTTATGACTTGTAATAGTTTTTCTGTGGAGTCTCTAGTTTTTCCAAATATAAGAATATATTACCTAAAAACACAGATAATTTGACTTCTTCCTTTCCAATATGGATGCCTTTTATTTCTTTCTATTGACTGATTGCTCTAGCTAGGACTTCTAGTACCATGTTGAATAACAGTGGTGAAAATGAGCATCTTTGTCTTGTTCCAGATCTTAGAAGAAAGACTTTCAGTATTTCCCCACTTATGAAACCAGCTTTGAGTTTATTGTATATGGCTTTTATTATGTTGAGATATATTCCTTCTATATCCAGTTTTCTGAGGGTGATTATCATGAGGAATATTGAATTTTAAATGCTTTTTCAGCATCAGTTGAAATGATCATATGGTTTTTGTCCTTCATTCTGTAGATATGATGTTTCACATTCATTCATCTGTGTAGGTTGAACTATCATTGAATCCCTGAAATAAATCCCACTTGGTCATGATGAATAATCTTTTCAACATGTTGTCAAATTTGGCTTGCTAGTATTTCATTGAAGATTTTTGTATCAGTATTCATCAGGGATATCGGTCTGTACTTTTCTTTTCTCTTCGATGTGTTTTTGTCTGGTTTTGCTATAATGGTAATACTGGCCTTGTAGAAGGAGTTTGGAAGTCATCTCTTCTCTATTTTTTGGAATAGTTTGAGTAGGATTGGTATTAGTTCTTCTTTAAATGTTTGGTAAAATTTAACAGTGAAGCCAGAATGTTCCAGGATTTTCATTGCTGGGAGACTGTTTATTACAGCTTTAATCTTTGTTACTTGTTACTATTCTTTTCAGTTTTTGAATTTCTTCATGTTTCAATATGTATAGGTTGTATGTGTCTAGGAATTTATCAATTTCTTTTATATTTTCTGCTTCAAGGCATATAGTTGCTCTGAGTAGCCAGTAATGATCCTTTGAATTACTACTGTATTTTATTGCTTTGGTTTCTGATTTTATTTGTACCCTTTTTTCTTTTTGTCTTATTCTGTGTAACAGTTTGTTGATTTTATCTTTTCAAAAAAACTGACTTTTTCTTTCCATTGATTTTTTTACTTCAATTTTATTTATTTATGCATGATTTTTATTATTTTTCTTCTTCTTATTTTGAGTTTGATTGACTTTTGTGTTTCTAGTTCTTTAAGATGTATCAGTAGGTCAATTATATGAAGTTTTTCTTCTTTTTTGATGTAGGGATTTATACATATAAATTTCCCTCTTAATATTGCTTTCACAGTATCCCATAGGTTTTGGTATGTTGTCTTTCCATTATCATTTTTTTCAAGAAATTTTTCAATTTAAAAAAATTTCTTCATTGACTCACTGGTCATTCAGGAGCATATTGTTTAATTTCTAAGTGTTTATATAGTTTCCAAAATTCCTCTTGTCATTGATTTCCTGTTTTATTTCACTGTGGTCAGAGAAGGTGCTTGATATTCTTTCTTTTCTTTCTTCTTCTTTTTTTTTTTTTTTTTTTTTTTTTTTTTTTTTTTTTTTTTTTTTTTTTGAATTTCTAAGACTTGTTTTGTGTCCTAACATATGTTCTATCCTTGAGAATGATCCATGTGCTGAGAAGAATGTGTAGTCTGCAGCCATTTGATGAAATATTCTTCACATATCTATCAAGATTNTGGTCATTCAGGAGCATATTGTTTAATTTCTAAGTGTTTATATAGTTTCCAAAATTCCTCTTGTCATTGATTTCCTGTTTTATTTCACTGTGGTCAGAGAAGGTGCTTGATATTCTTTCTTTTCTTTCTTCTTCTTCTTTTTTTTTTTTTTTTTTTTTTTTTTTTTTTATTTTTTGAATTTCTAAGACTTGTTTTGTGTCCTAACATATGTTCTATCCTTGAGAATGATCCATGTGCTGAGAAGAATGTGTAGTCTGCAGCCATTTGATGAAATATTCTTCACATATCTATCAAGATTATTTCATCTACCATGAAGATTAAGTACAACTTTTGTTATTGTTGTTGTTAATTTTCTGTCTGGAAGATCTGTCCAATGCTGAAAGAAAGCACTGAAGTTTCCAGCTATTATTATTGTATTGAAATCTATCTCTCTTTTAGCTCTAATAATTTTGCTTTTACATCTGGGTGCTCCAGTACTGTACATATATAAATTTATAATTATTGTATTATCTTGCTGAATTAATCCCTTTATCATTATAAAATGAACTTCTTTGTGTATCCTTATAGTTTTTGTCTTAAAATCTACTTTTTCTGATATAAGTATGACTACTCCTGATCTGTTTTGGTTTCCATTGGCATGGAATATATTTTTTCCCATCTCTTTGTTTTGGTTTATGTGAAGTGTTTTTGTAGGCAACAAATCAATGAGTATTTTTTTAAACCATTCAGCCACTCTATTTCTTTTGATTAGACAGTTTAGTCCATTTACATTTAATGTTATTATTGATGAGTAAGAACTTATTCATGCTATTTTGCTATTTCTTTTTGTAATTTTCTCTTCTTTCTTTCCTTCCTGCCTGTCTTCCTTTTAGTGAAGCTGGTTTTCTCTTGTGGCATATTTTAATTTCTTTCTTTAATTTTTTTAGTATCTGTTGTGTGTTTTTTATTTGAGGTTACCATGAGGCTTACAAATACCATCTTATAACCCATTATTTTAAACTTATGATAACTTAGCACTGATTGCATTAAAAAAAAGAAAAAAAGAAAACTAATAAAAGTTCTACACGTTAACTTTGTCCACCTCACACACATTTTAACTTTTTGCTGTTTCTATTAACATCTTACTGTAATGTTTATGTCTTGAAAAGTTGTTGCAGTTATTATTTTGATTGGTGCATCTTTTAGTCTTTTTACTTAAGGTAAGAGTAGTTTATACACTACGATTACAGTGTTATAATATTCTTTGTTTTTCAGTGTGCTTACTATTACCAGTGAGTTTTGTACCATCAGATGATTTATTCTCACTCATTAACATCTTTTTCTTTCATATTGAATAACTCTCATTATCATTTCTTGTAGGACAGGTCTGATGTTGATGAAATCTCTCAGCTTTTGTTTGTCTGTGAAAGTCTTTATTTCTCCTTCATGTCTGAAGGTTACTTTTTGCCAAATACACTATGTTAGGCCAAAGGGTTTTTTTTTCCCTTTCAAAATTTTTAAAATATGCCATGGCACTCTCTTCCGGCCTACAAAGTTAACACTGAAAAGTCTACTGCCTGACATATTGGAGCGCCATTGTATGTTATTTGTTTCTTTTACTGCTCTTAGGATTCTTTCTTTATCCTTGACCTTTGGGAGATTGATTATTCAATGCTTTGAGGTAGTCTTTGGGTTAAATTTGCTTAGTGTTCTAAGCAATTCAACACCAAACCAATGTATAACTAAATTTGTACAACTAAATTAGTTACAACTGTTACAACTAAATTCTTCAGTGTTTATTTCCTAAAATATAGGGCATTCTCTTTCATAACTACAGTGCACTTATCAAAACTAGGAAATTAACATTGATTCAGCACTAATATTTAATTTTTACCAGTTATGACAATAATGTCCCATATATTATCATATGTTGAATTTCTTTATTATGTTTCTTTAGTATCTTTTAATATGAAACAGTTCTTTAGGGTTTTTTTGTTTTTGTTTTTTTTGTCTTTCATAACTGCTATTGCATGAATGTGTCTCCCCAAATTCCCCTAACTCCTAATGTGGCTATATTTGGGGATGGAGCCCCTATGGAAGTGACTAAGTTTAAATGGGGTCATAAGAACAGTGTCTTGGTCTAGTAGGATTAAGTCCTTGTAAGAAGAGACACCAGAATGCCTGTACACTCACTCTGTCTTGTTTTCACTCTCACTCTGAGTGCACACAGAGAAAAGGCCATGTGATGACCTGGTGAGAAGGTGGCAATCTGAAAGCCAAGAAGAGGGCCTTCACCAGAAACAAACTCTTCCAGATCTTAATTGTGGATTTCTAGCCTCCAGAATGGTGAGAAAATATATTTTTATTGTTTAAGACACCCATCCAGTCTATGATATTTTATTATGGCTGCCCAAGCTGACTAATAAAATTACCTTAACATTTTGGAAGAATACAGACCACTTACAGTGCTTACCCATCATATTTAACACCCATCAAATCTCTGTTCAGTCAAGAGGTTACTGCAATTGCACAGGCAATTTGTGCTGGTGAATTGGTCTAAGATTCTGACAGTGGCACGGTGAGATGGTTTGTATTCAGAATGTATTTGATATAAAAGCCCATAGTTTTCCTAGTTCATTGGGTATGAGGCTTGAGGGAAAGAGAGGAAACCCAGTTTCAGCAAATATAACAGAGATGATACCTCCAAATGGGTGAAAAATCTATGATAGTTTATATATTTTACCACCAAGAAATTCCTATTTTGAAATAATTTTCAGTCCTTGGGGTATAATATTAACATTTTCAGAGATTTTCTATACAAGTTTATTGAATAAAATGGTTGCTTGAGCAAATAATTTCTTTCATAGCAAATCTTCATTTTAGGGTAAGTGTCAGAAATAATAAAAAAAAACATAGTGTAAATAAGTTAGATGGCCACTTTAAACAATAACATTTGCAGCCAAAAATGTCTGGTTCCTTTGCATTGTTATTAACCTGATTCTGGAAGCAATCCCAAAGGAGAATTTTCGAAAAAGCTTTTAAGTAATAATAGCGTCATTGGCAAAAATGTGTATATACTAAATATTATTTTTTTGAAGGAAACAAGAAAATAGTATCTATATTTGTAGATATAAACATCTATATCAATACGAATATCTAAGTTATGTTATTTTTCATTTCGTTATTTTCATGTATTCTCTCTTCCTTCTTTAGCAAAGAAGATAAAACTCTATTCCTTCAGTTTTTCCACTTTCTGACTTTGACTATCTATAGGGTACTATGGCATGGTAATCAGATAAATATCAATGCCTATACTTATATTTATATTTATCAATTATCTCACTACATATTTATATGTATCTATATTATCTATATGTACATGCGTGTACCTAGATAAATAGGACTATTATGAGGGAGCCTTCTTTTTTCATCTAATAATTGCTCATGTGTTGTCAAATAGTTTCTTTCAGATTCACTAATGTGTAAAAAATTTAGACGTAATCTGCTCACTCTAATCTTATACCTGAGCAAAGTGTATGCGATTTTTTTCCTCCCCAAATAGACCTTAAGTCAGCACCATATTTAGAATAAGAAGTCGGGTTCCCTGTCTCTTAGCAAAGTGCTCTTTCTAATCTATTGAAATAAAGGTTAGAACACTATTCAGAAGGAACAAGTTATTACTAGTGTTGTATTTAATTTGGGAGTTTATGGTACATTAATAATAATAGGCCAGTGTCATAGCTAGCATGAAATAATAGGCTGGCATCATAGCTTCATAGATCAACGTAACAGTCAAAGTTATAAACTAGTCAATTCCTCTAAACCTAGCAAACTCAGAATCAACAAGTAACAATAGATAGAGTGAAGACAGTTATGTGAATTACAACAAAGTATGAGCTAACAACAGGGCATTTATCACCCAAAATAATTACAATTGTATTTAGGGGATGTTAGGGCTCTGAAAAAGACCCATGGAAATTGCCAGTCTGCAGATGGGCAGAGAGAATATGGAAGAAAAAGCATTGCTTAGTCACCCATTTTTGGTAGTCAGTTTTCATATATTAGTATTACTGAACACTCACAATTTTCACTTTGTTGACATTCTGATGCCAAAATAATTTGTCAATTAAAGTTTTGATTAAGTATGCATTATTTTAAAACCACTAATTCATACTTTCACATCCAGTACTGAAATGTGTTAAACCATTGGTAAGTTACTAGGAATATATGCTAAACATTATTGCAATGAAATCTCCCTATTAGAAATAAATTGTGGGAAGCAGAAAGTATTTTCTTTTATTAACTGAAAACATTAACCAACACAGTCAACAGATATTTATTTAGTGTTTACTCTGGACCCATCACTGAACTGATTATTTAGAACAGAACCAAATCAATTGTTTTTCCTGCCTTGGTATATCTTATAGACTAGTTGAAAAAATATAAATACAAATTTTTGTAACCAGTGTCCTAAAGTGTAAGAATAAGAAACATAAGAAGGAAAAACAGGGAGCATCAACTTTAGGTATAATATTCAGAAAGTCCATATTAAGGGAATATTGTTCTAGATCTGAAGGTACTAGAGAGCCACTGCAGGGGCAGTGGGCAGAGGAACTTCATGTGCAGTGGCCCTCAGGAGGGAGAGAGAGCATGCTGTGTTTGGGGAATGGAAAAACAAAAAGTATTCTGTCTGACGGGAGTCCAAAGCCAGATTTTATATGACCTCTCGGCTCATGCCAAATGGGAATAGATAAGGTCAATTTTGAATTTTCAAATTTCACTCTGCTTGCTTTGATAGCCACTAGAAAACATAAACAAAACAAACTTAAAAATGATCAAAGTGTTGGCTAAAGAAAGAAATATTGTTTGTTGATTTACCTCTTGTGTTATTTAAAAATAAGCAGTTCCATATTTTATTTTATGGACATAGAAAAAATTTTGATGATAGCCAAATTCATCTGGAATAAATGTTTGGCAAGAAGCCACCCAAAAGATCACATGACTAATTGATGGTGGACCCTCCATAGAGCTGAAACCAACTTCTAATCATCTCTCCATCTTCCGATGGTGTTATCTTCAGAGTCAAGAGGAATCAAATAAACAACAATGAAAAACCTCATGAAAATGGGGCCCCTAAAAACAAAGACTCTCTGGGCTATCATAACAGTTCCCCATTCTGTGTTATAAGCACAGATAATTTTGTTTTCTGAGCCCTGGCATGCTACTCTGGACTAGCCGGGAAAGGTAGGGTAAACCCTTGTTTTCTCACACACAGATCTCAGCACTAGTTCAAATCTCAGGCAAATGGCAGTTGGGGACTCTGCTCTGAGGTACCATTAATCTGATTTTGGAAAAGATTTAAAGGATTTAAAATACTCCATTTCATCATGTGTAAAAAGCCAAGTTGACAGGTTTTTGTTTTGTTTTGTTCTGTTTTATTCATGACCAATGTGTTTCTGGAAGACACACAGTTTCAAGTTTAAAGTCAGGACAGGAAAACAGCTCAATAAAGTTAATTCCGGCAGGAAAGCAAATCTTACTTTGTAAGGAAGGTACACTTGCAAAAATGTTAAATATTTTTCTACCTCCTCCATCAATCATATTTGTCTAATTTTAGAAAGGGATCTTCTTTCCCTGAAAGTTTAAATACCCATCGTATTTTAGGAGAAGATAGGACTGCTTCAAATGCAGTATTCTGTTTGTACACAAAACATTTCTTCTGAAAGGTTAATAAAGGCGTGTTTTAAAATCATAGGCATGATGGATGTATATGCTTTCTACAGTGAAATGCTATATAACAAATTATATCTTCAATCAGCTCTACCAGATCCTCTGTAAATTGGAGTATGGGAGTTTGCAGTAAATTTGCAAAATGCAAGCCTAACCATTTTATTTTGTCTCTTCCCAAACTTATCTGGCAAATTGAGACAATATACAAGAAATATACTTTAAAATAACTGCATCTCAATCGAATTGGCATATATTGAGATTTAATCAGTGAATTTGGACAGGACAGATGTTTACATTAGGAAGGGTTAAAGTATTGCTTAAAGGTTGTCATTTTCCTTGAGTCTCTTGCCTGTAGTTACTTTATTTGGAAGTAAAGAAAGGTTCCACATTTAAATTTCCTCCATAGGGGAAAAAAAAGAATTAAGGAATGTATGTGATTTGACTTAAAATGTATAAGCGACTAGACATTAATAAGTGAATTCTTATTAATTTTAATCTTTTAAATGCAAAGTGAGAAACAATTTGCATTTTTAATGCACATCATATTTCATAAACACAAAGTTCTTTAAACCAATAATGCACAGAGGGACAGATGTTGTTTATTTCTTCTAAAGACCCAGAAATGAAACAGCTGGAAGATGGTGTTTAAACAATCATCAGCTAAGAAGTTTCAAATATGCTTTCTTCCACAGTGTCCTTTCTACTGTAAATGAAATGATAAACATGTTCACTTTACCAATATTTATTAAGCAACTACTCTGTGCCAGGCATGGTACTACCTGTAAAAGTTGATTGTGACATAGCACTTGCTTCATGGGCTTTTAGTCTTATTTGGGGAAAAATATTTAACATTTCAAGTAACTCTCTAATTTAAAAATATATCAGTTTTCTTATCATTATGAATTATACTGTTACATGCTCTATTTATGAGCAGCATTTCTTTCTTCCTTTTTTACAACTTTCTTGAAGTATAACAGAAAGACAATGAACAGTATGTAAAGTATACAAATTGGATAAGTTTTGATATATGCATACACTCATGAAACCATTCACACAATCAAATAACGAATATATTCACCAACCCAGACGTTTTCTCCTTTCCCTTCATGATCTCTCCCTCCTGCTAATTCTGCCCATCACTTATCTTCAGGCAACTGTTGATGTTTCTGTCACTGTACTCTAGTTTGTACTAAAACTTTATACAATTTTAGTATGCATTTTTTGTGTGATTTTTAAAATTCAGCACTATTGAGACATCCATTTTGTTTCATATATCAAAAGTTAATTTGTTTTTATTGTAAGGTAGTATTCCAGCATACTGATATACTATAATTTGTTTATTCATCTATTGATAGACATTTGTGTTGTCAGCTACTGATGATGGTCATGTACATCTGTGAATAATGTTTATGTGCATAAGTCTTTGTATGAATGTAAATCTCATTTTCTTGGGAAAATATCTAGACATGGAATGGCTGGTTGTTATGGCAGATATAAATGTGAGACATATATATATATATATATATTTGTATATTTTATATATGTTTAAGATATTTTCTATTG
>NW_016814732.1:331298-333869 GCF_001698545.2 Rhinopithecus bieti | reverse complement strand
TTCCTTCCTTCCTTCCTCCTTCCTTCCTTCCTTCCTTCCTTCCTTTTCTTCCTTCCATCCTTCCTTCCATCTCCTGTCTTTCTTTCTTTTTGCCCAGGCTGGGGTGCAGCAGCATGACTTGGCCTCACTGCAACGACCACTTCTCTGGTCCAAGAGATTCTCCTGCCTCAGCCTCCTGAGTAGCTGGGATTACAGACACCCCCCACCATGCCAAGCTAATTTTTTGTATTTTTAGTAGAAATTGGGTTTCACCATTTTGTCAGGCTGGTCTCGACATCCTGACCTCAGGTGATTCACCAGCCCTGGCCTCCCAAAGTGCAGAGGTTACAGGCGTGGGCCACCGCGCCCGGTCAAAACTATTTTTCAATATTGTTGCCCATTTCCTGTTTCTACTAGAAGTATTTGAGTCTTCTAGTTGCTTCACATTCTCACCAACATTCGGTATAGCCAACCTTTTTAATATTAAACACCTGAAGGGTTTGAGTGACATCTCAGTGGATTTTAGTTTGCATTTCCTTAATGACTAATGATCCTGAGCATTTTCCATGTGCTTATTTGCCATCTGTATGTCTTTTATAGTTAAGAGTCTAATTCAAATATTTTGCCCAACTTAAAAATGCATGTTGTTTGTTTTCTTATTATTGAAGATAATTTTCTTATTATTTGAGGATCCTTTATATATTCTGAATACAAATTCTTTGTCAGATACATGATCTGCAAATAATTTCTCCTAATGTTTGGCTTTTCTACTTACTCTCTTAACAGTGTCATTCAAAGACCAGGAGTTATTAATCCTAATGATGACCAATTTATCAATAATTCTTTATTCAGAATTTTTCACTTCATCCAATATCAAAAAGATTTTCATTTGTGGTTTCTTATGGAAGCTTTATAGTTTTATATTTTGCTGTTAGGTCTATAACCTGTCTGAGTTAATTTTGTAGGTTCTGTAAACTATGGATTGAAATTTTCTGTTTTAATTTTTTCCTTAATATGGATATATGTAATTTGTTGAAAAAAAAAACCTTTCTCTATAGAATTACCTTTGTGTCTTTTACAAAATTCAATGTATTTCTCAATTCTATAGTCTTTTCTATTGAACTATTTGTTTATATTTACACCAATATTACACTGATTAGAGTATTGCAATTTTATGATAATACTTGATATCAGACAATTAAGCCCCTCACATTTATTCTTTTACAAATTTGTTTTGACTATGCTAAGTTTGTTGAATTTTTATATGAATTTTAGAATTTGCTTATCAATTTCTAGAAAAGTTTCTATTGACATTTTGGTAGAGATTTTATTGAATCTGTAGATAAATTTGGGGAGAATTGACTTTTTTTTTTTTTTTTTTTTTTTTTTTTTGGAGACGGAGTCTCTCTCTGTCACCCAGGCTGGAGTGTGGTGGCGCAATCTCAGCTCACTGCAAGCTCCTCCTCCCAGGTTCACGCCATTATCCTGCCTCAGCCTCCCAAGTGGCTGGGACTACAGGTGCCCACCACCACGCCCCGCTAATTTTTTGTACTTTTAGTAAAGATGGGGTTTCACCATGTTATCCAGTATGGTCTCGATCTTCTGACCTCGTGTTCCCCCTTCTTGGCCTCCCAAAGTGCTGGGATTACAGGCGTAAGCCACGACGCCCAGACGAGAATTGACATCTTAACCAAATTGAGTGTTCTGATACATGAAAATCTCTCTCCATTTATTTAGATTCTCTTTAGCTTTTCTAAGTAATGTTTTATAGTATTTACTGTACAGGCCTTGAATGTCTTTTTGTCACATTTACCACTAAGTATTTTATAGTTTTTGATATTATAAATGGTATTGATTTTTTAATGTCCAAATGTTCATAGCTACTTATAGAAATACAGTTGATTGTTAGATACTTATTTTTGAATCATTCATTTTGGCTAAACTCCCTTATTATTTCTAGAAGCTCTTGTGTACATGTCCTCAGAGCTCTCTTTATAAACACTACCTAGAACCTTCAGGACAATGTTACATCATTACACCGAGAATGGACATCCTAGTTATGTGATCCCCAGGAAAAGGTATTCCTTCAGTCATTTAACATTAAGTATGATAGCTATAGATTTTTGAATAGATGCCCTTTATCAGATGAGTATTTCCCTTTTTATTCATATTTACTAAGACCTTTTGTTTGTTTGTGTTTTAGAAGGAATATATATTGCATATTGGATTTTATCACATGCTTTCTTGTATCTATTGAAATGATATGTTTTTCATTGTATTCTGTTAATATGGTGAATCACATTGATTTATTTTCAAATATAAAGCCAGTTTTTCATTTCTAGAATAAATCTTCCTTGGTCATGACATACCTGTTATACTTTTCAGAGTTTGATAAAATTTGCTAAGAATTTTTACATCAATTTTTTATAAGAGCTATTTATTGGGCTATAATTTTCTTTTCCTGCAATGTTTTCTTTTTTTTTTTTTCATTGTTTTATTATACTTTAAATTCTAGGGAACATGTGCATAACGGGCAGGTTTGTTACATATGTATACTTGTGCCATGTTGGTGTGCTGCACCCATCAACTCGT
>NW_016814732.1:305060-326569 GCF_001698545.2 Rhinopithecus bieti | reverse complement strand
AGTGGGGGATGTCTCCCAGTTAGGCTACTCAGTGGTCAGTGACCCACTTGAGCAGGCAGTCTGTCCGTTCTCAGATCTCAACCTCCGTGTTGGGAGATCCACTGCTCTCTTCAAAGCTGTCAGACAGAGTCGTTCGCGTCTGCTCAGGCCTCTGCTGTTTCCCCTGTTGTTTTTTAGCTGAGCCCTGCCCCCACTGGTGGAGTCTATAGAGACAGGCAGGTTTCCTTAAGCTGCTGTGAGCTCCACCCAGTTCGAGCTTCCCAGCGGCTTTGTTTACCTACTTAAGCCTCAGCAATGGCCGGCGCCCCTCCCCCAGCCTCTCTGCTGCCCTGCGGCTAGATCGCAGCAGACTGCTGTGCTAACAATGAGGGAGGCTCCATGGGCCTGGGACCCTCCCGGCCAGGTGAGGGCTATATTTTTCTGGTCTGCCCGTTGCTTAAAGCGCGGTATTGGCGTGGGAGTTACCCGATTTTCCAGGTAATGTGTGTTTCAGTTCCCCTGGATAGGAAAAGGGATTCCCTTCCCCCTTGCACTTCCCAGGTGAGGCAATGCCTCGCCCTGCTTCAGCTCTCATTGGTCAGGCTGCAGCAGCTGACCAGCACCGATTGTCCCACACTCCCTAGTGAGATGTCCCCAGTACCTCAGTTGAAAATGCAGAAATCACCAGTCTTCTGTGTCGCTGGCGCTGGGAGTTGGAGACTGGAGCTGTTCCTATTCGGCCATCGTGCTCCGCCCACCCCCTGCAATGTTTTCTTATGGTTTTAGCATTAGGGTGATGCTGGCTTCAGATAATTAGTTACATAATCTTCTGTCTTCTTCTATTTTCTGTAAGAGATTGTGCAAAATTGATATTACTTCTTTCTTAAATGTTTGATAAAATGGTGAAGTCATGTGGACCTGAAGTTTTTTTTGCAAATTCAATTTTCTAAAAATATATAAGGCTGTTAGTCTTATATTTACTGATGCAGTTTCAACTCCCAGTGTTTTTCATTCCTCTGTGTTGATGTGGATTTCATTTGGTGTCATTTTCCTTCAGAATCCCTTTAATTTTCTGTAATGCAGGATGCTAGTGAAGAACTCCTTCAGCTTTCATATGTCTAGAAAAGCATTTAATACACCTTTGTTTTTAAAATTTTTTTTCTTTGCTGTTTATAGAATTCTAAGTTGGCAGGCTTTTCTTTCATTACTTTAAAAATATTTATGTCCTTTATTCTGGCTTACATGGACTCCAACAACAAATCTGTTGTCAGTCTAGTTTTATTCTTCTGGTTTTTTTTTCTCTGTCTCCTTTTAAAATGTTTTTATTATTGAATTAAAACAATTTCATTATGACGTGCCTTGGGGAAGTTTTATCACATTTCTTGTACTTGGGATTTGTGAAGCCTTCTTCAAAATGTGGGTTTATAGTTTTCTTCAAACTTCTTGGCAATAATTTCTTCAAATAATGTCATTGTCATCCCCCCTTCTCTGTCATTTTCTTCAGAAGCTTCAAATACATATGTATTTGAAATGTGTACTTGAATACATGGGCCACTTGAAATTGTTTCACAACTCTTTTAATTTTTCAGTGTGTTTTAATTTAATTTTTTTTGATTCATATTGCTATGCCTCCAAGTTCCCAAATTGCTTATTCTGCAATGTATATTTTGCCATTAATCACTATCAAGGTATTTTTAAATTTTAGCCATTTTAGCTTTAATCTCTGGACATTTGTTTTGATTTTTTTTATATCTTTCATCTACCTATTGAATATGTTCAGTCTTTTCTCTAGCTTCTTGAACATAAGCACTACAGTTTAAATGACTGTTGTAATGCCCTCATCTACTAATAATAATTCAATCATCTACATATCTGATTTCACTTTTGATTGATTATATTTCCTCTTCTTCATTGGTCTTATTTTCCTATTTCTTTGCATTCCTGGTAATTTTTGACGGATGTACATTTTGAATGTTTAAAAATGATTGAGTGCTTGATATTTTTGAATTTTATAAATACTTTTGAGCTTTGTTTTGAGATGCAGTTAATTTACCTGTAAATATTTCAGTTCCTGTTGAGTCTTGTTTTAAAACTTAGATGTGATTAGTATAGCATTACTCAAGGGGTAATTTTGTCATATTATTAAGACAATATTTTTTTGAGTTAGTCTACTTGATATTGCTTAAACTGTGAAATTGTCTTCTCTTGCTGGTGGGAATAGGAACTATTGCCAGCCTTGCTTGAGTTCTGATTATTCCCTCTAATGCCTTAGGATAGTTCTTTTCCTGACCTCCGGTAATTGCTTCACATGCATGACGTGGTGATTACTTGGTGATGATTACTTGGCTGAAGTTCTCTAGGGAAAATCTTTATGCTTCTCTGGAGCTTTATTTCTATGCAGCTCTCTAGTTATCTTGGCCTTCCTAGTCTTCCAGTTCTATCTTAACTCAGGGAGGCTGCCAAGCTCTGTCTGGTTTCTCTGCTCTTTGCCATACCATAAAAACCTTTTCAGGGATTACTGTCCTTAGTCATCTGATGTATAATGTTATAAAAATTGTGGTTCCATACATTCCCTGTCCCATCCTCGTTTTCTAGTAGTTTCAAATGAGAGGCAAAATCTGATCTTCGTTACTCAGTGTTGGCTCCAAAAAAACAATCCTCTCATTTTAACTTTATTTTGAGAGTTATCATGGATGGGTGGTTATGATTTTGTGCATGAAGATTTATATAAATCAATTGCATTAACAATATAAATAATGCACATTTAAGAGAGAATAAATTAAAATTGTTAGTTAACTGTCTCATGTTTAAATTTATATAGTGCTAACAGCCCAAAATTAAAAAAAAAAACAAATTTTAGGAATTACATAATGTCATACTGCACAAGTCAAATGGATTGTAAGGTATGTTCTTTCTATAGACACATTTTGGCTCATCTTTTGTTAGATGTGATTGAAATACGTTTTGTTTGAACTACATTAAGTGAATCATTTTTACACTATAGATCCTATAAAACAATATAAGAATTAATCTCAAAGACAGAAAACAAAATGTTATTTACTAAAACAGGTCTCATTTGATAAAATATTTGAAGCAGCTTATGGAAAATACATATAATAGAAGGATAAAATAAAATTTAAATTTGAATAGCAACATAGTAGGAAGAGATTCAAAATAGATTTATACTCCTGTTGGACTATGCTGTTGCCTAAAGTGGACAATAAATTAAGTTCTGTGACTCCCAGTAGCCAAAGTTAAAGACAAAAACAGAAGAAAAAAGAAAAGGGTTAGTATATAATTTTATATTTCTGAATAAAGGATGACTTTCTCAGTTTAAAATCAGTAGCTAAAGTTGTGATAGAAAAATGATAATTTAACTACATATAGTTTCAAATATTGTTATATAAAAGATTTTAAAAGTACAGTCCATCTTTAAAAGAAAATAACAGGCTCAGATAACTATTTCTAGAAAAAAAATTACAATCTATGTGAATGTTTTGGATTCGCAAAAGCTGCTTAAGAAATTGAAAGGATTTTCCTTAGTATGTTTCTAAGTCTATTCTATCAGACATTTGAAATATTTAAAAGATAAGATGTATTAATTATGTAAATAGAGTGTAAAATGTTTAAGAAAACCTAATTGCCTACCTTTATGCATAAATTATTTAGGGATGTTTAGTATATTAAATATGTGAGTTAATAAAATATTAGTCAAATACATGGACTTATTTATCTTTATGCATAAAAATTTCAGCTCAGTGTAAAGGTTTAAAAAACTGCTCTTTTTTTTGTTGTTGTTTTGTTTTGTTTTTGAGATGGTGTCTTGCTCTGTCGCCCAGGCTGGAGTGCAGTGGCTCGATCTCGGCTCTCTGCAAGTTCCGCCTCCCGGGTACACAACATTCTCCTGCCTCAGCCTCCTGAGTAGCTGGGACTACAGCCGCCTGCCACCATACCCGGTAAATTTTTTGTTTTTGTAGTAGAGACGAGGTTCACTGTGTTAGTCAGGATGGTCTCAATCTCCTAACCTCGGGATCCACCCACCTCGGCCTCCCAAAGTGCTGGGATTACAGGCGTGAGCCACCATGGCCGGCCTGCTCTTTTAAAACTTAAGACTTTGTAAAAAATAATAGATGTTCGTAAGATTGCAGAGAAAAGGAAATGCTTGTACACTGTTGGTGGGAATGTAAATTAGTTCAACCGCTGTGGAAAACACTATGGAGATTTCCCAAAAGACTAAAAATAGAATTACCATTCGACTGAGCAGTCCCAGTACTGGGTATAGACCTGAAGGACAAGATATCGTTTTATCAAATAGACATCTTCGCTTGTATGTTTATCACGGCACTATTCACAATAGCAAAGGCATGGAGTCATTCTGTGTCCATCAACAGTGAATTAGATAAAGAAAATGTGACACATACACACCATAGAATACTGCACAGGCATGAAAAGGAATGAAAGTTTGTCCTTTGCAGCAACACGGTTGCAGCTGGAGGTCATTATCCTAAGTGAATTAACACAGAATCAGAAAATCAAATACTGGATGTTCTCATTTATAAGAGGAATCTAAACAATGGTTACACATGAACATAAAGATGGAAACAATAGACACTGGGGACAAAAAAGGGATCAAGAGAGAGGAAGGCAAGCATTGAAAAACTACCTATTGAGCATTATATTCATTATTTGGGTGAAGGGTTCACTAGAAGCCCAGAGTCTAACATTATGGGATAAACCCATGTAAGAAACCTGCATATGTACACCCTGTATCTATTTTTAAATCTTAAATTAGTTACAATAGATATAATCATAACTCTTCCATTCTAAGTACAAAAGCTGTTCTCAGATTTAATTAAAAGCTTGTGGGAGGGTTAGATTGCAACCTTGTACACATATAGAAACGAAACAAAAGGGGATCAAAATGACTACTTACATTTAATGAATTCGTTGTGTCAAAAATGCCATAAACATTCTTAGTTTTGTTGCCTTTTTCTATGGTTTTCTGTTCTCTATTTGATTTATTTCTACTCTGATTCTTACTATTTCCTTCCTTCCAATAGCTTTGAGATTAGTGTGTTCTTTTTCTAGTTCCTTCAGCTATGCCAGTAGGTTGTTTATTTGATATCCTGCTTCCTTTTTAATGCAGGTGTTTATTGTTATAATCTGATATGGTGTGGCTCCGTGTCCCCACTCAAATCTCACCTTGAATTGTAATAATCCCTATGTGTCAAGGGCAGGACCTGGTAGAGATAATTGAATCATGAGATTGGCTTCCCCCATGCTGTTCTCCTGATAGTGAGCGAGTTCTCACGAGATCTGATGGTTTTATAAGGGGCTTCCCTCGCTTGTCTGGCACTTAGTCTCTCTCCTGTCACCCTGTGAAGAAGCGCGTTCCACCATGATTGTAAGTTTCCTGAGGCCTTCCCAGCCATGCAGAACTGTGAGGCAATTAAACTTCTTTTCTATATAAATTATCCCGTCTCGGGTATTTCTTCATAGTAGCGTTAGAACGGACTAATCTATAAACCTTCCTGTTGTTACCAAGTGTGCAGCATCTAATAAGTTTTGGTATGAGGTGTTTTTGTTTTTGCTAATTATTTTTAAAATTCCCTTTTGATTTCCTCTCTGTCCCACCAGTTGTTCAAGAATGCGTTGTTTAGTTTCTCCAGATTAGTAAATTTTCCAGTTTTTTTGCTGTGATTAATTGCTAGTTTCATTCCATTGTGGTCATAAGAAATACTTGGTATGATTCTGATCTTCTTACATTTATTAAGATATTCATGACATAATATGTGATCAGTACTAAAGAATGTTCCATGTGTGCTGCTTGAGAAAAATGTGTATTCTTCAGCTGTTGAGTGAAGTACATGTCTTGAAAGATGTTTATAACTTATGGCAGTCATGCTTTGATATTCTTATACCAAAATACATAAAATGTTTCTTGTAAGTTCATTATGAAATGAAAATAATTCCAACAGAAAAAAACAGGAAATTAAATTCTAAAAAGGAATGACAAACATGGAAAACATTATGAATCATCTCTAGTAGTTTCATAAATAAAGATTAAAACAAAATATTTTCCCTCTATACTATGAGACTGGCAAGGATTTGTGGATTTTTTTTTCATTCATGACTAGAGGGTGTGTAAGTTGGTTTGAGTATTTATGATGTTTATGTTTTAAAATGCAATAAATCAACCTCAAGTGATTTATTCTCAACGCATACATATGCACATAGAAGCACCAACAATTAAGCAAAGAAAAAAACAAAACAGAAAATGACTTAAAGTTTCTACAGCTGGGGATTGGTTAAATAAATTCTGATCCAACCATCTGATATGCCACTATAACATTAAAATAGTGTTTATCATATTTAATATAATAGAAAAAAACCAAGAGATATTGACTTGCTATATGTAAGAAGGAGTAATTTTACAGAATAGTTAATATAACTTTTACTTTTTTTAATGTGCACTTATATCACACACACACACAATTTTTGGATAAAGAGCAGAAAGATATATTTGAGAATGTTAAGGAAAATTTGATAGGTGACGGTGATTTTTATTTTCTTCTGAAGATATTATACTGTATGTGTTTTCTATTATGAATATATGTTGTTTTCATAATCAGAAAAAGTAACTTAAATAGATATATGGCATACATCTAATTCTAAGCTTTTTCAATATTGACACTTTATAACTTTACCTCATTTTATCTACTGCTACTCCTTTTAAGGAATTGAGGATGTCTTCATTTAAAAACATTTTTTAAAGTATTAGTTCCATAAACATGTAGGGTTAATATAATTCAAAACCTAAATGAAGCCCCACACTTACCTTGGATTTGTCTTAGAGTAAATATTTTTCAGGACTCTACTCTGGAAATGTCAGTCTCCTGAGTTGTAGACCGCATGGCATAATTATTTTCTCTATTTGTTTCCACTAACCTCAACACTCCTATTTTTTTTTTCTAATTCATGTGGATTAATGATTAACACCCAGTAACTGCTTCATAAACACCTGTTTGCAAAATGAAAGGACTCTGAGGTTTAATCATCTCTTGTATAATTTATTATTATTTATTTTAAAATGGAACCTGGTAAAATGATAAAGAGTAGGCATTAGGCTAGTGACATTAAGCAGGAAGGTGAGGTCTATGTTGTTTTTCAGTTTAACCTTGGATACTCAAAACTTTTTCAGGCACCATATTAGATAAAAGACATAAAGAGATGTAAATACAAAGTGTCTAAAGCCTTGTGGAGGAAACATACAAATCATAATTGCAAAGCAACACTGTATTTGAATAATGCAGTGTTATCCAAGATGCAGAGAGATACTAGAAGAGTCTGGAAAGCCTGAATGAAGAGATGATTGTTCAAATGAGACCTAAATGGCAAGTAAATGCCACACAGATAAAGAGCATTGTGGAGGGGCACATTCTAGGCTGAAAGAATAGCAGTTGCAGAACTAGCAATAAAGAACACACAGCTAATAAGAATTGTCACTGTTTTCCTCTATTCTTGCCTGCTTGTTTCTCAGGGATGCGATCACTAGAACCACCACTGGCCGGCTCAAGGAATTTCTATTTTCTGAGCCATACAAGTGTATATGAACAGCTTCCAATCCTGATATTTCATGAGAAATAAGATTGTTTTCTCAAACTTGATATTTGGTGTTTAGTCATACTGTTGGATTTCCAGGTGTTTCTCTGAGTGACCTTTACTCAATTTTAGGATTTTGTGCACCTGCCTCTTAATTTCACACGCATAGAAACCTTGGGTCTAGGTTTTATCCTCCACAGGCCAACTCTTCCAATTCTTCTTGTCCATTTATTTATCCTCTATTCTATCCCAAATCCACTCGTCATCTTTCATAGTTGATGGATCAAGGAATCTTTGCCAAATACCCTGGTGTCGTCGTAGGATTATACAAGTGATGTGGTTTTTGGTGACCATCCTTATTTTTGTCATTTCTCCTCTGAATTCTGGATCTTTGTCCTAGGATACATTCTTTTGGTAATGTACTCCTTTATACAGAAATACAGAAATCACAGGTTGTTTGCTTGACTTCCATGAAGTTTTCATTGATTCTACATCTCTGTTACCCCACTTATAGCTCCAATTAATTGAACTGCTGACTTAAGCCAATGAATCTTTTCCAGGAGGACTTTGAAATGGAATACAGGTAGTTCCAATCAGTCTGGCATCACTCTTGAAAGGGAAATAATGAGTTGAAGGCTATTAGTGCTGATCATTTTCTATCAGGTACTCAACAGAGCAGATGAAACTCATTTTCAGAATGAGAGAAAAGTGAAGCAGATCAGCAGAGGAGATAGAGACAGAGAAAGATGATTTTGTGGTTAGCTTGTAGTTTTCCAGTGTTTGTTTCTGTGTCTTTCCTAGGCCTTCCTGCTGAAGTTCTGCCTTCTGCTTTCCCGAGAAACATTTGTATTTTTATAACAAGTCTTTCTCTCTTTAAGTTAGCTACCAATTTATACTAATACGCCACTCATTAGACCTTTTGATGTTTATCCTTACCTGAATAGTGCCTGAAATTACAACTTCCAGGCACCGTATCTTAACTTCTGGCTGATCCTCCAGAGTCTGCCACTGAGACTGCATCATCTGTCTCAACACCTCACTCAGGTGTTCAAGTCTTATACCAGTTTCTATGCCCCTCCTGATTTCTCCAAGTTACCTTTATGTTCGGACTTCCATTATTTCCTGCACTTCCATCTGGCCACCACACAATGGAGTGAATTAAGAAATTTTGAGGCTTCTGGTAGAGACCACTCTAGAAATTCTTGACAAATATTTTTACATGACAATATGACTATTTAAATCCATGTTAAATTTGAACATTATTATTCTATTGCATCTATATGCCATTTTGCTGTATTTTAATTCTGACAACAGTAGATTATTCTGGTGCATTAATTTGAAATGAATCATTTTATGAAAATATAAGTTAGTTGAAATTCCATTTATGTAGTAAAATTTCCAATATATTCTTGCCGGGTTCCAGCATCTACTGGTCTCATTAGAACATTAGCAGGATCTTTTGAAGAATGTTGACTAATCTATAATTCCTTAAAAAGGTTGTGTGTAAAAATTATGCATTGCTTCTATAAGTTCTTATTTATATATGGTAAATTAGGGATTATAAGGAAAAATGCTATCATTTGGATCATTCTACATAGTGCAGTAATGTTTTTTTGTTGTTGTTGGAAGACTTCTGTACATGTTTTTTAGAGGTTAGTCAGGAGCAACTTTCTTCTTTAGGCTTCCATCATTGTTAGAATAAAAATGAAATTTAGTCTTTAACCTCCAGTCCTTGAAGATCATATTATTCAATTATTTATGACTGATTACCATAGTTAAGATGACTAAGAAACCTTTAAATTCTGCATAAAATTAAAAAGATTTTGGAATCCTAATTTCTCAGACAAACATAAAACAATGTCGGCTCATTGCTATTTGCTATACTTGATATAAAATCTATTGCTCAAAATGACCAATGAGAAATAAGTACATTTATAATTAGCATACATTTACATTCTTTGCAAGATTCAGTTTGCTAAAAACTACGCCTTCCTTTCACTGCTATTTAGGGGGTCTCACAAAGTGCTATAAACTCGTGTGACTCCCTACCTTGTAGGCAACTGCACTTTGTAGGGCATTTAGGCACTTAGAATGTGGTGTGACTTGGATTGGTTATTCTATCATTTAAAGAAACTCTTTATTAGCCTTATTAAAGCCAACTGTATCTAGGCAAAATGATTCTATATTAAGGAAAAATTTCGTGTGGAACTGGGATGATACTTGATTGCTTTCAGGTGTTTGTCCTATACTCCAAAGCTGGAGAGCTGCTTACTCCCTCAGGGAAAACAACTTCACAGCAACTCATTTTGCACCAAAACAATTAACTGAACTTAATTGGGCATAACATTTAATAAAAAAGAGCCTCCTTTGGGGAAAAAAACAATTTTTTATGTGCCTGCAACTGTATAGCATAAAATTGCTATAATTTGTATATGTGTATGTTTTAGAAAAAATTTTGTAAAAGACTCTAGAAATCAGCATTACTTCTACATGGTGCCTGTCAAATTGTTTACTATTGAAAAAGTATTAATTTTTCTTTCTATTGTTTTATGAGACTTTATCGTCCCCTGACCAATGATTTATCAAATTTCATGGGAGTAGAATAAAGGTTAGTTGTGTTTGAAAAGTTTTTCTCTTTGAGGTATCTAACATAAACTCTATTAGACACGTATTTCAAACTTTGTTTTCTGTAATATGAGGGTAACTTCTTTCTTATATTGTATCTGAAAATTATTTAAAATAAACTAATGAAGTAAAGTACCATTAAAAATTGTGATACAATTTACTGTTGCTCCTTTAGAATAATATCTGACTGCCCATTAAATTTTAAAATATGACATTTTACTCCAGGGCTATAATATTCATTTTCTTTGACACAGATAAACATGTCTACTACTGTGTTACACAGAAACTTCAATTTGTATATCACTTGTATAGTATTATACTTTAGATTAAAAATACAATTGAAATAACTTTGAATTTAAAACACCCTAAAGAAACCATAAAATCTGAGATAAAATAACTTAAAAGACAAAATCGGAATGTTTTAGTGTCAATGAAGGAATAATAGGTATACATGAGGAGGTATGCAAGATATGCTTATATGTTATTATTTATTGGTTTTTAAATTCAATTTTGGGTAGACTGGAAAATAGAAGATTTTGTTCTAATTCTGTTTTGCAATAAGTGTAATAGCTCATAAAATCTTGGAGATGCTATTTCAGGGCACATTGGCATAAATATTTGTAAAATTCTTGCCTTAAAGTAAGAACTAAAGTACTCCTCAGGAGAAATATATTTCTGTCATAGATAAGAGCATTGTAAAATAATCTGTTTTAAAGTAAATATGAAATGTAGAATGTTTGGTGCTCTGCTGATTTGTATTAAAAAATAAATCCCAGTGCCCTGAAATCATTGGGACTTACCAATTCCAGCAGTCAAAGGTCTCGGATTTAGGCATGCATTCCTATAACCTTAGTAAAAATTGAAATATGAACTCTGAAAGAGAGCACATACATAATGAAAATACCTCCCCATTTTATCTTTAAATATGTTTAGATCTAGTTAACTCAAGTGATGTGCCCAAGATCAAACTAATGGAAGCTGAAAAATAGTTGTGAATAGTGAAACTTCAATTATTTCTCAATTCTTCTGCTCCTTCTGATTTTGTATTGAGTTGTGTTTATTATAATGAGCTTTGGAGTAAGGCTGCCTGGGTTCATTTTCAGCTTGACCATTTACAAATTATGTAACCTTGAACAAGTTACTTAACCATTCTCTGCCTCAGTTTTCTAACTCATCAAATGGGGTTATAACAGTACTTCCTTCATACGATTTTTATGCAAGTTAAATGATTTAAAATCATTTGAATAGTGTCTAGTATGAAAATAGCACATTAAACTGGATAAGCCCATTAGATATGATTAATGGTCTTCTATCTTTTGTATTATGACAAACCTCCATTAAAGGTTTTATTTGTACTTCTGTTATTTTTGGCAGAACTATTCAAAGTGGCTTTGTTTTTAGTAGTCAGAATCTTGAATCAAACCAGATATTCTTTAATGGGTGAGTGGCCAAACAACCCATGTCATATACATAACATGGAATACTATTCAATAACAAAAAAGACCAAAGTGTTGACATGCATGGCATCTTCAATGACTCTCCAGGATATACTCTGATTTTAAAAGCCAATTCTAAAGGGTAAATATTTTCTTATCCCATTTTTTAAATGAAAAAAATTGCTGGGATTAGGAACAGAGACTGAGCAGAGAAAGGTGGAGTGGCTGTGGCTATAAAGAGCCAACCCAAGGGATCCTTGCAGTGATGGAACTGGTCAGAATGTTGACTGTGGTAGTGGATACATGAACCTACACATATGATAAAGTTGTATGGGACTAAACACATACGCACACACACACATATAAATACAACAAAACTGAGGGACTCACAATAAGATATGTGGATTGTATTCATTTAATATCCTGGTTGTATTTTGCAAAATGTTGTCATTATGCTATATTGGGTAAAGTGAGCATGGGCTTTCTTACAATTGCCTGTGAACTTCATTACTACTACACATGAATCTACAACTATCTCTATAAGAATTTCAATTGTAAAAAGTAGCAAGGGAAGAGGGAGGTTGCTTGGGATTTGAAAATTTATAGGATAATCCATGTTTAGGAAATAAATTATTAAAAGTAAAGTGGATTACTGCATAGAATACAAAAATGTAGAGAGAATAGAATAGAATAGAATAAAACGTTATTAAAATGATAAAATCATAGACTCTAAAAGCATGAGAGATCATCTCATCTGTTGACCAGTCCAAGGTGAAGGTTTTGTTATTCTGTAGCATAATGTGAAATATTAGGACAAAGTCACTCTTGTGTTTTGTGTGTGTGCGTGTGTGTGTGTGTGTGTGTGTCTGTGTGTAGGGGGTAGGATGTTGACATAAGTTTGCTAACTGTCCTATTTTGGGAAGAAACTGTCCTTTATTCTTTGATTATTCCCTGCCTCCATCTTGAAGTTACAGTTTTCTTTCTTTTACAAAATAATAGTTATAGTTGTTTTCGTAATGTCCTTCCTTAATATTACACAAAATAAAATGTTGATAAACTTGAAAAAAACCTGAGTGGATATGAAGACACTCCTTCACCAAAAAACAAAGCATCAGAAAAAAAAGTGTGGACCCTAAGTGGAAAATGAAGGTGATGTTGAATATGTAAACATATGAAGCCAATACACAAAGTCTAGAGAGAGATAGGAGAGCTAAGGGAAAGGTAGAGAGAGACAAAGGAGAAAAAGCATGAACTGGCAGAACCTGATAAAATATGGTAAGAATAAAATAGCAAGAGATGGAAAGTGCAACAAAGGATTGATCCCACCCACCGAAGTTCTCATGAAGAGGAGTTCTTGTGTTTTCAGGAGAATGTTTGCTCTGGGACATTGCACTATCTGTCTATTGAGTCTGTTCAACAGGAAATTTCTGATATTTGTTAAGACACATTCTATGGTTTAAAAGCTACCAGATGTTTTCTTTCCTTACAAATTTCCATGGTAAATTTAGGATTGTACCCTTGCAATGAAAGATTAAACCATGTTCATCACTTACAAGATTTATCTTCTGACTGAGTCCTTGTAAGTTGAATATAAAGAACATTCTGGGAAATTCTCTATATTCATGATTTTTAAGTGGCTTCTCCTGGTTCATGCCCCTCAGATGACTGTTTAAAACTAAATTGTTATGGAAACTTTTAATATATGAGGCATGTTTAATAAATCATTTGGGGTGAACACTGAAATTCTGTGTTTTCTACAAGCTCATCCTTTGCCCAGACTGTCTCATGAGTTAGAACTTTTCTTTGGGTGGATGCCATTCCCTCTTTCTTTCTTGGTTTCCTGGTGCTTCCCCATCTGGTCCTGTGACCCCCAAACCAGTCCACAGTAACATGGTCACAACCCTTCCTTTATTATCTTTATATTTTCAAACCACATCATGGATTATCGTTAAAAATGCCCTGTTTTGAGGTTGATTATTTTATTACAAGTTCATGTGCAAAATCTGCATACTGCTCATCAGGCTAAACCTCCTCATCCAGTGCCACTACAGCTTCCCAGAGTGGGACCTGCAGCCTTATGGCAGCTAGGTAAACTCGAACAAGAAAATGCTGCTGAGAAAGCAGGGTCTTTCTTGCCTGAGTTTCTAGCCTGCCAGCCTCCCCTAAAAGTGTCAGATTTGCTGGTTTCCCACAATCATGTAAGCCAGTTCTTTGAAATACAATATCCATATACATATACCTTCTTGATTCTGTCTCTCTGGAGAACCTTGACTGATAAAACTGATACTAGCATTTTAGAATTGTGATTTTTATATCTTTAACTACATGATAGGGACGTTGGGTATAGTGAATCTTATATTCCCCAGAACTATGCCCTATGAATACGTAATGGATCAATGAACATTTGGTAATGCTTTCCCCATAACTTATATTACTCTTTATTTCACTAATCTTCACTGATGGTTAAAAGACCTGAGGGTCAGCTTAGATTTTCTAAATCAACATAAAGTAATTTATATGTTAATTTAAAATTCAGACTTCCTCTGTATTTTGAGTGAGTAAAAGACTAGATATAAAAGCTAAGCTAAAAATGAGCCTGAAAACTGAAATTGAAATATTTGAAAATGCAACCGATCTTCTCATTTTATATCCTAATCTACTCCGTTTATTAACATGCATGGTAATGGAAAGTAGGTTGCTCATAATTCACATGTGTGATGAGGGCCAGAAAGTGTGAGTATCCAGATATTGCACAGTAGACATTTTGAAATGGCCACCACATTCAAGTAGGATTTGGTTTTTGCTATCTTGTCTAGATTTTTACTTATTAATTCATATGTATCTTCCCAACTTAAATACTTTGACTATTTCATCATTCAATTTTAATATGTATTTTACAAGTGATAGTTGTTTGAAGCCCAAATATTTTAAGCAGCTCAGGTTATGAGATAGCAGAAATTGAATTCTATGTTTAATTCTTATTAGCATCTGCTGTTGAGATAGTATGAATCATAACACATGTCTCCTCTACATCTTTCTTTCACTCATATGTGTAGTAGTGTTCCCTATGCTTTTTCCTCATATAACTCGATGTCTCAATAGAAGTCCTTTAGGCAAGAAAAATGACTATTTCATTCAGAATTTAAAACAAAATAAAAAGTAATTATCAAAACCTGAGTTCCTAGAATCTTGGCCATTGAGAATATATGGGATTCTTATGGCTTCTACTGTAGTGGCTTCTGGATTTTCCAGATTCTCTCATTTCTGAAACACCATACATGTTTATCTCATCTGCTTCAGCATTTGCACAGTAAGTGGAAGGGCTGCACCTCTGTGTGGACAGATGAGTTACCTTCCCAGGACCAGCTAGTATTTTGCCTAAACTGTGCTCTCTGCCAAAGTCACCTGCCTTCTCATCTTTTTTTCCTCCCCTAATTACTTATCCTTCAGGAGACGACATTGTTTTTGAATAGACACATACACTCATGCACAAAAGCCTTTAAACCGGGGTCAGGCTCCTTGCTCTGTGGTTTTACGGCACTTTGTACTTCCATTATTGTAGTTCTTAGCACACTGTACAATTACTGTGCAAAATCTCCTCACTGTTCTTCAAGCTCCATGTCCTCTATGTTTATTAAGTCTGCAATGCCTAGCGAAGAGCCTTATGCTTTGCAAACACTAACTAATAATGGACCAGTAAATCAACAATGTGAGATTTTACACGCTCTTTTCATTCAAGGTGGAGAAAAAGCTTCTTTGAAAGCCAAATAATTTAGTGGTTAAAAGCAAGTGAAGAAACATTTGTAGTTTTTTAAAAGCTTGTTGGGATGCTTACCAATTGCTAATTCCAAATGTAATTTTCAAGCTTCACTCCTAGTAATAACTGAATGTCATATTTATTTATTATTTTTTATTATACTTTAAGTTCTAGGGTACGTGTGCACAACGTGCAGGTTTGTTACATATGTATACATGTGGCATGTTGGTGTGCTGCACCCATTAACTCATCATTTACATTAGGTGTATCTCCTAACGCTATACCTCCCCCATCCCCCCTCCCCACAATAGGACCCGGTGTGTGATGTTCCCCTTCCTGTGTCCAAGTGATCTCATTGTTCAATTCCCACCTATGAGTGAGAACATGTGGTATTTGGTTTTCTGTTCTTACGATAGTTTGCTGAGAATGATGGTTTCCAGCTAGAAAATGTAAGGTAACTAATTTTTACAACAAGTACTTACTAAGAAAAAATTAAAAATGAAGAACCAGGCCATCTTGTATACTATGAATTGTGGCATTGTATTTTGTTGTGTGTTTTATGTATGTTTTCATTTGCATGAAAAATCTGCTCTAGTATTTAATTGATGAATGGAAAATATTTTTAAGCTATAAAACAAATATACAATTATATGTATCAATCATACATGTATATTTTACAATCATGTATGTGTGTGTGTGTGTGTGTGTTTAGTACCTATTTCATAGAGTTATGAAGATTAAGTACAAACTGCTTTCAGAAGTTCCTGGAACATAAAGCACACCATATAAATTTTGTTAATATTTGGATGATCAGTGATTTATAATTATTTTTCAGTTGAAGTGAATGTTCTTTCACTTTTCACTCCTACATAAAATAAGAGATAAGATATTATTTTCTAGTCATCAAAGCTAATAGATTATAGTGACAATTTGTGCTTTGAGAATCAACAGACTGAAAGTGGCATCCGTGGCAGGTCAAAGTAAAAAGATTGTGCATCAATGCTTGCAGTCAAAAAGCCATCACCCTTCTGTTGTTTCTTTGTCTAGGCAGAGGATGGTTTACTTTTTGGAGTCACACTCAAAAAGGGGCTTTATTTTTACTGGCAAACTCATGTCAGCTTTTAAAAGTTTCAGAATTGCAGATGTGCATTTTCTGGAACTAAAAAGCTGTTTGAAATTTTTTCTGAAATTTTCTAAATAATTTAACCAGTGTCATTTTTCTTGATTTATTTCTTGCTTTTCATCTTAAACAACTGAAAATAAACTTCAGGAATTCTAGGTATATTTTTATTTTTACTTCTACGGGTGTCTCTACACATACTTTACACCTCCATTTCTACATACTCATTAACATGCTTTCCCTGCTATATTTTACTATATTCATTATATTATACCTTCTACATTTATTTACAAAATAAATAAATGGTGATTACATTAAAAATTGTTTAAGCAGAATAAATGTGTTCGAATTCTTTGTGTTTTTATTTTATGAACTTAAAATGCATTTTTACAAACATTGACCATCTTCCTTCCTACTTTCTGCTCCTTGAGAAAGAAAGATATTGGAATATTTCCTTTCTATTACCCTCTCTTTTCCTGATTTGGATATTTCTGAAACACAGTTGGATTCGACTGACCATTAACAATAAGTTGTAGAGGATTTACAGTTTTTAAAGCTCTAATGTGCTTTGATCCTTACAAAGGCCCTGTGAGCTCATCATGTCAGGGAGTAATGCTCCCCTTCCACCCCTTTCTCTAAAATAAAGTGAAACTAGTTTTGTAACAGGACAATGTTAAGCTTCTTAGCAAATGTTATGCAGTAATTCAATCTTGAATTGTTGGCCTCCAAATAGATCCATTGCAGAAAAAGGTTTAATATAGATGCGATTTTGATATAACTAGGAAATTTGAAGTTGTCTATTTACCTGATGTTTTATTCTGGCATCTTGACAGAAAACAGTTTTGCAGATATTTTCCTTCAGGGTATATATAGTTAGAAGTCACTGTGGCCCCTTTAGCCCACTGATTTGTTCTCGTTTGCCCCTTCCTTCCCCTCAACCCCACTTTCTGCCTGCCCGGAAGAATCAGTTGATACCGACTGGTCCAATTCCCTGGGATTAGCACTCTAGAAAATAATGACTTCTCTCATTTTCTTCCAGGATCTACTCAGGGAAGCAGAATTCCTCTGATGCTTAGATAAACTGCTTTATATTGCTTCAGGAAACTAATTTTAGAAAAAGTACAAACCAGGTTACTTTTGTATCAGTTGTTGATGACCAGCTCAAAAGGTTCTCTGAGGCATTTATTCAAAGTGATATATTCAAAACCAAATTATATTGAGAATAATTCTTTTGTATTATTAATTGCATTAATATTAATTAATAATACAATTAATTAAATGCATTAATGCAACGCATTAGTTGCATTGTCCTTGTTAAAATTCAAGCATGATAGATAAATCTAAGTTCCCTTTATCATGAGTGCAATATTGGTCCCCTTCATTCTCCTCCAGCAGTAACTACAGAAATAACTCCTCATGTGTACTCTTCTAGTGTCTGTTTGTTATATTTGAATTTTGTAAATATATTTAACTATAAAAACAAAGTATTGTTTTGTTGTTGAAATTAAAACATACATGTTTTGCAGTTTGCTTCCTCCATTTCAACAATGTCTTAAAGATATGTTTATGCTAGAACATAAAGATCTACGTCATTCTTTTTAATGCTATACTGTAGTCCATAATATGCTGTCCATTCCTTCATCAAGAGTCTTCAGATTATTTCCAGTTCTTTACTATTACAAATAAAGTCTGGACCAGTATCCTTGAACATGGCGCCTTACATTCAGATGCCAGTGTTTCTCAAGAATGTATGCAGAGATGTGAAAATGGAAGGTTATAGGGCATACATAGTCTCAGTTAAAATGGATGTTGCTTAATATCTTCACAAAGGGATCATCTTAAATAACAATCCCATGTGTAATGCCCCTTTCCCATAATGTCAATAACACTTGGTATGGAACTCCAAATTTTTGCCAAGTTGATGGTGAAAAATAGTTTTAGGTTAACTCCTACTTTTTTCACCCCAGGGTGAAATACTCATAATAAAATATCTAAAATGATGCCATGTGATAAACTAAGCAAAAAAATCAATATATTAAAATTTTTGCTTTATTATTTTCTTATATCACACAGTCAGATATCCTGTTCAGGGACTCTTTAAGCCTCTCCCTCTGTAGATCAAATTCCTTTTTCACATCCCAGTAGGACTGTTAATTGGTTTTTGAATCTGATTACTGAGACAAATTAGATCAATGGTAAAAGTACTAAGCAATTTATTCCATGTTCACAGTCCACTGCCAAAGAAAACAGCTCATAAGTTCCCATGAAAACTAGAGATTATTCATTCTTCTACAAAATAAAATCCTAAGCAGACATAATTGACAACTTGTTAAGCCTTTCCTATAATTAGTTCTTCAGTTTTAGGATTATGGGAAGGGGTCAGCGCATATTCAGGCTCTCACGGCACATCATATGGTACATAGGCTATCAGTTTTTACTTAGGTTTGAAACTGTCATTGAGCTGTAGGGCCTGCCATTTCTAACCAGCTCCTGGATTGGACTGAAGAATCCAATCGAGCTATTTTTAGCACTTGGGATACATCCTTATCTTGAGTGACTGTGCTGTGATAGTGATAAGTAGGCCCAGTGGCCCACAGATTCAGGCTTTTCAGCAGGAATTAAAGGGGAATCTCCTTTCCAAATAAAGGGTATCAGGAAAAATATGGTGAACTCTTCATTATCCACAGCAGTGGCAATGCAGAGGAGTGGACTCTAAATTGTATTCAGTGCCCGAAAATTCTTGTATGTTGCAGTGTTTATCATAAGTAAAAGGAAAATACATTTTATAAAGACAAGTACTTTTTATTGAATGAATGTGGCAGCATAGTTGAATTATTAAATCATACTGAAATTAATGCCAAATTAGTAAGTAAGCATTTTTGTCATGCTGCTTACCTGATATGGTTTGGTTGTGTCTCCATCCAAGTCTCATCTTGAATTGTAGTACCCATAATCCCTAAGTATCATGGGAGGGACCTGGTGGGAGGTAATTGAATCATGAGAGTGGTTACCCCCATGCTTTTCTCATGATCGTGAGTGAGTTCTCAAGAGATCTGATGGTTTTATAAGGGGCTTGCTCCCCCCACCCCTACTTCTCTCTGCACTTCTCCTTGTTGCTACCATGTGAGGAAGGACGTGTTTGCTTCCCCTTCTGCCATGATTGTAAGTTTCCTGAGGCCTCCCCAGCCCTGTAAAACTGAGTTAATTAAATCTCTTTTCTTTATAAGTTACCCAGTCTTGGATATGTCCTTATAGCAGCATGAAAATGGACTAATACACTGGCCATATGATTTTGTGTAAGAATGAAATCTCTTTATTATTTACTTACACATAAATTTGAGTTACTAATATTTTACTCACAATTTCATAGGGCTGTTATAAGAGTTAGGAAAAAGCATATAAATATCATGTTAAGTAACCTCTATACTGTAGTTATGAATACATTCATTTATTAATTCATCCAACAGTTATTGAATATATAAAATATGTTAGGATAAATGCTGTGACATATTGTGGGTAATTATAGCAACCTGAAGCAAGGGTATTTACCATAGAGACTAAAGACAGGCTAACAGAAGAGAATGATAGTTCAGAAAAACACAGAAGGGTAAATTCAAGTTATTAAAGTGAAGGGTTTGGGAGTCTAAGGGAGTAGAAGTAGAAAACACTTCGTATAGAAGAACATGTAAAATGTCTCAGGCAAAAAAAAAAAAAAATTATATGGGAAGTGCTTTGGATTTATCTGTGGTTATTATGATAAATTCCAATCTGTATAATAAAATGTATTCATAATTTCTTTCAGGATATTTGCTTTAAAAGCTTTTTTTTTTTAGGAAAAATGATTAAAATGGGTTGATTCTTATTTGAATCACTATGTCCCATTGGCAGTTATAATGCATCTAGGATTTTAATTCACATCCTTTTTTATATGAGTTTTTAAGTGTATCTGTGTATTTGTTTAGTTTTATTAAACTAACAACAAAAAACCTGTTAGCACTTCCAGTCTTTATTCCGTAATTGGTATAGCTCCAACAGCCTTAATTACCCTCTCTTCCACACAAAAATTTATGAGGGATAATTTTATAGGAATATTGATTCAGCAATTCCAATGTATTCCTTTAATTACCATATTACACTAGCCATTTTGTTTTTAGATGATTCTCATTTAAAGTTAACATTTTTTTTCTGAGTATATAAATAATATAGATATTGCAGAACACTGATAACATGTAGAAAAGTCTAACATATTAAATGAAGATAGGAATGATAACACCACCCAGAAGCAAACATTGCTCTCATTTTGGAGCATACATTTACAATCTTTTAGTGTTTTTTTGTCTTAAGTATATGTATATACTTAAAATGAAAATTACCTAGAATATGCAGATATATCCAGCTTTTCTGTGAATTTATTATTCATATATCACCATTAATAAATATTTCTTAGAACTCTTAATGTCTGCATAATATTCAACAAATTTATAGAAACATATTTACTTTAAAATTTACCTATTACCAAATATTTACATTTTCAACATTTTACTATTTAAATAATACTACTATAAACCTCCATGCATGTAAGTATTTGTGTACAGATCTGACTTGGTCCTGAGAATTCATAGGATTTTGTTTGCTAGATTAAAAATAAAAAATTCTTGATATATGTTGCCAAATTGCCCTTCAGAGCTAATGTGTAAAAGAATGTCCCTATCTATAATTTTGTGTGTGTTTTCACAGTAGGGAGTCATCTACTTTAAAAAAATATTTGCCATTACGGTAGTCTTTAAAAATGTACTTGTTACTTAAATTTGAATTTCTTGGATTGAAAGAAAACTATGTTTTATATATCCCTATATTATATAATGTGTCTATTATAAAATTATATATATGTGTCTAATATAAAATTATGTGTCTATTATATGTATGTGTATAAATTGTATGTACATTTATTTATAATATATTACATATTATATGACATACATAATATATA
>NW_016814732.1:295864-304824 GCF_001698545.2 Rhinopithecus bieti | reverse complement strand
ACATAATATATAATAATAATATAAATAATATATTAATCATAACATATGCATTATCCCTATATTTATTTGCAGAGACCTGTGTGGCTCTTGTCTTTTTTATATTTTCCTGTGCTATCATAATCTTCCTATTGACTTATATGAGTCCTGTACAGATGGAAGCTTTTAACGTTTTGTGTGTTGTGTTTACAAAAAATAATCTGTTTGTTGATTTGTGGTATTATACAATTGGGAAAAGAAACAAGTATTTGATAAATGATGCTGATAAATTATTTTGGTAAGGGAATATGAGAAGGAGAGTTTGGAGTGGGTGTTAACCCTTTATCCTTTCACAAAAGTCCATGTCAGGTGGATTGAAGAGGTAAGTATAAGGAAAAAATACTCGTGAAAAAATTAAGAATATACCATAAGATATCTCTAATTTATAATTGGTGAAAGCCTGTTTAGGCATAAAACCAATGAAAGAAATTACCAAAGGGAAAAAAGATTTGACTACATTAAAATATTAGAACCTATAGGTCTAATATCAATAAAAAGTGATTGCTTAGAGAAAATGTCTCATTTTAAATGTAAATTCCTAATACTGACTGACAGAACTAAATAATAAGTATGATAGCTAAATCTTTTTACAACTGATAATCACTTAACCTAATATTCTAAAACACAGAACCATTTTATAGGCAGATATGATTCAAACATAGTTGGAATTTCATATATAATGATTCTTTTGAAGTAAACGTATTTGTATTTTGACGTTTTATTAGAGAAAAATGTTGCCTTTCTAGTTACCATGAATGTACTCTCAGAGAGCCCGTTTTCTGTTAAGCGTCTCTTGAGCTGAAGTCCTGGGTGGAAGTGCTTACCATGGTGCCCACACTGCTGTCATCTGTGCCCTGATGACCGATGACCACAGCCCCAATCTCTTTCCTAGGCTCCAGGCTGATGTTTCTAACTGCCAGAAAGCCAAACTTGAGTGTCAGACTGTCCATCCGTCTGTCTGAAACTTAAGGGCTCATTCTCCTTTCCTAACTCATTCCTCCCCAGGTATTCTCTCTCTGTGTTATTCCACTTTAGAAGTCTCTCTACTTTGCTTCTTTCCCTCCACTTTAATGATATTTCTCTAGTGTGGGCCCTTCTCATGAATCATATCGCTCTTTCAAAAACGTGTCCCTTTGCTTGTTTATCTTTTCTCTTTCCCCAACTCCAAAACGTAATGAGATGCTCCAAAAATATCTGTGAAGACTCCACCTCCCCCTTGTATATTTTAGAATATTCACAACTGTGAAAGAACTGTAAGAGAATGTGCCCTTTATACACTTCATTCAAACCGTATTCCATATTCCCTCACACACTTAAAAAATATATATTGCAAATTGCAAGTGCTTTCTTAAGCAGAAGCAGTCCTGCCAAGTCAGATGTAGAGATAAATTAAAGGAATGACAGGGTACTTGCCAATGATTGTGAGTGAAGGCGGGGGAGGAGGAGCATGAGAAAAGGATTTACTAGGATTCACTTTTACCTTTCACCTCACGCTCACTTTCTCTCATCTCTTCCTCTCCTTGGTGTTACTCTCAACTCCTTAGATCAAGGATCATGGCTGCCTTTACTCAGAACATGGACAAGGGAGACACAAAAATTAAGCTAAAATTTAACTGAACATGGGTTGGACCCTGAAATGAACCATTGAAACAAACAAACAAACAGAAAAACATTTTTAAACTGCTTATAAATTGTGTTTATTTCTATCCTTTTAGATTTACCATAATTAAATATTATAATACATAGACACAACCTCCCTTTAATAAGTTTTACTCTTCCAAAAGTCAAGAATTGTTGTACTGTTCAGAAAACTAAAATTATAGTGATTTTTTATGCTGATTGTTAAGTAATTCTGGATTCATCATCTTAGTGAAATGTTGGGACAGATATCTGTTAAAACCTAATGAAAATTAGAGAGACTAGCTTCTGGAGAGAACCAAATGCCTGTTATTTTACCTCAGTCCACTACCGTGATCTTGGAGTGAAATTATCAAGAACAAAGAAGGGAGTATGTATTTAAATATAGCAAGTCTTTTAAATAATACATTTTCTTTTCTGTACTTTTTGTTTCTAAATAAATGAAAATATTTATAAGCTACATAGCCAGCTTGGTAATTTGTCATATAGATGCAGTCAAAGTGAAATGATTAACAATTCCCATCCCTAACTCTACACTTGAGAATTTTCTTCGTAAAATAGAAGGTAATACTCAGTTTGATAAAATTTTTTTTTTGGCAATGATAATATTATTAATTATCTTGAATATATTTTGTGTATTTTAATGGAATCTATAGTTTTCATATGCACATATTTAAGGAAAAGTACAAATTTGCTTTAGAGTAAAAGTCAGAATTAATACAAAGTGATATTATTTAACTATTTTCACTTAACACATTTCAAAAGATGATTTTGTTGTGGTAGCCAAGGTGTGGAGCATTAAGGAACTTAGGCATCTCTTTATAAACTGGCTGAAAGACAGTCCCCCTTTGCCTCTCCCTAACTACTTATCTTTGGTGTGTTCTTAGAAGAATCAGAGTAAAAATCATAGGGCCAAGTGGTCCTATACTTTAGTTACTTGAGTCTTATATGTTCATCACTATTGTAAAAGTTCAATTTCTTCTGAATCTAGTAATAAAACAGTGAAGTGAAGCCAAAAATCCTATAGAAGAAAACATAATCTTTCACCTCCTTTTTTTTTCTTGTTAACGTTACCAAAGTTTTGTTATGTGAACCACACTGCATGTTTTACTATGTGAACGGCACTGTACTTCTTTTAGTGGCCAATGAAAAATTAAGATGTTAGGTCATGAACAGTTACAGCAATATATACAGAATTGTGAGGCTTCATTCAGAAGCCCGATGAAAAAGTCAATATAAGAAGAAAAAATATTATACTACTATGAGTAACTACTGCTTTTTGAGTACCTGCTATGTGCTCAGCACCATGCTTAATGCTTTGCATACAACATGTCAATTAATCCTCACCACAACACATTTCAATGCATTAGTAAAGAAAAGCGATGATCTGTCACCTACAAAAACAACCAAACCATACATTTAAGTGATTTATTTGACTACATTTACAACAGTTATTGAGTACCTGTAGGTATCAGATGCCAGAGCTAGAAGAATAATCTATCTGGTTCCCTGGTTCTTGAAAAGACATGGCTCTAAAGAAAAACAAAGAAAGTTATCAATTGAATTGAGGCAGATGCATATTGGAATAAACAAAAAACAAAAGCAGATCTGGACAAAACTGATAAATGGTTTCCTTAACTCCCAACCTTCACTTTGCCCAAGGCATCACTCCACATTGGCTCCCAGTCTCACACCTGACTCACCCATTTTCTCCCTAATGCAGACCTTCTCTCAGATAACTCCATCTTCCTGTTTCCCTGTTCATGGCATCTTCATCAAGCACGTCTGCTTCATGATGTATTCTATTAGAGCACTTCTATCTATCATTAACTGTGACAGTGAATTAATTGGGTAAACGAATCCTTCCTTTGGTGTTAATAAGAAATAATAGCTCATAAGATATTCCTCTCAGGTGTATGTACCATTGTCACTGAACTCCTTTTGCAATAAAGTGTCAAAGTATTTTCAGGAACTGAGGAAGATTGATAGAAGGGCAACTTGGGGACAGCATTTAAAAGGGCATTTAGTTCCATTCAGAGGACACACACTGGTAGATTTGTTCATTTAGCAAATATTCTTTCCTTCATTCAGCAAGTACCTCCCCTTCCATATGCCATGCCTGTTTTAGGTGCTGGAGATACCGTAATGAATAGGACAGCACCGTCCTCATACAGCCCTCACCTAAGTATGTTACATACCACATGCTATTCTAGCGGCTGCAAAGTCCTTAAAGGTGAATAAGATGTAGACTCTACATTCGAGTCTGCAGACTCAGAAACCACAACTAGGAAACTTGGTGATGCTTTCTTATCTACATATATTCATAGAATTGCTTGTATATGGAATGAAAACTGACCTGTACTTGCCCTTTCACAGAGTGTGCTAAAGACTGCTGAAGGTGAACATCCAATAATGCTTTAAGAACTATTCCTCTGGCCACTGTGTTGGGAATTTAAATCAGGGTTCACAAACACAAATACATATATATGGTCCTAACAGACCAAAAGAAAAAGAATCAGTGCTATCAATTGGGTATAAGACAAGGTGATTTTGGGGGACTATGTTGAGTTAAAAAGTATGTTACTTAAAGGAATTCAAATATAAAATGCAAAAACACAACCATTCAATTAAAACACTGATGAGGACCCCAGAACTTGATTTCTATGTCATTAAAATTTATCTTTGATTAGCAGAATTGACTATGATATTCAAAAACTGAAATATATTTAACAAATCCATAAATTATATTTGTATGTATGACTCCATTAGGATGGTAACTATAAATGATCTTAAGTAACATTATATTAAACTGTTCAAAACAGTTATTTTACACCTACTATGTTCTGGGACAGTTCTAGGTGCTTGAGATACATTGGTAACAAGTTACATGAAAATTTCTTCGTGGGGTTTTTGTTCTGGCATGAATAAATAACAGAAATTATTTTTTAAAGTAATTTAAAAGCCATAGAAAAGCCAATGGTAATTAGAAGATGCTTGAGATGGTTGCAGTTTTTAATAGGAGATCAAAAAGGTGGAATTGAGCCATTTTTTTTTTTAATTCATGAGGCAGTCGGCCATGCAGATAGTTGGGAAGTGCAGTCCAGGCTGAGGGAAGAGTCAGTGGGAAGGTAATCTGGAATCATGTGAGGCCTATTCGTGTGACAGTAAGGAGGCCATTGTCACTGGAGTGCATGAGAGGTAGAGCAAGGCTAACAACCTTCTAAACCATTTTAAGGATTTTAACTTTTCTCTAAGTGAAATGGAAATTGTTGCATAGTTTTGTTAAATTATGTTTTACAAAATGTACTCCAGCTTCTGTGTTGAGGGTGAACAAAGGTGGAAATATGGAGACAAGCTGGAAGGCTATTTCAGTAATCCAAGCAAAAGACGATAGCATATAAGATATTTCTCTCACATAGCATGTAATGTTCCACTGAAATCTTCTGACAATAAAATATCAAAGTATTTATAGGAGCTACATCATGCTTAGACCAAGGTGGTAGTTAGGATTATAATTGTTGAGAAATTTGAGAAGGTGTTAGCTTCTAGTGTATTAGATGACAGCAACAGTGAGTTATTGGATGACATGTAATTAAAAACTCTGGTATTAATAGGAAAGAGGAAGCAAAAATAATCTAAAAGCAGGAATGAGGACTTAGTCTTTTACTTTCATACCTACTAGGCTGTGTTTGTAGGGGGAGGGAACTGTCACTGCATGAGAGAGTTGTAGGAAAGCATAATTCTCAAGTAACAACTAGATTTTAATTCCAGCAGGAAAATAAAGAAAACACTAATTAAAGGGTTTGAGAATGAATTGAGAGGATATCTGTTGATGATGAGCCACGTATCTCAGAGGGTAAAGTGGATGCTTTTAGGAATTGAGTGAGGGTTGAAGATACAGAATAGACCAGTGACTATATACATTATCTTCCAAACGGAGTGTTTTTGCAAACGTAGAAGGATATTATTGATGTAAACGCCAGGATAGTAAGCATAAGTTGGAACCATTTCAGCCCCACCTGGACTCATGATAGCCCCAATTGACTTATGAGCATTAGAGTGTGAGAGATGAGGGATTCTTTGGAATCGGGGGCTTCTTGAAGCAATAGTCTTGAAAAGGGATAAACGGCCTAATGAGATTAGTCTTGCTGAATTCAAGGCAGATAGTAGTGTCAGAGCTGAAATATAGAAAGGGAAGTCACTATATTTGAGCTGAGACTTGAGTGATGAACAGAAACAGCCTTATTTCAATCTGAAGAGAGAAAGCCTTCAAGTAGAAGGAACATCAGGGACAGTGGCTTGGAATCTTTGAGGAAAATAAAGGCTAGTGTGGCTGGGTTATCGTGAACAAGGGGATTCGACAGCTCAAGTAGACAATGGCTGGAGGTAGTGTCTTTTGAGCTAAGCCTCTACCCAAGTTATGAATTTTCATCTAAACCCAGAATCTTTTGACAGTAAAAGGTAGCTTCGTTATTGAGTATGCTGTAACAAAGGTGAAAACCTGGCTAGTCTCAGGCATGCAGGGATATTTATTTGGTCATTTGGAGAGTTTTAAAGCAGGTGAGTATTTGCTGTAGTTGGACTATCTTATTCATATTGTCCACCTGGTGGCAGTATAGGACAAGACAGGATATTTTTCTTTTCTTTTTCTGTCTGTCTTTTTTTTTTTTTTTTTTTTTTTTTCTGCCTATCTGACCTGATACTGACATTTTCAGGAAGTCTGGGATATGTGCTTCCAAAACCTTCTGCAATTTGTTAATTGTATTCATGGAATGCATCCATGCATTTTTTTATTCTGTAGGAACATTTATAGAAACCATAAAAAAACAAAAACACCCTCCCTAATGGAAAGTCTTTTATTCCAAATAGATATAATAATTTCTCAAAATGCTAGTCATACTTCCTTAAAGGAAAATCTTGTGGCCTTATAACAGGATTCCAAACAAGGTGTATACATTTAAAATCAATTATGTAATTGCATCATGCAATTCAGCTTACTTATATGTATCCAGCTTTAAGCTTTGTTTAAAGAGGCACATCAACTATTAGCATTGTTATCACAAAGATGCATTGGCATTAAGGGGAAGCGATATGGCACTAATAACTTCTGCTTAAATAGCTGTGGGCTTTGCTGTGGCACATTAACATCCAAAACCACTAGGACTCCCTTCCATAGCACAACAATGAGCAGAATTCATTCTCTTCTCAGGTATCATGTTTTACTGGACCCAAACAATAGACGTGTTCCTGAAGGTTCAACCAGGACACTTAACTGACAGTGGAAGAGGGACTGTAGAGCTCAGAAAATGGGATTCCTAAACACGTAGAGCTGAACACACCTAGAGCCACCCAAACCAGGTTTTCACTCTTTTAAATTGTCTGTCATTTTATTCAGCTAAGAGAAAATAAAATGCTTTTCTGTAACATATTTGATATTATCACATAATAGAAATCCCTGTGAAAACCTGGCAAAATGTTAACAAACATAAACGTGGCTTTAGTGAAACTTAGCCTTATTGCTGGATTTCCCCTTGGCTTACGTTTTTCTCTTGGCACTGTGCAGGTAGGCATAAAAATGTACACAGCTGTGTTAAACATTGTTATTAAGAGCAAATCTTTCCTTATTCTTTAGCTAGGAACAATACACTCCCTTTCCAGAAACTCAGTAGTTAATTTTATCTTTCATTTACTGCCTAAGACTTTTGTCATTATGATGACTGTAATTATTATTAGCTACAAAATAATCAGGGTACTTAAAATACAAAAGATATTTCAGGGAGAAAGAGAGGATAAAATAGTATGTCTCAAAGGAATTGTAGGATATGAATTTCATTTTAGCTCCTGTGGACTGAGAGACGTTTGTGCAGTTTGTTCTATTTCCACTTTTAGGTAAAAAGTAATTCTGGTGGTACAAATTCATCTTTAGTGTGACTTTTTTTTTTTAACAAAAGGTATTTGAGTCTTTGAGGATTGACTTCAGCTTTATCTGTGATGAAAGCCTGTTATAAATTACACCAAAAGTTTTAGAGAATATTCATTCCAGTTACATAATGTGCCCATTTATTAAAATCACACAGTGCTTTCTTCTAGGAAGATCAATTCTCCTTTCATGCCATAAAGAGTATGATAACTAAATGGGGGAGAAGACACACTGAGTGTTAAATGAGCAAAATACATGTAGAAAAGCACAGAACAATGGAAAGAATTTTTAAAAAGTCCCTTTTAAGAGGTACTAGAGAGTGTCTTAGTTTTCTTCTCATGTTTGAAAAGTTGTACTCTGTGTGATAGTGAAGGAGGTAATCGCGTGTTAGATGATTGCAGTTGAACACTGTTCACTTTTTAACCAACAATCTTGATAGGGACAAAAACCATATGTTGCACAGTGATAACTTTCAATGCTGAGAAAAATAACAATGTCAAGAAGAGTGGTCAGTTTGCCTTATTGCTTCCCCTTTATGCCAGTGCATCTTTGTGATAACAATGCTAATAGCTGATGTGCCTCTTTAAAGAAAAGCTTAAAGCTGGATACATATAAAATAAGCTGAATTGCATGATGCAAACTTGGAAATTCGATGGCCATTTCATATTGGCTCCTTCTTGTGTCAGCTCTGAATTTTACAAATTACTAGCTACATCTCTCTGAATTGCTTTGTGTGGCATTTAAAATGTAGATAATGTGGGTGCTTGTGAAAATGTTATTTGCTTAACAGCTGGCACAAGAATTAACTTAAAAAGACACATTTTTTGTTTAGAACAGTGGTTGCCCACTGGTTTCCCAGGCCTTATGCAGCCCACAGACATACTTGCTTTGACATGAATCATATATTAAAATGAACCAATATTTTAAACTTAGGAGATTTTATATACATTTTGGATTCCCAGATTCTCTCATAAGACCAGATCAGTGTGTTCACATGTCAAACACTTTTTTTTTTTTTTTAAGCTAAATAACAACTGTCCCTTTTAGGCCAGCGTGCCGTGCCCTTTTCAGTTTGCCATGGTCTAGATCAGTTCCTGTTATCTTCCTCACACTGAAGCAAGATGTCAGTTGCCATATTTCAATAGATTTGCATTGCTTTTTTCTGACATTCAGTTTACTTTAGTAATTCATAGTGTCCTGTCTTCTTGGTAATTATATGAATTACCCTATTTTTCACTTTCTTCTATTTTAGAAGAATGTCTTTATAAAAGATAATAGATATCTTGAGAGCAGAAGCCAAAACAAATATATATATATATATATATATACAACCAGTGAACCAGTGTAGTGCGTATGCACAATAAGG
>NW_016814732.1:223601-295565 GCF_001698545.2 Rhinopithecus bieti | reverse complement strand
TATATATATTTGAGAGATAAAACAAAGAATTTGATTTTTGTTTCTAGGAAGGAAGGGAGAGAAGAAAAGGAAGGGGGTGGAAAAGAAGGGGAGAGAGAATTCTAAAAGATTTTGTAGAAGTAGAACCACAATGTGGGGTGGGTTGGTCCAATAAACTTTCTTAATGTTAGAGGCCACTGGTCATTTCAACTGGAGAGTCATCTAACCATCAGTTTCTAGTTTGTTAGCCCGTAGCAGATGGCAGGATAGTTCACTGAGTACCTTCCACTGAAGCATAAAGCTAGAAACCAGAAAAAATGTCAATAATGTCAGTGCCCCCAAAATTCAAAGTAAGGAGGCCTTTTGTCTTATACAGTGTTTAGAATGGTGTTTCAGAAAGATCTTACTTAGATTTTAGATCTCTGGCAGATTTCATTTGAAATCGACATGTTTTTATATTTGAAACATCACTTCAGATTATAAACACCTTTGTATAACCTTAGAGTTTTGATAACCTTGACAAGAGGGAGTAGTAAATAATTGGATCTAGTAAAGATAATCATTAAAAACAAGCAATGTAATAATGAACTTGCTTCTGTCTTTGAGATAGGTTGGGAAACATGGTGGATAAGATTTCTGGACTTCACTAAAGCTTTTGACAAGGATTTATGGTATCAAATAATAGACTGGAAGCTATACTTGGAGAGTTTGTAATCATTTGAAAAAACTATTAAGAGTTTCTATTTGGCAGATATTGATTGATTAAATATGGAGTCAATGGTATCCAAAAGTGGACTGTTACAAAACTGTGAGATTTCTTAAGCAATGGTAATCTGTTGAATTGAATATTTTTATTAATTTATGTAATGAAGAGATAAGAATTCTTATCAAATTTGTGGCAATGTAATTTAATTCTATTGTTTGGGAGCCAGGTTCAGATATCTCCATGGGTTTAACTGCAAGTTAAAAACAAGAGCTTCTCTAGTAAAATAACATTTTATAGTGTCCTGAACTCACTAGTATGGCTTTTGGATCAACATAGATAAAATGATGCTTAGATATCTGGTAGAAAAATAAACTCGCTATGAGTTAACAATTTCATGTGATTGCCAAAAATGGCTGTTAGTCTCAGAATGCATCAAGAGAATCATAGCATCTGTAACAGGTATGAAAAAATTGAGATTGTCTCACATGTCAACTCTGATTAGCGGTAGGTTTTGCCTGGACTACAACGTTGAGGGGAATCTGAAGCTGCATCTAAGCTTGGCAGGAAAATATTGCCATCAACTGGTGACACCTGCTATGGCCACAGCAGGGAGCGATGGCAATTTTATGCACTTCCTGTTTCTGGTGGAGAATGAGGAAGATGATAGAATAAGCCCTGTTTGCTGCATAATGTTCATAGAACAATTGGAACCTTTGTTTTTTTTGTGACAGCTTATATTCTTATTTTTAAAAATTGTTTTTACCTGTATATAGGTGTTCCCTTTTCTCTGCATCTTTGCCAACATCTGCTGTTTTTTGACATTTTAGAAAAGTCTTGCTCTGGTAGTATGTATACAAAGACTTTAACAATTGTTTGTTCTTTTTGGCTTATCTGTTCTTCTACATGAGTTAATATTACTGGTATAATAAAAACAGGTTATTAAGAGTCCACAAAAACCAAGTTTGTGCCCTTGTCATTCTTGGATGGGGATGAGTGGAAATGGGAAATGAGACTTGGAAATTGGAAATTGGAGACAGTACCTTTCTTTTCAAAATACACCTTTTTTTGTTGTTGTTGTTGTTCCTGGATGTGTATCAGTTACTTTAGGTAATTTTTACTTTTTAATCAGGCTTGGATGTATACAGCTTCTTCCTTTGTTATATGTTTTTGTCTTCTGTAGTGATTTTAGTTTTGTGAATAAGTAGTAGGTGTATCTATTTATGGGTTACGTGAGATATTTTGATGCAGGCATGCAATATGTAATAATCACATCAGGGTAAATGTGGTACACGTCACCTCAAGCATTTTTCCGTTGTGTTACATACAATCCAATTATATTCTTCAAGCTATTTTTAAAATATACAATTAAATTACTTTTGACTATAGTCACCCTGTTGTGCTAGCAAATACTAGATCTTATTCATTCTTTCTAACTAAACCTTCTATTCTGGTAAACTTTCTCTTGTATTGAAAGGGAAATTTTTCTATCCTTGTCTCTAAAGCAGTGATTCTCTGTGATGGTGATTGTGACCTCTAGGGCACATTTGGCAATGTCTGTAGGCATTTTTAGTTATCATGACTGAGGGGTTGCTACTGGAATTTAGGGGCTAGAGGAAAAGGATGCTGCTAAATATCCTGAAGTACATAGAGGCCTCTGCAGCAAAGAATATTTTAGTCCCAAATATCAGTAGTGCCAATGTTGAGAAACCTGGCCCTAAAGTATTGATCCTGCTTTCTTGGTCAGACAGGCTGGCCACAACAGGTCACTGTTTCTCTTCCTTTGGGTTCCGTCTAGTTCTGAAACTAAGATGAGCTGGCATAAGTTGTCCTATTAGTAAAATCTACTGCCCTTTTGACATAACAGAACTTCAACTGTTTAAAAAGTTCTATTATGCGAGACAGTGCCATGTAAAAGGTGGACTCTGAACTAGACTGTCTAGTTCAAATCCAAATTTCTCCACACATGAGTTATATACCTTAGTTTACATTTTTGTAAAAGGATCATCATTATCATCATAAATAATATTACTAATAAAAATACTTACCATATAGGGGTTTTCAAATTAAATAAATGAATATACATATACATATGTGTGTACATACATGGGCACATAGAAAAAATGGCTATGCTAATTTTAGACTCCATCAAAGGAAGCATAGCATGTTCAACAAAAATGGAAAATAGATTTCATTAAGAGCTGTAAATGCTACACGAATGTTATTGTTCTTTGTCCTGAGGTTCTTTTACCCCCTAGATTAAATAATTCTACTTATTTTAACTCTTTAGCAAAGAACATGGTTTGTGGTTATTCTCATTGGGTCCCTTATTTCAAGTCACCTCTATGTTGTTAGTGTCTTCCTGAGGTGGAAAAATCAATCAAGAGTCTGCATTGGGTTCTAAGGTTCATCTGTTAAAGCCACTCATTTATTAAACTTATCAAATAAATCTTTTGTTTTTTTTCTTTCAAGAAGAAAGACCTTAAGGCATTTCTCCTATTTCATGGGAATCAGCAAGATTTCCTATAATTGATTAATCATGAAAAAATCAGTAAGGTGACAGTCAATGGGCCTAATATTCACAAACTTAGTGAATAAAATCAACTTTCTATGACAAAGGAGATTTACAACTTGAAGAGAACAAATGTATTTTTCTACAATGAACCTTTTAAAAAATGAAGTTGCTTACTATAGGAAATAATGGTCACAAGAATACATGTTAATAGTCCTTAGATGACAACATAGATTTTTACCCTTTTTGGATAGACTTAGAAAGAAACTTAACCTTGCATTGATGAGATACAAAACATAAATATAATGTAAATATTGTAGTAATTAATAGGTTTTTCATTAAGAATTAAGACTTGTGGCCTCTGGTTCAAACATATATTTAGTCAAGATTTAACAAAAATGATTAAAGCATATAATAATTTATTTTTTATCCTACAAATATAGAACTATAAGCAACATATTATACCATTGAATCATAGTCAAAAAGTCCAAGTTGTTGGCATAACTCATAAGGTGCCCTTCTTATTTTGTGCTTTTGCATTTGGTTATATAAAATATTATCACTATCTTTAGTAATATTGCTTGAGTATATTTTGTATCTTAACTAAATTATCCTTTGTGCTAATTGAAGTGTTGTACAGAGTGAATGGTAAGGATGTGGACCCTGGAGCCTATAGTCTGAGCTCTAGGTGTGTTACCTTCAGCAACTTATTTAACACCACTTTGCTTGTTTTCCTATATATAATATAGTACTACTAATACTGCTTTTTAAATAGGATTTTTATGAGTATTAAATGCATGCACATATAAAAGCATTTAGAACACTGACACATAATAGATGTTAATCATCTATAATATCAGAACATTATATTCCCTGTAAACCTGGAAAAATAGTATATTAACTGTTTCCTGCAAGAACAAAACATGCAAGCAGCACAAGCATTTTCAACACAGGAGGAGGAAGACATTATGGCAAACTTTCTTTGTTTTGTTGATTTGAAGTTTCATAGCACTAGGCAAGAATGCATTGGAAGCCTCAAAACACTAGGCAAGACTGCATAATCAGAAACCATGGCTTATCAACTCTTCTCAGAGATTCAGAATTTAGGAGAACAATAATAATGATTTGTTAAAAATAGCTTTTCAGCATTCTGCAGCCCTTCAGATGCACAAAATCATCACAATAAAATGTTTAAATTTGATTTGAACTCAAAATAATATGTTAGCTGCAAGGCCAAAACTGACTATTAATCCTTTTAAGATGGCCTGCATTTTGGGTAAGTTTGAGGTATTATAAGGTGGCCATGATGAACAAATTTGTGCTTGTTTTAGTTTAGTATCCTTTTGTATGCTAAACATCGAAATAACTTCTTTTTTCTTATTCACTCTCCAGCAAAATGGTGAGATTTACTTCCAGTAACAATAATAATGATGACATTATTTATGGGGATTTTACTTCTGAGCACTGTGTACTTTATATAGGTATTACTCCACAAATAATTATTGAATTAGACTTCAACAAAGTCTTATGACTTTCAAGAACTGTCAATGAAATATATATTCCCATATACTCTTAGTGTGATTTATCTGGTTGCCTGAACAGTAGCCTCCAGTCATTACATATTTTATAAAGTATTCAAGCAAATACATGCTAAAACTGACTTAATTTTTAGAAAGAATAACACTAGAAAATGTATTTAATATTCTTGTATTTTGCTAAAGCAATATATTTTAGGATGCTGTTGACATAGGAGAAAAAGAAATGATGAAACAGAAGATATTTATCCTGAAGGGAATGTTTTTAAGAAAATGCAGGAGAATGGAAAGAATGAAGTGATGACAGCAAAACTCAGGAACTGAACAAATAGTAGAATAGTTTGGGGCCTTGAATGTTTATTTATTTAAGGTTCAAGTGCTTTTAAAACCAGTCATATTTGAAAAGTTTAAGGATTTCCAGAAGCAGAAGAAATTCTAGATGTAACAGGGCATATTTGGAGTTTATCAAGTGCTGAACTCTGAAGATTTATAAGCTAATTTATTTGCAATCACTGCAGCTGAATTGGATAGCATGTAAGATACTTTTTATACTGCTAGCTTCTACCACCTGTTTTTTCTAAATCTAAATGTACTACTCCAACTGAGAGAAAGTAAAAGTTTTGTTGAGAAGTGGAAAGATTTGTTTTCAGCTAGAGTTTGTGCTACAAATCTTCTGGAACTAGGTTTTTAGTGTAGAAATACGAGTGATGCTTGAGCTTCTACTATTGAGTACATTACAGAACAAACATTCTCCTTGGGAACTGATTTTATTGGAGAGTAGGTTTCAGGTAGTAAATAAGCATTAGTAAATGCCTTTCAGTCTCATAGTCTTCAAAATTATATATATAAAAACACATATAAACATATATAGACACATGCACACATATATACACATGTATGTATGTATATATATATGTAAATATGATTACACACATATATCTATGTATATAAATATATGCATATATATGATCATATATATGATCCAATTTGATCTTTATAGCCATCCTGGTGATGTGGACACATTAATGTATTTTCATATACTTTTAGAAAAGAGAACTATCTTTGCTACAAAGCTATAGGTAATTCTTGGTTCACACATTAGTAAAATGATATAGAATTCAGCTTTTTCTCATGACTACTGATTTTTCTGTGTGGACCATGTTGGTTAAACCCTGAACTGGATTCTCATCCTGTCTTCTTTCCTCTCGTATCCTTCTATCTCTGTACCTTCTATTTCTATCTCCACATTGCTTTCAAAGTTATTATCTTCAAACACTGTCTTGCTTAAAGTCTTTGATGTTTCCCCGTTACTCATGGAATGGAGTATACATTTCTCATTAGGATAGTCACAGATCTGAGGATTGGCCTCTAATTTGCCTGCACATTTTTACAAACTTTTAAAGTTATCCTGGACTAATCATTAAGTCATTATCTTCAATACTTTTAAAATATTAAAACATGCATATTTCTTTTAAGCTATATTTCATTATCTAACCCACAGAGATTCTTAAGCTTTTCATATCCTAGCTTTTCATTCATTTCCTATCTATAATCAACAGGACCTGAAACATATATTTGACTCAGATCCAGCACAGTATCTTGCCAGAGAGAAGGCAGTTATATGCTATAGAGAGGATACAGGAGGCTTCCATGCTGAGTAGCAAGCAAGATGAGTTGGTGAAATCCAGTCAATGAAGAAGAAAAGGCAAAATGGAGCAGCCCAGTAAGTATAATAATAGTAAATCCTTCTGTAGCACTTACTGTATGCCTCACACTCTCTAGGTACTTGGCATATGTTAACATCATTTATTCCCCACAACAACAATTTTCCTACATTTAAAAAGAAGGTGAATGATTTACCCAAAGTCACATATCTCCAGAGTGGGTAACCTGGGATTTGAATGCAAGCAGGCTGGTTATCCTGGAACAATTAATACTGATATCCAAGATACAGTGATATAAGACTTCACTCCAACTTCCAGTTCAAATTCCCATCAGATCTAGGTATAGTTTGTTTCTTATCTTTGATTTTTTGAGGATATATGATATAAGATATGGCTTCCTTTAGTGCTAATTTGAATGTATTTTCACTTGTTTCATGCAAAATAGCCTTAGTGAGACTGCCACTTTCCATGAAAAACATTTTCATTTTTAATGTACCTTTTAAGTGTGTTTTTTCCAACATCTTTATCTGTTGAAATTGCACAGGTGCTTTATGATCTAGCTCAATTTCTACTGCCTATTTGTGACTTTTCTACATTTCACCCCAAATTACTAATGTTTTTACACATCTTTATTCTTAGTGCACTTCTTGTTCTGCTCAAAGCTTTAGACATTCTACTTTTGATATTTTAAGTTCTGTATCTATTTCCACAATACTACTTTGAACCATATCAAATTGCCACAAGCATTAATATTGTATAAATTGCCAATACTTGACTATTTTTGACTTACTAAAATGGCAATTTCTTGTGGATCAATTTAATGTATTGGAATAAAATTTACTGACAGAGAGGTATCTTAATGATATTTATACCCTGAATATCAGATTAATGGTAAGGTCTTGGTGTATTTTGGTGAAATTAAATATTTGTTGGATATAATAAAATTTTAATACTTAAATATAATTTTCCACAAATATTCTCCTGGAGATAATAAAATGTGTAGAAAAATAAATCCACTATTTCTCCTAGTTTTCTATTTCTGAAATTGTTAATGTTCATTCCCCCCAAAAAAGCCTGAAATTATTCGATGTTCTTAATTATGTATAGATAATCACAACTGGGGACTTTAATTGGGCTGCATAAAACGTAACAAGTTGACATTTACAAAAAGTGCATTCATAGGATTTTGTTATTTCCCAGTAATATCTAGGTAAATCAGTCAAAATATTACAACTAAAATAAAGTCCTAGATCTTAAGACATTTACAGAATAATGAGGAACTACATATAAATGGAGTTTTTTGGAATCTCAGAAGAATAAATCTGTATCAGGCAGTTATCATGGAACATTTCACGAAGAAGTTGCTCTGAATCGGGATTTGAAGGATGAGTAGGAATTAGTCAGAACTGGAAGGAATATGGAGTGTTGAAGAATATTACAGAAAGAGTGTGCATACAATTTAAGAAAGCTTTGGAGACCTGTAAATAGAGGTGTGCAGCACAGAGTGTGAGTGGAGTTGGGGGCAAGTGACAAGATGGCTCATTTAAACATTTAAGTAGAGTATTAATATTGTATAGTTTGTGCTCTCTAAAAGTAAAAAAAAAGAAAAAGAAGGAATTATAAGAGAATGTAGAATGTTCTGGGTTAAATGAAGTGGTTACTCTGGCTGTATTGCAGATGATGCAAAGAGAACTGGGGAGACCAGCTTTGGAGATTACTGTTATGATCTGAGTAAGGACAACGTGGACTTTGAATAAGGATATTGCCAGTTCAAATCAGTTGTACAGTGGATTCGACAAGTGTAGGGAAATCAAATTGGTAGAAACTGGAGATAATCAAAGGCTGAAAATCACTCGACTTGCATATTCTATAAATTACCAAGTAATGTATTTATCTAGAATTAGCCTGGATCATTGAGAGCTCAACTTAATTATGAATGATGCTTGCAACAAAATCCCCTGTGAACTGAATACTTTATTCAAAATGTGTGTACATAGCCCAGAATAAATTGTTGCTTCTCCGGAGGCAGTCTTCTGAATGAAGTTTCATATAAATTAAACATTTCATGTTGATGAGCGAAACACACTTCAAATTAAAACATGAAATAATATTAATTAAACAAAAGAAAGTTGTAAATTGATGTTGGCATACATCTTCACCTTCTTTTATTTTTACAAAACTGCATAATTAATGTTCCTTTTAAAAATGAAAGATTAAATACGATGTTGTCATTAAAAAATATGTGCCAACCTGCTGTTATTAGATAAAGAAGGTGATTATAAGGAACAAACTGAGAATGACAGGAGGATGCTTAGTGTGTAAAATTCATGTTTTTTTTTTTTTAATCAGCATCATGTGGCATTCAGAAAAAGATTTTTTGTAACATACTCTTTTTTATGTTTCATTTAGTTCAATTTGAAAGATATTTTAAGGTAGCCAATCGGAAATAATAAATGCATTTATAAGTAGATGTAAACCTGGCACATATGCATAGGGAAATGATAACTTTTAGTCCACTGGACCCAATTTATTTGCATTATTACCTGTTTTCTACAACTTAAAGAATCTTAAAATAGTTCATGGGCAATAAAAGGCAAATTTTTCATCCTTTACACAGTCCTACACAATGTTTCTTGGCACAAGAAAAGATGACGATAGGGATAAAAAAAATCTTGGAAACATTTCAAAGCTTCCTCTTCATAACAGGCACCTCAGCTTTCAACATGTCTCTTTTTCCTTGCTTAGTGGGCTGTAGTACATCTTAAGGCCAAATCCAAGTTTTAGCAGGAGCATAAACATTTATCATAGTGTTAATTTTGTCAAAAACTATACATTGAGAATTTAGTGTATGTCAGTTGCTGAGCAACTGTTTATTGGTGCTATAACGGTGAAGAGATAATATTGTGCCTGCCTTCATGGAGCATACATTCTGTAAGAAAAGACAAACAAGTAGCAAAGAAATCAAATTCATGTGATAACAGTGGGGTGATGGATCAATGAGGAAATAAAACAAAGGCAATTCTCACTTATCCATCAGATAATTGAGAATTTTGCTGGTTACCAAGATAAGCAGGTAAGAAGCATTCCAGAAAGAGGGGGTATGTGGTGGATAGTCTAGTATGTAACAGAGGACCCAGATTTAGAGGAATTCACAGAACTTCAACATCTCACATCTCACTTAATGCTTCCTGGATCATGTTGCCAATTTTGCACATAAGGCAATATGAATTGAACAGACTAGAAGGAAATTTGAAATGTCATTTACCTTTGTCTGAAATCTTCTTTCTTTTTAAAAATTGTTTAACAATTTCTAAATTACTGTGATTCTCTAATCTATCTTGAAATGATGGATTTGGAGATAGTTAGGGAAAGTTAGCCAAACATTTAAAATTTAAGAAGAGTTAAATTCATTTTAGTTTTCCCATACTGGACTATCCTTATCATCATATAGTCTCTACTCTTCAATTCTTCCATAAATCTCTTAATTTCTGTATCCTATGGCTGATCATTCCTTTTCTAAGTAAAGAGAGCTTCCTTTTCTTCTGGTGAGTTCTATCCCTCTGTATTTTTTGGAAAGTAGCAACGTAGGAGAGAGTTTATTCACATAGTTCATAAATCAAAAAGAAAATAATCATTTCAGGTTAATGTGGCAGGGGGAGTAAATACAGACTCTACACTTTTAGCAATGAGAGTTGTTATGAAATAAAACTCCACTTTTCACAGTAGAGAGCTGTGTACATTCAACTTCATATACTCTATTTGTATGACATTGTTAAGGCCATTTTTTTCTTGGAGTTTTCAAGCTATTTTGATATACTTGTTTATACATTTATTCAGGTTATAGCAGATTAGAAACTGAAGGTTATAAAACTCAGGTAAGTACTAAATGATTCAGGAGATATGATGGCACCATGGGAAAAAAATGAAAAACAAACGTGACTATTGCAGCATATGGTGGTAATGAAAGGCTGCAATAATGTCTTTAAATCAAGGAAAGGGTAATTACTTTAATATATTCAATTTAGAGAAAATACATAATGTATTTTGTATTTTTTAATTAAAACTGTTAATTTAAAATTAGGTATGTAATAATTAAGCTTTAGCTGTCTTTGTAATTACATTGGTGAAAGCTTCTAATTTTTGATCATGGTCAGTGATATGTGATATAATAAGATTCTTGCTTTTCATACTGTAAAAATGCTCAATACATTATAGAGCAAAATTATAGAATAGACTGCTTGGTTAAAGGATGAACAATCACTAGGAGAAATTAAGGACAGAACACAATATTCTAGTTAAAAAAGCCAATAAAAAAGCAAATTGGGAGAAACATAGTGATGTCAAGCAATAGTAAGGTATTTTGCCCATCCTTCATGCAGAATTAGCAAGAGCTTGTTGGTATGTTTTGAAAAAGATAGAAATAATCAACTAGAAATTATAGCAGGAAATTTAGTTCTCCTGGCAGGTAGCCACCACAGCAGCTCTCTCTGTAAGTATGCAGGAGATTGCTCTGTGCTGCAAAGGTGGAAATGTCTTGAAGAGGACAAAAGTAAATGTTTTGGGGTCCATGATGGTATGGACATCATGGGGAGTCTACAGTCCAAAACAGCACTCAGCACAGGTTTTACTAAAGGTGGGAAATTAAACTGTAGGCTGTGATTATACCCAGACTACTCTTTAAATGTTCGATAAGTGTCATCGTGTTTTCTGTTTATTAAAGTCAAAATTAATCTGTGTGAAAAGTGCTAGTCTGACATTTCAGATATTCCTACCAGAGCTAAGAGAAGAAAATATGCCCCCCAGCACTCCACCTTCTGGATGTTTTGACCTTGCTTTATTTTTCTTCATAGCCCTTTTCACTCCCTGATAAGGTAGAATAAGTGGAATAATGGTTCCCCAAAATATTCTCATACTAATCCTTAGAACCTACAAATATGTTATCTGACAGCCAAAAGGGATTTTGCAGATGTGATTAAGGACACAGAGATGGGGAGATTGTCTTGGATAATCCAGATAGGGCCAATCTAATTCCATGAATCTTTAAAAGTGTATAACCTTTCCTAGTAGCAATCAGAGGGAGATGTGACTATGAAAAGATGATCAGAGAGGAAAAATATTGTTCATTTTAAAAAAGGAGAAAGCAAGCCATGGACCAAGGAATGTAGGAAGCTTCTAGAAGCAGGAAAGGACAAGGAAACAGACTCCTAGAACTTCCAGAGAGGAATGCAGCACTGCCAACACCCAGATTTTGGCTTGATGAGTCCTGTATCAGACTTTCAACCTAAAAAAATATATAAAATTGTGTTTTCAGTGACTAAACTGGTGGTAATTTGTTATAGCAGCGATAGGAATCTAATACATCCTTGTGATATGTTTGAAGTTGTTTTAACTACAGTATTTCACTTGAGTTTGAAAACCACTTCTTATTACATGTTTTACAATTGGAGAACTAGATATGCACATGCATTAAGAAACATGCCCATGTTCACATTACTTAATCAAGCCTAACAGTAAACTAACATTTCAAAAGCAACTTAAACATATAGGTTCCAGGTAAGTACAATATAATTTGATAAAATTAAGAAAAAAGAAAGATATTTCACACAAGGAGGACAGCTAGCACCCTAGATAAAGATGCTTCATAGAATGGTAATAACTTGGGACTGTTTCTATGGTGCAGGTATTGGCCGTGTCTTTACAAATCCAGGCAGGGATGCAGTTGCTTCACTTAAAAGCAATCCGATCCTCAAGGGACAACTCACTTTCATAAATCTATTTGCTTATTTACCTATTCAATAATGTTGCTGAGTCCTTGTTATTTGTTAGATTTTTGGTCTAGGTCCTAGGGATACAACAGAGTGCAAAGCAAACAAACATTTTCATCTGGATGAAAACTACATTTTATTAGGAGAAATAAACAAAATAAATAATAAAAATATAAACTATATTATACAGTGAGTAGACATGTGGAGAAAAATACTACAGGGTATGGTGAGCATGTGGTATTTTATCTGGTTGCCTGAACAGTAGTCTCCAGTCATTAGATATTTTATAAAATATTCAACCAAACACATGCTAAAACTGACTTAATTTTTAGAAAAAATAACACTAGAAAATGTATGCAGTATTCTCATATTTTGCTAAACAATGTATTTTAGGAGAGAGCATGTGGCATTTCTTCTATAAGGAGGATGTCCACAGAAGTCTTCACTGAGTGAGTTAAACTGGAACAAAAATTATGACACTCATCATCTAAAGAAAGCAAGAGAGTAAGTTATAAAACTCTGAGGGAAAAGTATTCCAGGCAGTGGAACAGAAAATACAAAGACATGAGGTAGAATGAGGCTGATGTATTTAGGAACCTGTAAGATTGTTACTTTTTATAACACTTTTAATGAATTAATTATTTTTTATTTCAATAGCAAAAAGTCGGACTTTGATGAAGACTTTTCATTAGATAGTATGATGTTAAAGTGTTACTTTCCAATAAGTTTATCAAAATATTTAAGTTTCCCATTTGGATATGAGATTATTGTTTAATGACCAGTGTCTTAATCTGTTTGGGCTGCTATAACAAAATGCCATAAACTAGGTGTTTTATAAACAACTTTGCAGTTCTGAAGGCTAAGGAGTCCAAGATCAGGCTGCCAATGGACTTGATGTTTTGTGAGGGCTCACTTTCTGATTCATAGATGGTGCCTTCTTTCTCTGTCCTCACATGGTGAAAAAGGGTGAGGGAGCTGATTTTTATTTCTTTTTAAATAAGGGCATTAATCTCATTCATGAGGCTCTACCCTCATACTATTGTCACCTCCCAAAGTTACCAACTCCTTAAGCCATCACATTGGGGATTAAAATTTCAACATCTGAATTTTGGGTGAGACATTTAGTCTATGGCACTTGGTTTCCAACTGGCAGGTAAGAGCTCTCTCCGTATTTGTTGGTATACTGGGATACTTGAACCCAAAAGAGTATCTCATTAAGTGACCTATCAACAGGCAGGCCATTCATTGTTATCTGTCTTAGGATTCCTTTATCATCAATAATGAAGAAACCTTTTAGAGTATGTACTGAGTATTCTAGATATGCCCACAAACCTTTGAGATCTGATATGTAAAATCGTCATTAATCCAAGTCTCTGTTTTGACAGCTAATGATCCAGGTCAAATGGGTATACTGTGAATTAATAGAACATGTCGTCATTTTAAAAATTTATATATCTAAATCATTCACTTCTATCACCAAAAGCAATAAAATAGAACACAGAATGTGAAATCAAGTGACTAAAAGGAAAAATTCCAGGGTTTTCCACAATGATCAGTTTACACGGTCTCTTTGAACTCTTTGTTTATCATAGCTTTTCCTTCACAAACGGTGTTGGCTTCAAAATCTTGGCTTTGTTGATGTGTATAAAGTTTCCATGTACCAACAAGAGGATGCCTCATTGGGGTCAGAGAGATTTCTCTGAATTGTTGATTAATTTAATGAAATAGAAATTATGTATCTTATGATGGAGGGTAAAACTTTTCAGTGACCATACATATTACTTTTGTCTGTGAAAATGGCTCTAAATTAAGTGGATGGTTTTTGGTGAGCATGGAATCACATCAAGGGTAGATGACATGTTAAAGATATATTTCATCCTGGCCATGGTAAAGACAACGGCACTTTCCGTACTGTAAGTGTGCATCCTATTTGTTTCCTCGTTGTAAGAAAAATATTTACTGAGCATCTACAGGTATATCTCATTTTATTGCATTTCATTTTATTGCACTTCCCAGATACTGTACATTTTATAAGTTGAAGGTTTGTGGCAAGCCTGTGTCAAATATGTCTATTGGTGCCATTTGTCTAATGTCATGGGCTCACTTCATGTCTTTGTGCTACATTTTTGGTAGCTCTCCCAGTATTCAAATTTTTAAATTGTTATTATAAATGTGATATTGATCAGTGATCAGTAATCTTTGGTGTTACTATTGTAATTATTCTGGGGCATCACAAACTGCACTCTATAAGTTGGCAAATTTCACTGATAAATGTTGTGTGTGTTCTGACTTCTACATTCTCTGGCCATTCTCCCATATTGTTTTCTCTTTTTAGACATCCACTTTCCATGAGACACAATAATACCATAGGATCAATTAATAACCCTACAATGGCTTCTAAGAATTCAAGTGAAAAGAAGAGTTGTATATATCTCACTTTAAACAAAAAACTAGAAATTATTAAGCTTAGTAAGGAAGGCATGCCAAAAGCCAGGATAGGCCAAAAGCTAGACTTCTTGAAACAAATAGTCAAGCTGTGAATTCAAAGCAAACATTCTTGAAGGAAATTAAAAGTGCTACTTAAGTGAACACATGAATGAAAAGAAAACAAAGCAGTCTTACTGCTGATATGGAGAAAGAGTGGTCTGGATAAAAGATCAAACCAGCTACCACATTTCTTTAAGAAAAAGCCTAATCCAGATCAAGGCCCTATTTCTCTTCAATTCTATAAAGGCTGAGAGGGGTGAGGAAGCTGTGGAAGAAACATTTGGAGTTAGCAGAGGTTGGTTCATGAGGTTTAAAAAGAGAGGCCATCTCCATAACATAAAAGGTCAAGGTGAAGCAGTAAGTTATCCAGATCTAGAAAAGAAAATTGATGAAGGTGATACACTGAACAATAGATTTTCAAAGTAGATGAAGCAGTCTCTTATTGGAAGAAGATGCCATCTAGGACTTCTATAGCGAGAGAGAAGTCAGTGTCTGGTTTCAAAGCTTCAAGGACAGGGTGATTCCCTTGTTAACCCATTTATAGCTGGAGGTTGCAAAATTTTTGTATGAAAAATCAGCCCTTGGTGATGACCTTGAATAGTAGGATATAAATAACTAACACAAGCTTGGCATTGCAATAATGGAACACTATGCATAAATGGGTTAAGGGGTAACGCAGTTATTGACTTTAAGTTGAAGCCAATACCCACTTGCCATTCTGAAAATTCTGAATCACCTAAGAATTATGTTGAATCTATTCTGTCTGTGTTCCATAAATAAAACAAAGCTTAGATGACAGAACATATGTTTACATCATGGTTTACTGATTATTTTAAGCCCACTGTTGAGAACTAATGCTTAGAAAAGATTCCTTTCAAAATAGTACTGTTCATCGACAATGCACCTGGTCACTGATAACTGTGATGGAGAAGAACAAGGGGATCAATGTTTTCCTGTCTGCCAACAATATATTCATTCAGAATCCCATATATCAAGGAATAATTTCATCTTTCAAGTCTTATTACTTAAGAAAAACATTTTGCAAGGCTATAGCTGCCATAGATAGTGATTCATTCAGCAGCCCATGGATCAAGGAGTAATTTCATCTTTCAAGTCTTATTTAAGAAAAACATTTTGTAAGGCTATAGCTGCCATAGATAATGATTCCTATGATGGATCTGAGCAAAGCAAATTGAAAACCTTTTGGAAAGAATTCATCATTGTAGATCCCATTAAGAACATTCACGATTCATGGGAGGAGGTCGTTATACTAACATTAACAGGAATTTGTAAGAAGTTAATTCCAGTCCACATAAATGACTTTGAAGGGTTCAAGATGTCAACAGAAGAAGTAACTACAGAGGTGGTAGAAATAACAAGAAAACTCTTATTAGAAGTGGAGCTTGAAGGTGTGACTGATTTACTGCAATTTCATGATAAAACTTGAAGGAATGAGGAGTTACTTCTTATTCCTGAGCAAATAAAGTGGTTCTGAGATGGCATCTATTCCTGGGGAAGATGCTGTGAACATTGTTGAAATGAAAACAAAGCATTTAGAATATTAGAGTTAGTTGATAAAGCAGCAGCAGGGTTTGAAAGGACTGAGTCCAATTTTGAAAGAAGTTTTACTGCAGGTCAAATGCTATCAAACAACATTGCATGCTATAGAGAACTCATTTGTGAGAGGAAAAATTCATTGATGAGGCAAGCTTTATTACTCTTTTATTTTTACAAATCTCCACAACCATTCAATCTTCAGCAACCACTACCCTGATCAGTCAGCAGGCATAAATATTGAGACGAGACCCTCCACCACCAAGATTATGACTTGCTGAAGGCTCAGATGATTGTTAGCATATTTTTAGCCACAAAGTGTTTTTTAAAAGTAGGTACTCTTTTTAAATATAATACTACTTCACACTGAATATGCTATATTATAGTGTAAACATAACTTGTATATGCACTGGGAAAGCAAAAAATTCCCGTGATTTGCTTTATTGTGTTTGTCTGGAACTGAACCCCCAATATCTTGGAGGTGTACTTGTATTTAATCCTAGGCACTCTTTTATGGATTAAGGATATGACAATGAAGAAAAGCAGACAGCAAAACCAGACTTCATGAAACTTCCATTCTACTGGGAGAAAAAAAAAGACACAGTGTCAATATTTTTTAAAATAAATTTTTGCTTTTTAAATAAATTATTTTAATTCACGTTGTTTGTTGAATTCTACTTTTATGCCTTGGATGGTACTAGGCAGAAAAAATATATCCAAGGCTTTTCTGTGTGATTCTCTTTTATGGTTGGTATAATGAAAATCTTTCTTACAACAAAGTAGAATCCAGTTGATGGTGTTTTGTTGGGTTTTTTACACTCCATTTGTTTATGTTACTGATTTAGTTATGTTGATAACACAGATGCATCCATGCTTATGTGACCCTATAATTTCTCAGTTGCTCATTTACTATTTTAAGAGTATTATTATTTATAAACAAGTCTACTCTCATCTACTGCATTGAAAAGTAAAAAAAAAAAAAAAAAAAAAAAAAAAAAAAAATATTTAAATCATTTTAGAAACTTCAAAAACAGTGGCACATGTTCTCTCATCATGTTCTCTGCCTAATTTCTTTATCCTCAGAGATTTAGTGGCTACCTTTCTTATTCGTCATCCTCTGAACACCCCTGCCTTCCCTCTTTTTCTCAAAGCCAAAAATTGTACATGACATTTCAATACTTTCTCAAAGTTTAACCTTAGCTTGATGATTGTGGGGGTTATAGGAATATCCCCTCATGTGGTAAATCTACATTCATGTATATATTCATGTTAACATATCTCTCTTCCATTATAAAGATAAAAGAAAGAAGAAATAATTCTCAATATAAAAGTATTATGTTTTCCACAATGATTTTATGGGAAATTGATTTTAAATATGTACAACTTCTCTAAATTAGTGTTTTTAACAAAATTTCCTGTCTTGAGTTTTTAAAAATCTGCATTTTGTTAAAATAGGCTTTAAATATTTCTAGTTACTTGTTATAATTAACTTCACATGAACTATATATAGTCACCAAATTGCTTCAGAAGGTTTAAAAATTGCAAATAGATGTTCAATATCAGAAGGCAAATTAACCTTTTGTAGAGTCTAAAATAAAGGTCTTAAATGTAAGCAGTGAGAACTATTTGGTCACGGCACAGATGTTCTGATTATTACAGGAATTGTGTTCTTAATTAAATTTGTACTCTAGTGCCAATTCAAAAAGTATGTTTCTCATACAAAAACCCAATTATCCAGCCAAAAGGATGTTCATGCTTCAATGAGTTGAAAGTCAAAAGAAAATTGTATACTATTAATGCAAGGTTTTAATTCAAAATTGTTCTTACCTTACAATATTAGAGAAAATTTTCTGTGATTGCCAAAATTGAAATGTACAGATAACCACAATAAATGGGGGAGTGGGCTGTAGATTCTTTATATTATTTAAAATTAGTAACTTAGAAGTATATGACATTAATGTTTTAGTAAATGATAAAATATCTCTAGGGAGACAGAGTTTATTCTGCTGCAATAAAATGCTATTCAAAACCATGTGGAAATTAACTTAAAATTTAAATCAACTTCTGAATATATTTACATTTTGTATATTTTCTTCTGTGTGTCAATATCTACTTATTATATAAAGCATGCTGTTTTACCTTCTTGAATTTGTATTTTGGCAATAGAAATTCTTCTCACTTGCATTTGAATCATTATACTTTCCATTCAAATAACCTAAGCCTTTTAGAAAAGATCATGTAAATTGAAAAGCAAATAATATTTGTATTGCTTTGATCAATAATTAATACTGTGAAAAGTAAATAAAAACATTATAATATTTATTTAATGTAATGTGAATGAAGAAGCTGAGGATAGTGTCCATTATGCAGTTATCAATGATGTCCATCAAACTTACACAGCACAGCTCTGTACGCTCTTATGCTCCAACATGTGCAAAATGAAAACCTGAAATTTTATATCACTAAGCTCAAATTCTTCCTTAGACTGTTTACTAAAGACTGTGAAAATTCAAATTGTTTTGAAGCAGTGAATTTTATTAAAAATATTATAATTCTGTAATGTCAGAATATTGGGCCCTTTCATTTAGATTTTTCCATGTGAGATTTTCTAGGAAACTAAAACAAAAAATAAAGAAAAATAAAACGAGTATCTTGCAAAAGCAGTTATTTCAAAGTAAAATAAAAAAATTAAAAGCAGCTATTTCAGTGTCATTTTAAATATTTTGACAAAACCATTATCTGTGTTGGTAAACCCAGTTTTGCTAGATTTGTTCTTTGACGTCTTTGTTCTTTTTAGGACTTTATAATAGAGCGATCAGTCTCTAATCAGACTTGTACCCATTCATGACTAAACAAACTATGCAACTTCTTTGAGCCAGTATACTGTTTCTTTGTGTTCCAGTTCATATACATAATTGATAATACATATTGATATATTGAGTTTCCCACAGACATGTGTTTGAAGAAATTCAATGAAGACCATCCTGAGATAAAACATTTCCTCAGGACAATCCAGGAATAAGTCTAATTTCTCTAAAACTGGCTAGTAACATTCACATAGAAATTAAAAAAGAGATAAATCTTAGAAATATAACCCACGTTGTGGAATCCAACTGTTGGAATCAAACTTAAGTGATTCCAAGAGAGCACCTCAAGGTGACTCAGTTTATTTCTAGGAATGCTATCATTTGCACTAATCACCACTCCCCCAACCCCAGTTCTATTATCTGCTGCCTTGAAACTAACATCAAATTTATTTTAATAAAAAAAAGTTCTCTAGCACTTTGAAAATAGAGTAAGGAAAAATAAAAATGAGGAAAGTTAATTCTAAGTCCCTAAAATATTGGTAATCACAATAGTAATTCTATCCATATGAGAAGAAATAAGAGTAAGAGAGTAAAAGACTAGGTATTGCTGCTGACTCAGTTTCTTCAGTACCTTTTTGTGTATTGAAAGTGAGGTTTCTAAATTTGTATATGGGTTATTTCTTGATGTTGTATTAGTTAGGCTAGTTTTGTTGACCAGAGAGATTCACAGGCCAGTGACTAGTGGTTACATGACTCAATCCCATGTGTAAGTGAGCTATTCAATGCAGTGGGAGGCTGGCATCCTCAGTTGGTCTCAGTTCTCTGACCACTGATTTTCTATTCTCTGCTTAAACAGTATTCATTAATTCTCTTGGATTTTGGAAATTTTCTGTTTTATTGGATTGCTGTTTTTTTTTTTTTTTTTCTTTTTGAGGCGGAGTCTTACTCTTTCTCCCAGGCTGGAGTGCAATGGCGTGATCTCTGCTCACTGCAACCTCTGCTTCCCAGGCTCAAGAGATTCTCTCACCGCAGCCTCTCAAGTAGCTGGGATTATAGACACCCGCCACCATGCCCGGCTAATTTTTGTGTTTTTCCGTAGAGACAAGGTTTCGCCACATTGGTCAGGCTGGTCTCGAACTCCTGACCTCAGGTGATCCACCCACCTCGGCCTCCCAAAGTTCTGGGATTACAGACGTGAGCCACAGCTCCTGGCTTTGCTGCCTTTCTTAGCTTTAAAGCCCTTGAAAAGGAGTTCAATGGGCTTTCAGAATTTTAGGAAATACTGTTGACTTTTAGATGCTTGCTGTTATCATGGGAATAAGGAAGGCAACGTCTCAAGTTTACTTTAAAGGAGTAAATTTACATAGATAAAATCTTGTCAACTTTACTCACCAATCTCTCATTTAGTATCAACTTCAATAGGCACAGAATTATTACACAAGACGAGAAAGCCAGCCTGAAATGTAGCCTGCCTTCCTTCTCCAACACCTTGCCTGACATTTAGAGATGTGTGTTCTCTGTGGGTCTCATTTAAATATTTCTTTCCTTCTTCTTGGCTCATAGCAAATTATAAGATGATCATTAGTCTGTTAATGCTGGGAAATTTTACAGATAGTTCTAGACTATTTCTAGACATATATGTATTCTCCAACATCCAGGTTATCATGTCTTTATTCCTCAAATCAAATTGGAAAAATTCACATATGTGACCAAAAGAAATATTTTATCTATGAATATCCCTATCCATGGATATTAAAATACAGTGTATGAGGGAAGAAGAACAAGGAAAGCAGGTATCTATGTTAGAATAACAAAGAAGTTCAAGAAGGGTAGTTGGGAGTGGAGTATAAGGAGGAGATGGTTAATGGGTACAAAAATACAGTTAGAAGGAATAAGATCTAGTCATGTTCAGTGGCACATGACTGTTTTCTAGGCATTAGAAGTCTGCTTAACTCTCTTGAATTGGTTGGTACATACCATATTATACTTCAATTTTGTTTGGGTGTTCCTCATTTTAAATGTACTTCAGTTTTTGGTTACTGCTACTATCACACTTGGTGTTCACTGGATACCCATATATGTAAGTGGAAAATGATTCATTGGCAAAAATTGTTACATATTCATAAAAAATCACATTCTTCTCTTCTTTTTGGATATATAATGAGTCATACTTGCTATTAGTTGTGGCCATATGACAGGCCTCTAGCTAAAGAACTGTGAGTAGAAGAGATGTGTGCACTTTCTGCTCAAGCCTTTTAAGAAAAGACTGTGCCTTCTCTTGCCTCTCTTGCCTCTTCACTTGCTAAATGCAAATAATGATGGGACCCTAAGGGATAGCAGGACACCTAAATGGAAGGAACCTGGATCCTTGAACCACTGAGAAAAAAGCAGCTAATGCTGTTTAGGAATATTTCTTTGGATAGTTGAGGTGAGTGAAAATTAAACTTCTATCATGATTAGCTCACAATAAATTCTGAGGTTGATTTGTTACAGCAGTTAATTTTTTCTAATACAGAAATATTAACTTGGATAATTTTATTAACCGGACATTTTTACTGATAATAAAGTAAAAGAGTAAAGCCACCAAACTTGTGATATAATATTATTGTTGCACCCATTTTAAAAAACCATATACAGGAGATTTCTGAATTGGTTCAATTGCTAAAGAAAGAAATGTAATCTCTTAGTCCCAGGTAGAATTCCCGAGCAGATATTTTTTAATTTGGTGAAAGTTTCAGTTGTCCTCAGGCCCTGCTTTCTAACCCAATCTTTAGTATTGATTATACTTGTCCCTGTAGACCTGTTCTTGACATGACCCATCTGTCCCTGCAAGTCTGTTTTTGACTTCTGACCTTCCATGAGTCAGGCACTTTTCTTCTGAAAAGTAACTACAGATTTGTACTTCTTTAGGTTTCAGCCTGTTTTGTGTAATGTGGCAGATGCTGCTTTTGCTGCCCTTTAATATTTCTTGGTCTTTGGTCTCATAAATATCCTTCATGCACTTATATTTTCTCTTCTCTGAGTGATGTATCTTTGCTATTTATATTCAATGACACATTCTAAGGGTGATCCTGATTTTGGTTAAGCTAGCATGTATTACTCAGAACTGTCATTGCATGATGTAGGTCATGGTTTCTCTAGGCTTCATGTGGTCTTGATGTTCGCTCACTTTACACATAGAATCAAGACTATGTCAGATAGCTTCTTACAAATTTAAAGCTAAGACCCTCGTTTCCTGTCTGTGGTCTGGTGATGGTAGCTCTGAGTATACCTACAGAGTGGATGCAAATGACATACCTCAGAAGAGTTAACGACAGACTTTTTAGTTGCCTGGCCCACCCACTTACCCAGTTTCTGTTCAATGTTGAATCATGTTGCAAGTGTCAGAGAGTAACAAAATAGATAAGCTGTAACAAAATAGACAAGATTGGAATGTAGGTGACTTGGTCCAATTCAGGCCAACTACTCACTAGTTATATTATTGAGATTTTATTATCTCAGCTAAAATTTAGAAATACAAATATTTTCTTACAGGGTTGCTACAAGAATCAAATAAAATTAGGCTAAATGCATGAGGATGATATATAAGAAATTCACAAAATAAAAGTGGAAGTTCAGACTCTTATCTGGTATTTTATGAATCCTTATTCTCTCTTTATGTAATCAAACAATTATTCTGACTTTCCATTTTGCATACATATTCCAAATAAACAAAAACATAAAATAAAGGGCATAGGTCAGATGAGGGATTCATTGAGATGAATCCTTAGGGCCCTGTGAATTCCAGCAGTAGAAATACAATCCCTAAACAGTACTGACTGGCCTCAGACACATCTATATGCCTGTTTCATAGCCTCTTCATCTATAGAATATTGTGTTGCAGGGATAATATTGTAATTGAGCAGTGATGCCTTCTTTCTTAGGATATAAACTGAGAAATTTTAGGGGATGACTACCACAACCAAGAGGATAGGCAGCTGCTATTAACTCCATCTGGCAGAAGCCATGAATAAATTACATACCATAAAACCTTTTTGTGAACTGAATTTTCCAAAGATCTTGCTTCACTTTATGCTCCATTTCTTTTAGATGCTTCTTTTTCTTACTTTTTTCTCCTGCCTTAGCAATGCTGAGAGGTTTTGCCTATGATTCATTTGATTAAAAAAAAGAAAACACATGGATAAGCTCTTTAGATGAGGCAAAAGTGAAACATCCTATTTTCCTCAAATAGCAATTGAATTATTATACTACTTTGTGTTCTAAGAAAGCACATAGTTTAACATTTTGCAATAATTATCTGATGTGAGCCCATAGCATGGTTCTTGACAGAAAACCTTTAATATATAACTTATGAGAAAATGAATGATACACAGTATTAGTTCTGATTTATTACTTGTATTTTTCTATACACACAAAAGGGAAGATAAAGAAAATTTCTACATAATTTGAGTTTTTCTTTAGATAAAAGTCTATCTTTCCGATATGTAGATACATTTATACAGATTTCCATTGATAAAGATGCCTAGTCTCTGGAGAATAAAATAAATATTCATATAACAGTTTTAGTGTGGCTGGGGTTAAGATGTTCTCCAATAACTAGTAGTGAAAATTGACCTGCAGCAGATAAATATTTTCTAAATCTTAATTTTAAAATACATATGAAAATCCATTGAGAAAATTAGCTGGTAGATATTTTAGTTGTATAGCCAGATTTTAAAAGCATTTGTCTGTAGAAGGAGTTTGTTTTATTGTGTCATTTTGAAAGAAATGTTTAAGATTGTTTTATTTTCTAAATTTGGTTGTAGAGATAGTACTATGGATTTCCTCTTTGTTTTTGAATTTTGTTATCTTTTGTTTATAATTTCAACTTTTATTTAGATTCAGGTGTTACATGTGCAGGATTGTTACCAGGTATATTGTGTGGAGTATAACTGATACAATTACCCCGGTAATGAGCTCAGTACTCAATAGTTAGTTTTTCACCTCTTTCCCTCATCCTGCCCTATCCCCTCTAATAGTCACCAGTGTCTACTGTTGCCATCTTTATGTTCATAAGCAGAATTTAGCTACCACTTATAACTGAGAACATGTGGTATTTGGTTTTCTGATCCTGCATTAACTCCCTTAGGATAATGGCCTCTAGCTGCATTCACGTTGTTGCAAAGGACATGATTTTGTTAATTTTTTATGTCTGCATAGTATTCCATGGTGTATAGGTACCATATTTTCTTAATCCAATCCACCACTGATGGGCAACTAGGTTGATTCTATGTCTTTGCTATTAGGAACAGTGCTGTAATGAACATAAGAGTACATATGATTTTTTGATAGAACAATTTGTTTTCTTTTAGGGATATACCCAGTAATGAAACTGCTGGGTCAAATGTTACTTTTGTTTTAAGTTCTTTGAAAACTATCCAAACTGCTTTCCACAGTGGCTGAACTAATTTACATTCTCTCCAACACTGTATAAGTGTTCTATTTTCTTTGTGACCTCACCAGCATCTGTTGTTTTTGAGTTTTTAATATAATAAAAGTCATTCTGACTGGTGTGAGATGATAACCTCATTGTGGTCTTAATTTCTATTTAATGATTAGTGATGTTGAGCATATTTTTATATGGCTGTTGGCTGCTTGTATGTCTTCTTTTGAGAAATATCTGTTCATGTCTTTTGCCCATTTTTAATGGGGTTATTTGTTTTTTGCTTCTTCCATTCTTTAAGTTCCCTATAGATTCTGGATATTAGACCTTTGTCAGATGCGTAGTTTGCAAATATCTTCTCCCATTCTGTAGGCTGTATGTTTACTTTGTTGATAGTTTATTTTGCTGTACAGAAGCTCTTTAGTTTAATTAGGTCCCATTTGTCAATTTTTGTTTTTCTTGCAATTGCTTTTGAAGATTTAGTCATACATTCTTTCCCAAGATCTGATGTCTGTAATGGGGTTTCCTAGGTTTTCTTCTAGGATTCTTATAATTTGAGGTGTTACATTTAAATTCTTAATCAATTTTGAGTTACTTTTTTGTATATGGTGAAAGATATAGATCCAGTTTCAATCTTTTTCATATGGCCTGCCAGCTATTCCAGCACCAGTTATTGAATAGAGAATTATGTCCCCATTGCTTTTCTTACAGCTTTGTCAAAGTTCATATGATGGTAGGTCGGTGCTTTTACTTCTGGGTTCTTTATTCTTTTCCATTGGTCTGTGTGTCTGTTTGTGTAGCACTACCATGCCGTTTTGGTTACTGTTGCTTTTTAGTATAATTTGAAGTCAGGTAGTGTGATGCCTCTAGCTTTGTTTTTTGTTTGTTTGTTTGTTTACAAAAACTTTGACTATTTGGGCTCCCTTTTTGGTTCCATATGAATTTTATAGTAGCTTTTTTATATATATATATAATTCTGTGAAGAATGACTTTGGTGCTTTGATAGGAATAGAGTTGAATCTATAAATTACTTTGGGCAGTGTGGACATAAAATGATATTGATTCTTCCAATCCATGAGCATGAAATATTTTTCCATTTGTTTGTTTCATCCTTGATTTCTTTCAGCAGTGTTTTGTAGTTCTCCTTGCAGAAATCTTTCAGCTCTTTGGTTAGATATATTCCCATGAGTTTACTTTTTTGCAGCCATTAAATGAGATTGTGTTCTTGATTTGGCTCTCAACTTGAATATTATTGGTGTATAGAAATACTACTGATTTTTGTACATTGACTTTGTTTTCCAATACTTTACTGAAGTCGTATATCAGTTCTAGGGATCTTTTGGTAGACTCCTTAGAGTTTTCTAGTTGTAGGATCATATTATAAGTAAAGATAATTTGAATTATGTTCCTATTGGATGTTTTTTATTTATTTTCTTGCCTGATTGCCCTGGCTTTCATTTCTATACTGAATCTGAATGGGCATCATTGCCTTGTTCTAGTTCTCAAGGGGAATGATTGCAGCTTTTGCTTATTCAATATTAATAGAAGCAGGAGGAAGATAACTCTCCAAGGCAGATATGGGAGGGTACCTAGGGAACCTACAACCTGCCAAGGTCATTGTGCACAGAGGGCTTGCCTAAACATGCCTGCAGTGAAAAACCCCATCCCTTAACACATGTGCAGTAAGGGATATAAATCAATGTGGAGTGACTCAGACTTAAGGGCCCACATGCACACTGGAAGTTTAAGGTGGAGTCATCAGGAATTCACATCTTATACAAATAGGGGACCAAGCCCCATCAGCTTGGATATATAGAAGCCCTTGTATTCAGCTGTGAAGAGAGGCAACTGGCAACCCACTTTCAGAACCCCTCTTTTAGCTGAGAGCTTTCCTTTTCACTTAATAATTTATGCTTCACTCACTCTTTGATGTCCACTCTTTGATGTCCATATTTATTCCTCATTGTGAGACAAGAGCCCAGACTTGGCTGAGCTAAGGAGCAAAAAGTCTTGCATCAGTATAATGTTGGCTGTGGGTTTGTCATGGATGGCTCTTATTATTTTGAGATATGTTCTTTAATGCCTAGTTTGTTGAGGATTTTAATTATGAAGGAACATAGAATTTTGTAAAATGCTTGTCCACATCTACAGACATAGTAATATGGTTTTTGTTTTTAATTCTGTTTATGTGGTGAATCACATTTGTTGATTTTCTTATGTTGAACCAACCTTGCATCCTAGAAATGAAATCAACTTCATCATGGTATATTAACTTTTTGATGTGCTGCTAGATTTGGTTTGCTGGTATTTTGTTGAGAATTTTTGTGTCTATGTTCATGAGGGATACTGGCATGTAGTTTTCTTTTTTCATTGTGTTTTTGCTGGATTTTGATATCAGGGTGATGCTGGCTACATGGAATCAGTTATGGAGGAGTAGACCTGCCTTGATTTTTTGGAATAGTTTCAGTAGGATTGGTACCAGCTCTTGTTTGTGTCTAAAATTAATCTATGAATCCATCTGATCCATGGCTTCTTTGGTTGGTAGGTATTTTTACTACTGATTTAATTTCAGAACTCAAAATTGGCCTGTTCAAGGTTTCAATTTCTTTGTGATTCAATACTTGCAGAGTGTGTGTTTTCAGGAATTTATCCATTTCCCCTAGATTCTCTAGTTTTTGTGCATAGAGGTATTCATAATAGTCTCTGGGAGTCTTTTGTATTTCTTTGGGATCAGTTATAATGTCACCTTTGGCCTTTCTAATGGTGCTTATTTGGATCTTCTCTCTCTTTCTTTTGTTAATTTATCTAGTGGTCTAAAAACATTTATATTTTCAAAAATTAACTTTTGATTTTGTTATTTCTTTGTATAGATATTTGGATATCAGTTTTGTTCAGTTATGCTCTGATTTTACTTATTTCATTTTTTGTTTTGGTTAGTTTTAAGGTTCATTTGTTCTTCTTTTGTAGCTCCTCCAGGTGTGATGTTGGACCATTATTTTGATATCTTTAGATTTTGGTGTGTTGTGTCTTCATTTTCATTTGTTTCAAAGCAGTCTTTATTACTGCCTTAATTTATTTACCCAAAGGTCATTCAGAAAAAAGTTGTATAATTTCCATGTAATTTTGTGGTTTTTGAGATATCTTCTTGGTATTGATTTCTATTTTTATTCAAATGGGGTCTGCAAGTATGGTTGGTATGATTTTGATTTTTTTAAAATTTATGTGAGACTTGCTTTATGGCCAAGCATGTGGTTGATCTTGGAGTTTGTTTCATGAGAAAATGAGAAAATGCATATATTTGTGGTTGATGGATGGAGTATTCTGAAGATGTCTCTTAGGTCCAATTGGTCAAGTGCTGAAATTACATCGAAAATTTCTTTATTTGTTTTTCACCTTGATGATCTGTCTAATCCTGTCACTGAGGTGTTGACATCCACAACTTTTATTGTGTAGCTGTATAAGTCTTTTGTAGGTGTAGAAATACTTTTTGATGATTCTGAGTGCTCCATTGTTGTATGCATGTATATTTAGGACACTTAAATTTTTTTGTTGATTTGAAACCCTTATTTCTCTTAGCATTATATAATGCCCTTGTCTTTTTTTTTGTTTTTTAAATCATGTTAGCTTAAAGTTTGTTTCATCTTGTATAAGAGTAGCAAATCCTGCTCTTTTCTTGTGTTTCACTTGGGCGATAGATCTTTCTCCAGTCCGTGTCACTTTGAGCCTTTCAGTGTCATTATATGTGGGATAGGCCTCTTGAAGACAGCAGACAAATGGGTCTTGTTTTTTTAATCCAACTTGATACTCTGTGACTTTTTAGTGGGGTGTTTAAATTTTCTACATTAAAGGTTAACATTGATATGTGAAGTTTTGATTGTGTTGTGCTGCTGTTAGCTGTTTATAGTTTCTATTGTATGACTGTTTTATAGGGTCTGTGTGCTATGTGTGTTTTTGTGGTGGCAGTTATTGTTCTTTCATTTCCGTGTTTAGAACTCCTCTAAGGATCTCTTGTAAGGTTGGTCTAGTGGTAACAAATTTCTTTAATGCTTGCTCATCTGAAAATGATTTTATTTCTCTGTCATTTATGAGGCTTGGTTTGACAGGATATGAAATTATTGGACGGAATTTTCTTTTATTTAAGAAAGCTGAAAATAAGCCCCTAATCTCTCTTGGTTTGTAGGGTTTCTGATAAGAAATTCACTGTTAGCATGATGGAGTTCTTTTTGTGTGTGATCTGACCTTTTTCTCTAGCTTTCCTTAAGATTTTTTTCTTTAACATTGACCTTAAACAGTCTGGTAACTATATGCCTTGGTGGTGGTCTTTTTGTATAGTATCTCACAGGTGCTCTCTGGAGTTGTGGTACCTGGATGTCTACCTTTCTTACAACATTTGTCTGTGAGTAATACCAATAATTGGTAGGTTTGGTCACTTTACATAATCCCATATATATTGAATACTTTTCATTTTTAAAAATTCTATTTTCTTTATTATTGTCTGACTGAGTTACTTTGAATGGCCAGTCATTAAGCTCTGAAATTCTTTCTTCTGCTTGGTCCAGTCTATTGATTAAGTTTTCAGTTATATTTTGAAATTTCTTTATGCAGTTTTTCAATGCCAGAAGCTACAAGTGATTTCTTTTTCAGATTTTTATCTCTTCTTTCATTTCCTGTATTGCTTTAGAAGTTTCTTTGTCTTAATTATCAACCTTGTCCTGGATCTCATTGAGTTCAATGCAACCCATGCTTTGAATTCTTTGCCTCTTCTAAGTTCCCATTTTTGTTATAGACTGTTCTAAGTGAGCTAGTGTGACCCTTTGGTGTCACTACATTCAGACTTTTCATGGTGCCAGAATTCTTGTGCTGGTTTCTTCTTATATGGAGAAGCTGGTACTTGTAATTTTGTAACGATTTTGTGCAGGTAGGACTTTTTTTTTTTTTTTTTTTTTTTTTTTTTTTTTTTTTTTTTTTTTCCTTTTCTTCCTTTCCTGTAACATTATTGTCTTTTTTCTGATTTCACTTTCCCTTCCCCTCACCACCTCCCTAAGGAATATGACTATAGAGAATGCTGGGTAGGGTCTTTTGAATTTGCTTCTATAGCCCTACACATTTCTGTTGGCAGGTTTTATATTGAGCTGTACAGTTCAGTGGTGCTTATGGGTAAGAGACAGCTTTGGCCAATGCTTCTGGGTAATTGCTTAATCTTTTTTTGCTGAGAGGAGCTCTTTGTTGCCTAAGGAAATGGACTGATTCAGGGAGTGCACAGTCATCTAAGTTCTCTCCTCAGTCCAAGGATGTGGGGGTCAAGATGGACAGGGCTAGACCAGGCAGGTCCACCTACATGTCTCCCATGGCAGCCAAAAACACCAGTGTCAAGGAAGAATCCAGTGAGTGGCCACTAAGTGCCCAGAGGTGTGGACCTCAGCCCTGAGTTATCTGCTTAGGGATTGGAAGGCAGCAAAAACTCCTAATCCAGGAGAGTGAGTGTTCCAGATGTCTAGAGATCTGCCTGAGCATGGAATGGAGAAGACCACTCCATACCAAGATCTCTGAATAGGTGGGATGGGGTGACTCAGGCTGCTGAACCAGGCCAGAAGATGCTTTGAATGCCTGGAGATTTGCCTGGGCATGAAGCAGAGTGGGCCCCCCTGCATCCTGATCTCTTCATAGGAAGATTGGGTCATCTGAGGCTTCCAAGCCAGGAAAGAAGGTGGTTTGAATGCCTGGAGATCTGCCTGGGTGTGGAGCAGGGAGGTCCTTGCTTCACCATGATCTATGCACACAAAGGGTGGGGCAGTTCAGGCTGCTGATCCAGGTGAGTGAGTGCTTTGAATGCCTGCAGATCTGCCTGAATGTGAAGTACAGATGGGTCCCCTGAATAGGATTTCTGCACAGAAAGGGTGTGACAAGCTAGGCTGCTGGTCCGTGTGAGTGGGTGCTCCAAATACCTGGAGATTTGCCTATATCTGGAGAGAAGAGTAACCCACTGTGCCACAGCTATGTATAGGAAGGGTGGGGTGAGTCTGGCTGCTGAATCAGGTGAGGAGGTATTCTGAATACCTGAAGACCTGCCTGGACATGGAGCAGAGAGGGCCCCGCTATACCATGATCTCAGAGAAGCTGACTAGGGCACACAGCAATGACACTTGTAGACCAGTTCTAGGTTGCCAAACTGGCCCTGAATGCAATTCTCATCATCCAGGAGAAACAGCAGCTGTAACAGCTCTCCTCCTGCCCCAGGAATTCCAGAACCTACTGCTGAGGTGTTTTCAGTTTTCGCCGTTGAGACCACTACCCTCACTCCAGTGCAGGGATTCCAATCTCTGGCCCAAGGCTAAAATACCTGCATAGCCATGCTGTCAGTATGCCAAAGAATGGTTGACTTTATACGTCCCTGGATTAAAATTGGCATCTTGGCCTAAATCCCTAGTCTGAGAACATGTTTGCAGCTTTTCCCCTTGTCTTTTCCTCATGGTGTCTCCAATCCTATCCCAATGTTAGCTCCAGTGCTTGTAGGAAAACAAACTGCTTTCCCTTGGCCTGGGTTGCTCAGGTCTCCAGCGGAAAGGTGAGTCACAAAGGGAGGGTCTCTGCCACTCTCACATACTGAGGCTTCATTCACTTTTACCAGCTGGATGTCATCATGGGAGGTGTTTTCCTGCATGCTCCCTGGGATCTGGGGTCTTCTTCACAATTCTGGTGGATTCCTGTTTTCCTTCTCGAATTAAACCTCACAGAGTTTAGCTTTATGTATTGTCTTGCTATTTCCAAATGGTTGAAGCATGTTAAAATCCTCTAATCTACCATCTTGGAAAAAATTGAAATCTTCTTTGAAAGATTTATTTAATACCACAAGAGAACCTGTGCTATCACTTTACTGAAAAATAAATGATCACATTATGGTTAAGTGTTTAGAGACAGCAATGCAAGTTTCAGAAGAGTTTATAGAGGCTGCTCACTGAGAAACTTAATCAAGATTACCTGTTGGCTTGCAATTAAGAATTAGGGCCAATGTAAATACTTGTCATATTTTGAGATGTAAAGCCAAAATAAAATGATATGAATGTAATTATCTGTGATAGTTCTTTACTCAAGTAAATAAATAACATTTTTTCACTTTCACTGCATTGGTTTTATTACTTTCTATTTATGGCTAATGATATTGGTATTCTATTTTTGTATTAATTTAAAGGAATCCTTTTTTAAAACTAAGTTATCTAGATAAATAAAGTAATTTTATTCCAAAACCATATTTTTATTTTAAAGGTTTTCTTGGATATGAAAAACTCCTAAAATGTTACATTATTAAAAAGTATAGGAAAATGTGATTCTCATAATCTTTACATTTTACTTCTCTAGACAACCTGACTGAGTCTTTTTTGTGACCTTTTGCAACATTCAACAATTCTTATGGACAATAGTTATAATTTTGTCCATTCAAGATTTTATTTGTTTCAAGTTGAACTAATTTCATCTTGTTTTCCATCATGAAAATGTTGTAGTTTTTTCTTTTCTGTAGTTCAGTGAGTGGGAGGGAGTGGGACCCATCAGGTTTTCCTTTTCCATAGTTTGGCAAGCAGGAAGGAGTGGCACTCAGAGGCTTTTTTGCCCCTGCAGTTCCGCAAGCAGGAAGGTTCCAGCTCTTTCCACTCCCCACAGCTTGGTGAGTTCCAGGTTCTTGTCCCATGACCAAGAGGAATAAGGCATGCAGACAGGGGAGAGTGAGTAAGGCAGAGAAGAATGCTATTGAGTAACATAAGAAAAGCTCTCAGCTGCAAGAGGGGATCCTGAAAACAGGTAGCTATCTGTGAGGCTGAGTCCAGGGTTTTTATGGGCTTAGAATGGGGGAATATATGGTGACTAGTGCATGGGTGGTCTTGGAAAAAGAACCATCTGATTGGTTAAAAGGCATCATCCAGAAGGAAACAATAGAGAGAGAGAGTAAGACAGGGTTTGTGACAGACTGCTATGGTTACTTCTTGAGGGGGTCATTACAGCAGTCACTACTGTTACTGCTTGAGACCGTCATTACAACAGTTACTACTGTTACTGCTTGAGACCATCATTACAGCAGTTACTACTGTTACTGCTTGAGACCCTCATTACAAGACTGAACGAAGGGATGAACATAGAAAATGATAACAAAAAACAAAAGAAACTGTTTTAAAGGAAAAGTCCAGGGGAAGAAGAGAGCTCCTTGCTTCTAGTGAGCAAAGGCAGCCCCTGAGCTTCCACAGCTCTTCGTATTTATTGGACAACAAGAGCTAGGAGGAGGAGGTAATGATTGGTCAGTTGCTTACTTGATCACAGGTTCATATTATTACTAATAGGCTTCAGATGTACCTAATCAGAAGACACATTGCACTTGGGGCATGACTGCCCTCAGCATTCCTTCTGGGTGGCAGACATAATTTGTCAGTTTGCCAAAATTCTGTGTTTATGAGAACAGTTTGCTGTTTACTTGCATAGCCTCCAGTGGTATACTGAGTTGATCACGACACTCAATCTTAGCCTCCAACAAGGGATAGAAGTTTTCACTCTGGTCTTGCACTCTATCTGGAACTAGCAGCTCGGTTTTCAGGTTTTAAACTGTTTTTGGCTTGAAGGTCAGGTTTCATCAGGTCTGTGGCTGTCTACCTAGGAATTCAGGTTTTAAACTGTCTTTGGCTTGAAGGTCAGGTTTCACCAGGTCTATCCCTGTCTACCTAGGAATTTGTCTGTCTCCTGTTGCTATCAGTAACTGCTACTTCATATTACATACACTGAGCCATGTTACCTATTACTGGATTGTGGCAAAATGTAAAAAACCATTTCTACCACTTGTTATTGTTAGTAAAACATATTTATAAGAGAGGCTGAGTACCATTGATTACCCTTTACCAGGTTGCAGAATACCAGGAAGATAATCTTAAGATTATCATGCAATATATATTTTAGCATGCAATATATATCTCAAATTTTCTCAACAATTGGCCTAAAAACTATGAAGAGATAACGATCAAACGCATATTATTCAAATATGCTTCCCTTGACCTGAAATTCTGATTTAAAATCATTTGTAAAAAGCATATTATTTTATGTGAATTAAAGTCAAGTGGTAATAGCAGGCCTAGTAATTAAATCAGTTGTCTGTATTAGTTTCCCTAAGAGAAAATGATGATAGTCCAGGGACAGAAAGTCACAGAAGACAAGAGTGAGTGTTGACAGAAAATGCAGTAAGCCTGAGAGAGAAAAACACACTTTGTCTTAATAGATGGTTTGAAAACAGTTGAATTTTACTTAAAAAAGAATGTACACACATCTTTCAGAAAGAAAGGAAGGCTTCAGTAGATCAATTTTAAGATGTCAGTTTGCCTCAATTCACAAAAAGTTAATAATTAAAGATTTTGGCAATGAATACTAAGAAAAAATTCATCTTTAACCACATATTACCATAATAATACATATGTTTCTATTATTTAACTAGATATCAATTACTGATGATATACTACTGGCTTACAAAATGATTTTATGTCTTCTGATAAATATGCTGAAATTTTTTCTTATGCCTTATTTTCAAATGGCTATTTTTTAAAATGTATGGTTATTAAAACATCTTAGCCTGATGATGGTCTACAGCTGTATCGCTACTACCCAACAATATAACAATAACAAATATTTCCATCTCAGTGTGTTATAAAATCACATTTCCTTTGGCACAAAAGAGGTCAAAAACCAAAGAAAAGATGCACCCTTCTGTTAAAGAGAAAAAGAAAATTGGTGCTTTTCAAAATATGAGTCACTAAAGTGAATGTGCTACAATTGCCCTAGGAATAGACACATGCAGGTGCACACGTGCACACACATGCACATACACACAGCACTTAAGCTACCACTTTTCCAAGAATGAATTAAAATGAGAAAATAGAACCAGCCCAAATGCAAAGAAAATATAACAACTCATCTTTGTCACTTCCACCCTTTTTTAGAGCAGTCTTCACTTTTGACCCTAGATTCTATTGTTACATTGGTAGCTTGTTTTGTCTTGTGTAGAATAATGCTAATATGAGTGTTCCATCATGATCTTTCTAGCATTCTTCCTTAAGCAGAGCTCCCTTGAGAGTTCTTCAATGAGAAGTTGAATGATTAATCTGATTTTGCTTCCCTGGGATTACTCATTAGTAAGGTAACAATGGGCCCTCTTCTGTTTTAAAGTCCTAACATCATTGTAATCCATTCCAGAGGTGATATGAATTGTTCCATTCTATAAGCGTCTGAAGAGCAGCCAATCCTTTTCAGAAATGCACCTCTGTCAAAGAAACTGGAATCTGCACTTTCTCTTCTTGACTAGGGAAAAGTAATCTGTTTATTTCCTATGGGGCTATATAATTTTGTGGGTGACTAAAACCAGTGAAGATATGATAGCTTAATCCTTGGAATAGTGTAATATGCTTTGCAATAAAATTTGTGACTCTCATAAAAATTGAGGTCTTTAATGACCTGAAAACTTCTTGCTAAACAAACTGTAGATTGATCAACAAATGTTTTGTGTTTGTGTTCAATGTTGATCATTAGACTGCTCTCTCAGTATTCTTCTTGCCACTTTCCTTCCCTCACTCACACTTAGCCCCAGCCTTCTATTGGTTATGTCCTCTGCCTCTCCCATATGTCCTCTTAAGAGCATAAATTTAGTGCCATATCACTGCAGGCATTTCTCCCTCAGAATTTCTAAATTGGCCTTCCAATTTCTAATTTAATATTTTTGAGGCATCCCATGTCTTTGACAAGTTTGATTTATAGAGAAAGATTATTCCCCAGTCCCTCTTCATATCCACTCACTCCTTTGCTTGACTAGATTTTATTTTCTTTAAAGAAAGAGGACATGCCAGTTTGGTTCAAGTTCATAACAACTGACTGAGCCACACTGGTGTGTATATTTTGTCTAGGTGGTTATGAATGGCTATGAATGGTTATTCTTATGAATGGTTACTTCCTTTTTATGTGACTGAATGGCCTAAAATAGGCCTCTCTCTTTTTCTTCCTTTCTCTATACTTGAAAATAAGTGATAAGGTTGGGGCAGGGCCTGATATGTCATGATGAAGATGGCATGATGGTAATAATTATCATCATTGTGATAACTCATATTTATTGAAACATACTATTTATTGACCATACTTTGAAGCATTTTACATAGATTAGCACAGTTATTATTCATAACTCAAGTATGGGGTAGATATGATGATTATCCTTACTTCACAGATAGGAACAATGAGACACAGATAAGTTAAGGACTTGTCCAAGAAGTTGGCATTGTTGAAATTAAGCCCAACCATCTCACATCTTCTTTATCCTTGATTTATTTCCCCTGTGCAACTGTTAGGAATGTGGCAAGATCTCAAGATTTGGATTTGGGAAAGGAGCAAATGTGAAAGTGATGCAGGGAGAAGTCTCGGTTTGACTTCCAAGACTAAAGCATGTGTTGAACTTAGCTATTAACAGAGTGCATAATAAGGGTATTGGGCAGTATTTGATTCTCATTTTGCTGCTGTTCCTTTAGGATAACACTTTCATAGAGTTTATGGGTGGAATTTGGGGATGCAATGGTTTAATTGACAAGAGAAATAATTTGCCATTCCTGTCTTTAACATCAGCTAAGTTCACCCCAAATCCACGATTATTACTAATGTTTATAACATTAATTACAACTTTTTGTTTTTTTGAGACAGGGTCTTGTTTTGTTACCAGGCTAGGGAGCAGTGATGTCATCATAGCTCACTCTAACCTTGAATTCCTAGGCCAAGGCCATCCTCTTGCCTCAGCCTCCGATTAGATAGGACTACAGGCATGCACCGTCATGCCCAGCTAATTTTTAAAATTGTTTTTATAGAGAAAAGTTACTGTGTTGTCCCAGGCCAGTCTTGAAACCTTGACCTCAAGAAGTTTTCTCACCTCCACCTCTCAAAGTGCTGGGATTACAGGTGTGACCCACTGTACCTAGCCCTAATTACAACTTTATAGCATAAAAATAGTTTAAATTAGCTTTTCTATAGCTTCCATTTATTGAAAGCAATATAAAGCTTACTTTATTTTCCACAACCTTCAAGTTTTTGAAAAATAAGCCTGGTGTAGTGACCAAAACAGAGTGACTGTTTGGTTTATACTTTCCCAGTCCATTGATCCTACAAAGAAGTAAAGGGGGAAAAAAAGTCATTGTGTGAAAGACTCTGTCTCATTCAGCCTAAACCAGATATGTGCCCATTTCAGGGCAGATAATGAGGATGCTACAAGAAAACTCTTTTCATGAAGGAACTTTTGAGATGACAGTTACACCTTAAAAAAGTTAGATAAACTTGGCCTTGTAGAGGACAGAATTGAGTCTGTTCACATTACGGTGTTTATTGACTAGATTTATTCCTAGTTCGGCCACTAGGGTTTGATTCATTTAATCTGAAGAGCAGGGAGAGAAGTTAGGATGATAGAGGAAACAGAGAAATTGACCAAGGGACACAGAAACTGAAGGAGATATTTCACTTCCAGAATTATTAAAATTTTAGGATTCAAAAATAATATTTTCTTAGTGTTCTTGGGACACTATTGAACCTACAACCTTGATTTGATTTTTTCCTTTTCTTCTATTGAACCTACAACCTGGATTTGAACCCTAATGTTGGACAAAATTGAAGATTGATTTGTTATCGCCAGCACTCCAGGGCATTTTTCTCAGCAGAAATAGTGCCAGTTGGACTTAGGAAAAAAAAAAAAAAAAAAAAAACGCTCAAGCTAGTAAGAGATAAAGTGCCTTCATGCAGTTTTGGAGACAGTTGGAAACTCAGCAGTTGACAGCATTCAAGAGAGTAAGAGTTGAAGAAATAATACTTGGATATCCTGTGGTTGCTAATTGACATGGTCATGAGTATCCAGAAAATACACTGTAGGATAACTGAGGTGATTTTGGCAGGCACTGTCTTTAAAAGAACTGGAGATGCTGCAATGGTACTGGGCAGTGGAGTAGCACAGATAGAAAATGATAAATGATAAATCTGACCTTTTTGCAAGCCCTAGTTTTGCTTGGCCAAATAACAAATAGGTTGCCTGTGTCTAGAAATCATTTCTAAGTATACAGTTCAAAAAAATTAATGATAGATGTTACATGTTCAATTTAATTAAAGAATCACTTATGAGCACACTATGTGTATAGCACTGAGCTCAATTCCATGGACAATTTAAACTTTCAGTGGTTTTAGGGGAAAAATAACATGCAAATATAAAGCAGTTTTACATAATGGGCAGCAATTCATTGTTTAGGAAAATAAATATTTAGAACTTACCTTCCAGAGAGGGAAAAAATGCAAGTAGCTTGAGATGTGTTGCAAAAGATAGCATCAGGGATGGAGTCTGTGATGAAGAACTTAAAAGAGGATCTGGATCAGAAGAGAAAAACAAAAGCCCAGGTGTATATTCTAAACCCTAGAATGTAAACTCCACAAAGGCAATTTTATGTTTCTTTACCACTATATTCTCAGAATTCAGAACAGTGTCTGGCACACACTAGATATTCAATAAATGTCTGTTAAATGAATGAATTCTGAATTGTTTAAATGCTTTAAAACTGCTGTATTCCATTCTGTGATGGAATTTGAGATGATCTATTTAGAGAAAAGTTTTTTCTCTCTGGACTTAATTTTGGCAGTGAATATGAGTAAGGTTGACCAATTTCTGTTTCCTATCAATTAAACCTTTCATGGGTTTTTACTCAAATGCAGCCATTAATGAGCAGATGCCCAAGGTAATGATAATTATGATGGTAATGCTTTGCCCTTACACCATCTCCCTTATCCATATAAACCTAAGTGCTTTACCAACAGTAATTATCACGGTGCTTGTGGGAGATAACGAAGTATAATTAACACCTTGTACAGATAAAAATGGAAATAGAGAGACATTAAACAGCCAGCTCAGAGAGATGAAGTAAAATCAGTTATTTATTATTTTTAAAAAAGCCTTCAATCTGATTATTAAGCCTTGAAAACAAAGAGGCACCAATATTTGATAACTATTAGTCAGCGTTCTCCAAAGAAATAGAACCAATAGGATAGATCTATATATCTGTATCTTTGTGGATATTTACATAGATATCTATACCTATAGATTTATAGAAAGTTATTATTATCAGGGATTGGCTTATTATGAGGGATTTATTTCATAGGATTGGGTTATGCAATTATGGAAGTCCCATGATTCTCTATCTGTAAGATGGAAGTCTACAAATCCAGTGGTGTAGTTTCAGTCCAGACTCTAAGGCCTGAGAACCATGGGGCCAACGGGGTAAGTTTCAGTCCAAGTCCTAGGGCCTAAGTACTATGAGTGCCAATGTTCAAGAACAGAAGAAGATGGATGACCCAGTTCAGGCAGAAAGAACAAATTGCCTTTCCTCTGCCATCCTGTTTTACTTGGGTCCTTTATGGACTGGTGATACCCACCCACACTGTTGAGAGGGATGTTTACTCAGTCCACTGATTCAAATGCTAAACTCTCTGGAGACACCCTCAGAAATAATGTTTGACCAGCTATCTGGATATCCCTTAGCTCGGTTAAGTTGACATAAAATTAACCATCACACTGTTGAAACCATAAGTTCATTTGGATCTCTTTTTGGCATGGTAGTGAGATGAGGGAAAGGAATATCTATTTTAAACTTTCTCAATCTATATATACTCATTGAGACCTAACCTGAAGTCTTGTACAAATTGTTGGGTGATGATAGGATTAGGAAAGTGTGTACTTCTTAGCAGCCTTCTATGTAAGTTTCCTTGGCTCATATAAATCTAGGAATATAATAATTATTCAACTCTCAAACTGAAATGGTGTCACATATTTGGTTTCTTGCTCTTAAAGTTCTACTTTTTTCCTCTCACTTATAAAATGGCTTTACTTCATACACTAAGATCAGTCCTGATCTCTGGTAAATGGGTCTTAAGAACAATTGAGTTACTTTGGTTAACCATCAAAATAAGTTTACTTTTTATCTTGCTTTGATTTTATTTTCCATTCACAGTGATGAAACTCTATTGAAGTGTGCACATAAAGGTGTGTGTGGGCGGGGCGGGCAATGGTGGTGGTAGGTGTTAAGCATTTGTTTCCCCTTTCTTTTGTTAATAGTATGGTATCAGGATATTTCTGACATAAGTGACAAGTAGACCAAACCCAAGTGGATATAAGCAAAAAGCAAAAAATAAATTAATGACTTTTGATTAAAACCTTCAGGGGTATAATTGGCTTCAAGCATTGTTCCCTGCACTCAAAAAATGTCATCAAGATCAATTTTTCTCCCTCTTTTAATCAACTCTTATCAGTGCCTTTGCTTTTGGGATAGCAGCTTCTCAATTACAAATTTTCAGGGTCAAATTCAGTAGAAGACAGTACCTGCTAGTATCGTCGGAGTTTTAGCAGAATTTGCATTGCACTATAATGGATCTGACTGCATAATCTGTTGATCCTGAAAAATTGTCCTATCCAGAGCATGCTATCCAATTCATAAGACTGGAAAAATTAGGACCCATCCTTAATGTAGGGTTGGGGTGCATCTCCACTGAAACCAAAACATTGATTGTAACACTATAATGTTTACTTCACTTCTCACCTTTGAGGAATTAACCCTTAATGCAGTGACTGCTTGTGAAGCTGCCAATCATAGCACTACCTCCAATACTCCACCCAGCGATAGATATAAGATGCAGAGGGTTGATCACAATGCTGTATTCTCCCATCTAAAGGGGTAGGTCCAATGAGTGACCAATGTCAGTTAAATCATTGTCTATCCTATATATATATATAAGCAAAAGACAATCATCTTATATAAAAGCTTGATACTGAGTGATAAGCTACGGTGAGGGCTTGAAGAATGTATAGAGAAGTCTGCAGGTTTCAGGCATCGAGAGTGCTGAATGTTTCCTTTTCTTCTGCAGCCTTTTATTTGTTGATTCTGTGGCATATGCCACTATCCTTCCAAAACACTTGTTGTTGTTGTTGTTGAGACCTAACCTGTTGTTATTGTTTGTTAAATGAATTGTAGTTACGTTTCCATCACTAACAATAAAAAGAGACATTGGCAACACTCTTCTGTTCTTGAGACTTTTCTAGTTAGTGGACTGTTGTCCTGCATTCTATGCTTGAGTATCTATTTTGAAAAATTGCCTAGTAGACCTTTTAATTTTTGTTGTGAAATATGAAAAGACTTATAAAATTGCTGTAAAAGTACAAAGGTTTTCTTTACACTCAGATTACTCAAATGTTAACATTTTACTGTTTGCTGCATCTTTTTCTTTACGTTTATTTGTACATATGGAGACTATTTTGCATACACAATGCCCTTTGAGCCTTAAATCCTCAGTGTGTTCTTCCTAAAATACAGCTACATCATCTTATATAATGAAGTAAATAAGAAATATCAAGAAATTACCATAGACAATATTATCTAATCTGCACCCCTTATTGAGATTTTAGCCAATTGTTTCAATTATGATCTTTATAGCAAAAGAAATTGCTAATTTCCTCTGTGAATAATTATCTACTTTCTCTCATTTTTCTGCCCCCACCTCTACCCCTGTATACACACAGCAAACACCCTGTTTCTAATGCCAAGTCTTTAACTTGAGTCTTGCAAGGCACTGTGAGAATCCACTAATGCTTCTTTGTCTGGTATATTCTTAGGTTCCTTGTCATTATATTACACTCATCTGCAGAATCTGTCACTTAACATTTTATTGAAACTAGCCTATAATACTGCCTGCTTGTTATCTGTGGCTTAATCCTCTAAATAATTGACTCTGCCTAAGTGGATGCCCTTCTGTCTATAGCTGGATGCACCCCTTCATTGTTGTTGTTTTCCTTTTACTTTTAGACTTTGCAGGTCTCTTAGCTGTCCTAGTCCCACTAACCCTCAACATCTTTTTCTAATAACAGAAAAATAAATGTTGGTTCCTGGCTGCTTGCTAAGTGGTAAATTAAGAGACATGAAATATTATGGAGCGATGATACTGTCTGGCAGTAATTATAATATTTCCAGTAGCAGCCTTTCTATTGTACCAGTTTGAAATGGTTCAAATGTTATCATAAAGTTGTAAAATTAATTTATGGTATTATTTAAGTTGCATGCACAGAAAAATGAGTGACTTTCAGTCCTGAAATCCTCATCAAGAAAATTGACCAACTGAGGGAGTTGGAGGAAATTAAAGTTTCTTTTGATTACATTTTCAGTTTTCGTGTTAAATTCAGGATGAAGTCAGAAACACTGGGATGCTGTGATTGTTAATACTGAGCGTCAACTTGATTGGACTGAAGGATACAAAGTATTGATCCTGGGTGTGTCTGTGAGGGTGTTGCCAAAGGAGATTAACATTTGAGTCAGTGGGCTGGGGAAGGCAGATCCACCCTTAATCTGAGTGGGCACAATCTAACCAGCTGTCAGCATGGCTAGACAGGCAGAAAAATGTGAAAAAAGCAATTGGCCTAGCCTCCCAGCCTACATCTTTCTCCCATGCAGGATGCTTTCTGCCCTCAAACATCAGACTCCAAGTTCTTCAGTTTTTGAACTCAGACTGGCTCTCCTTGCTCCTTAGCTTGCAGACAGCCTATTGTGGGACCTTGTGATCATGTGAGTTAATACTTAATAAACACACACACACACACCACACACACACACACACACACATACACAGTCCATCCAGAGAACCCTGACTAATGCAGATACTGAAGAGGGAATTGCAAACACCTCATCCTACTAAATCAAGAAGAACAGTAGAGCACAGAAATCGGAGGAGGTTTCCTGTCACTATCACAGCAAGGGAACCACAGACAATTCATGTGGAATCATTTCTGTAGGAAGTTGTAACATTTCTTAAGCCTCATGATTTCCTTGATGTTTATTATTTGTATTATTTTATTTTATTTCCTTGTAACTAATAGCAATAAAACTCAGGAACAAGCATAGCCCTCTGTAGAGAAACACAAAAGGGAAACTGAAGGAAAAGTGCTCCTATTTTAAAGAGTGATACTGATGTCATGAGAAAGGAACACATTATATTCCTAGTGTGAGAGACAAGACAGAAAAAGACGTTAGAAAGATGTTTCGGTCTCAGTAGCATTTGGGGTTTATCCATTAAGGACCCACAAGAGCATTCTTACATTGGCCACTAAAATTATTTCAAATTCAAAAGATTCTGGCTTTTTTATTCATGTTTACTACAACGTCACACTCATTTTTCTGTGCATGCAACTTAAATAATACCATAAATTAAGTTTTACAACTTTATGATAACATTTGAACCATTTCAAACTGGTACAATAGAAAGGTTGCTACTGGAAATATTATAATTACTGCCAGACAGTATCATTGCTCCATAATATTTCACATGTCTCTTGATTTACCACTTAGCAAGCAGCCAGGAACCAACATTTAGCTACAATGTCACAGATTCTAAATCCTGTGTACTTATTTTTCAGAGGTGGTGTAGGTATATTTCATATTAATTCTCACAATAATAGTGAGAAAGATAAATGATATGTCTTATTTAAATAGAATTGCTATTCTTTCAAAATTAAAGAGTTCTGAATATTTTCTTTTCAGTCTGTAAGCTCCATGAGGACAAGTACCTGTACTGCTTAGTACAATATTCTAGGTAGAATGCTATGTACATAGCACGTTACCAAAGTATATTGTCACTCACTAAGTGGCATGCTTAATACACAAAGCTTATTGGCTGCAGACAGCACTTTACTTTGTTCTCCTGCCTCCTTCCAGTAAGGAACTAAAAAAAGTCTTATGTTTAACTTTATGAAAAAACACACAAGGGCTTAGAAAGTCTTGACATCTTCATTTTTACAAATATCCCAAAGAACCAATTTATACAGGTTATAAACCAAATCAAAGCACATCCCTTTATTCTAAACTTTGGAATCCAGCTACACATTGAAGAAATAACTAGGGTAACCCGAGTGTATTAGGGTGGGCTATGAATGGTTAGAGCTTGGAGCCTGACTTGTCCTATTCCAACACCCTCTTTCTACAATGGTATAGAGGAAAAACATGCCAAATACCAGACTGAATGAGTGATGCTCTACTTTATTCCCTTTTCTACTTGTAACAGAATTTGCCCCCAAACTGAATAGAGAGCAACATCATATAGATTTATACTTTTAATTAAATGCAAAGTCCAGTGCTAACTATTAAGAAAGCTACTATGTTATCAATATTAATAACATATAGCCTGGAGAAAAATATAGTTTTCATGTTCGACTCTCCCTTGGCTAGTCACGGTTCAGAGATAAGACCTTGACGGTTATATTAACTCTTTCTATACTCACCTCCAGGGTTTGATCCAATGTCACCATTTGGGAGTCCTCAATCACAGGTTTGTGAACCTATTGTTGCATTTTAATCCTTCTCAAATTCTAATTAGGTTATAGTCTTAATGCAAAGTCATTATGTTTACTGAAAGACCTATGATTAATGTAAGCAACAAAGCAATTAGATGAAGAGAGATCAAAATATGCTTGATATCATGATATACTGGCACTAAGCAGAATTAACATTATATTTGAAATGTGGACGCTTCTGCACAGATCATTGACATGGTTGTCATGGAAACTGCCTGTTTTGTCATTACTGAAGTCTCGAGGCATCTCTTTTAGGTTCAAACAGTAATTGGCATGTACATCCACTTGGTCAGATAAGATGTCTTATTTCTGGCACCTTTATTACCCATGAATATCATGGTTCTCCTTAAATAATGAAACATTGCATTAAAAATAGTAACCACAGATCTTTCAGCTTTTAGAATTTTGGTTGACAACTATTGATAGCATTACTGGACATTATTGTGGCTAGATTGTATATAGATTTTGTAGTCAACTAAAAAGTATTTGCAATAATGTTATAGAACCCTGGGATTCAAGAAATAGAAATGGTTTGTTTTCCTAAGTGAAAGAATTGCTAAGATTTTTTTTTTCTCAGACGTGTTTGAATATAGATCAAGAAATTTGATGTTAAAAAATTTACCACATTTTACATAAATATTGTACTAGGAAGATGTAGTCACAGAAAATCTGTAAATAAATTCAATTTCTTGATTATTTATCAATTTAAATGTCTTACGTGCTTCAGACACTGTTAGGAATAGATGGCATTGTCTCTCACATTGAAAGTTTGAGCAGAATAGTTCTTAATTTTGAAGGACTGTTTTTAGAATTTTTCGGAAGCTTAGCATTCCTATCCTTTATTAAATGCCAGTAGGAACTACCTGCCCCAGTCATGGTGACAGCTAAATATGAATTTACCATACCTTTTCCAATGCCCCCTATGCAGAGTATGGGATAGAGTGGGAGAGGTAATACCATTCTTGCTTAGAAACAACCATAAATATCTTCACAAAGATATCATTTTCTAGTTCTGTCACTTTCTAAGCAGATGGCTCTTGTTAAACTTATCAGGTATGAGTCTCACATTAATTGAAGATTAGGAGGTAGCGATTGCTTTAAGCTGGCAGGAATACTACAAGAATGTTATGAAAAGAACAAAAGCAGAGTGAAAATCTTTGATAGTCTAAAAAAGCTGATAAAGGCAAAAAATAATCACTAGAATACAAAATAGAATCATATAGAATGGAATAGTTAAGGATTTGCATTTCTCTCTACTTAAAGTTGCAAAAGAATATAGAATTAGATAATTTTTTAAGGAAAAGGTATACAATAAATAGATGGAAGGTATGAGGGTCTGTATTATAGTCACAGCAATATAGAAAAGATAAATTCATAGGCCAAGAGGAAATACCTTGCGATTTTATACTGATTGAACTTGAACAATTGGTAGGTCTTTTGGAGAAGCTATCCGGTAGAGGGATTACTTACATTTTTCCTGTAACTTGAAAATTTGTTAAATAAAATAAACTATACTCTTTGAATCTACTGAATATCAGAATAAGTATTTTCTTTTGTGTAAAACAACTCTGCCATATTTCATCGATTCACATTTTTCTGCTATTGAATGCACAATAAAGCATTGCCATTAATTTAGTATAATTACTTAAAAATATTTCCTGTCACAATCATAGGATTGGTATGCTGTAAACAGTAATTGCTAAAAATAAACCCATGGGAGACTAGAAATACAAAGAACCTTAGAATCTAACATCTCTCTCACTTTATAGAAGAGGAAATTGATATTGAAAGATACATTTTTAAACAACTTATCATCTTATCTGTAGAAACTGGCTGAAAAATTCAGAAGATATATTTGGAATTCAAATATAGGCTTTGAAGTTATTATATTTATATGTAATAAAAATGCAACGATATCTTAGAATGTACCTGAATGTGATGCTGAATCAAAGAACTATGGAATTCAAAGGCCAGGGCTTAGTAGATGTCAGTTTGGGAGAATGTAATAGGAAATTTTCATTAGCCACTGAACAGGAGAGAGGGAGAGATAGAACAAAGCTGATTATGATGGGATAAAAAAAGGACTGTCCTGTGTTAATGTTGAAGACTATACTATTTTAGTAGCATCAGTCTGGGTAACTATTATTTTTCTCATTGTCATGTTCATCACTTGGAGAAAGTCATAGAAATGATTAAATCTTAGATTGACTTAGAGTCAAATTCTGATGAAAATAAACTAGTGCTAGAAGAATAGGATGTTTTAATCAGAATGATGTCTTTTAATGTAATATTTCAGGAGCAGAGGAACTATTGGATAATAACAAAGTCCAGGGTGTGGACATCAGAGTGGGCAGGAGGAATAGAACAGCATGATCTAATTAGAATTCTCTAAAACCAGAAAATGAAAAAGCTTAAAAGTCAGACAACTTTGTCACCTGGTTCTTAGGTTTACAGAAGATGGTGGTAGATGTTGGGATGGAAAATAAGACAGAAAACAAGGAGCCAAGGTCTCCGATACATCAATTGGAGTGGGTAGGGAGCTATATAGATACAGAAAGAGTGGTGGAAGACAAAGCAGTGATGGTCCAAAATTAGCACCATGAAGTGAAATATTGTCTTGATCTTCCCTTGCTCTGATCTCTGAGGAAAGTAGAACATGGACGGATAAGACATCACTTAATAGGGTTTTGTATAGAAAGTAGTGCTTGGTCTGTCAGGAATCTATTGGAATAGTGGAAAGCTCTCTAGAAATTTCAAAGATGGGACCTAATGGAGAGAATTAGCAACTTACAAAACAGGGCAGCCACTTTGTTCACTCAAGAAATTACTCCAGAAAAGTGGAGGAAAGCGCTGTTAATACTCTTAGCTGTTTGCAAACCTGAAGTAGACATTAACAGAGGGAAGCACTAATTCCACTGGATGTGTTTCAGTAGACTCAACAAGGATATTCTGGTAAAGAAGCTTGGAAAATAATTTTCCCAATCTTCATATCTTATGATATATGGTGGTGAGATGCTTAGTGAGCAGGAATAATGCTGAGTGTGAACGGACATTATCAGGGAGAAGTAACTTCAAGTAAGATGAGTTAAGACAAGGAAGTAGAGAGGAAATCAATCAGTGGATTTAAGGGACATGGATGCAGCTGGAAACCATCATTCTCAGCAAACTATCGCAAGAACAGAAAACCAAACACCGCATGTTCTCACTCATAGGTGGGAATTGAACAATGAGAACACTTGGACACAGGGTGGGGAACATCACACACCGGGGCCTGTTGTGGGGTGGGGGGAGTGGGGAGNTATGATATATGGTGGTGAGATGCTTAGTGAGCAGGAATAATGCTGAGTGTGAACGGACATTATCAGGGAGAAGTAACTTCAAGTAAGATGAGTTAAGACAAGGAAGTAGAGAGGAAATCAATCAGTGGATTTAAGGGACATGGATGCAGCTGGAAACCATCATTCTCAGCAAACTATCGCAAGAACAGAAAACCAAACACCGCATGTTCTCACTCATAGGTGGGAATTGAACAATGAGATCACTTGGACACAGGGTGGGGAACATCACGCACAGGGGCCTGTTGTGGGGTGCGGGGAGTGGGGAGGGATAGCATTAGGAGAAATACCTAATGTAAATGACAAGTTAATGGGTGCAGCACACCAACATAGCACATGTATACATATGTAATGAACCTGCATGTTGTGCACATGTACCCTAGAACTTAAAGTAGAATAAAAAAGAAAATAAATAAATAAATACAAATTTTAAAAAAGACACAGATTTATTTGTTATTGTGGAACACAGACTAAAGAGGTCAGAGGAAAAAGTTTTGAAGGAGAGAACAGTGGGAAATTGCATTAAAGCCAAGTAAGCACAGAGCAGCATGACTCTGAAACTTCTGTTGGACCAGAAAACGGCTAGAGGGAATCATATTTTAGACGTTGTGTAAATATCATAGGGAAGCGAAGCATGGTATGAGTTAGCTGACTTCAAATTTCCTTAAAAAAGAAAAGGTTCAAATTTTTTTTTGATGAAAAGAAAAATTCAGTTCTGCATGAAATGAGCAACATGAATTGTTTGTGTGACTATGGGAATTCTAACATGATATGTAGGCAAGGAAATCTTGCCTTTCTAGGAACCTAACTATGTATGAGAAATTGTAGAAACCTCTGATAAATGACAACACACTTCCAGTGGAAATGGAAATAGATTTTTAAATTCATAATTCTTCAAAACACTTAACAAAACATGAATATCAATGAAGAGGATATAGTATGGTGAATGAATTAGAAGATATTATTGTTCTAATTATTTATGTGTCTTTGAAGACATTATGATTGATTCCTACTCTGCTAACTTGGAGTTGGGATCAATTTATTTTGCCAAAAAATTTTTTGAGTGGACATATGCTACTTTTGAACAAAAGTTTAAGATGCATCCTGTATTTCCACTGTTCCTCTTTTTCCTCTGCCACCAGCCCAACATGTCCCAGGTAGAGAGTGCTCCCTAATTCTGAGTCTGTGAATGAAGAAGACCTGGAGGGGAGCTCTAGCGGACCAGGAAAAAAAAAAATGACACGAGAAGAAAATCCACCTTTGTTATTTGTGACTACTGAGATTTTGGGGTTGTCTGTAATTGCACTAATACCCAGTGAACTATATACATTTAATTTTCCAAATATATTTGACTATATAGATTTTTTTTTTTTAAATCTTAGAGAATCTTCTAGTAGGACAAGTTTCATTGAAAATGTGAACATAGGAGGGGTGCAGTGGTTCACGTCTGTAATCCCAGCACTTTGAGAGGTGGAGGCTGGTAGAACACTTGAGGTCAGGAGTTTGGTATCAGCCTGGCAACATAGTGAAACTCTGCCTCTACTAAAAATATAAAAATTAGCCGGACATGGTGGCACATGCCTGTAACCCCAGCTGCTCCGTAGGCTGAGGTACCAGAATCACTTCAATCCTGAAGCGGAGGTTGCCGTGAGCTGAGATGGCGCCACTGCACTCCAGCCTGAGCTATTAACTCTGTGTTTTCTTAGAGTAAATATTTTTAAGAAAAAAGAATTTGGTCACTGATAATTGATCTTTAAAATACTCTAAGTGTAATTATCTTGATCATTTGTCCAAACAAACTTCCTCGTATCTTAATAAGATACACGCTATTGTTACTACCCAGTAATGTTAATGGGATTTAAAATTCTTTTCTGATTGTTTTGTAACTCTGCTTTGTTTTTGTTTCACATGAGACACTCACATGGTTGTTTTATAGATTTCCTTGTTGATTTGGTGTGACAAAACAGTAGTTAAGGAAAAGAGAAAATCAAGTGTCATTCTAGCCAATCTAAACTTGAATTGTGAATGAAGATTTTCATTGGTAGGCTTAGGTCTTGAATTAACTCTTACTGGGGGAAGTAAACACGTACAGTTGACTCCTCAACAACGCAAGTTTGAACTGAATGGGTCCATTTGTATACAGATTTTTTTCAATAAACATATTGGTACATTTTTCTGTAGATTTGCACAATTTGAAAACACCTTACAGAAAATATTCCTTAGCTTAGGAATATTTTTAAAAAATTAAGAAAATGTTAGGAATGTCATGAATGCATAGACTATGTGAAGATACTAGTCTGTTTTATTTACCACCATAAAATATGCACAAATCTATAATAAAAGGTTAAAATTTATGAAAACATACACACACAGACACAGATCTTACATGACATAATTCTTAGTTGAGAGAAAAGTAAACATATGTAAAGATGCAGAGTAAATCATAATTGCACAAAATTCACTGTAGTATACATTTTATTACTGTGATGATTTCATAACCACTTCCTCTTGGTGTTGGGATAAGCTGATACTGTGAGTGTCCACTTAAAATGCCACATGTTGCTAATCATCTCCACGTGAGCAGTTTATCGCCTGTAAGTTGCATATTAGAGTAAAAAGTGATCTCTTCTAGTTATTGCAAATTTTTCACATTTAATACAACACTGTAAACATTAAATAATGCCACAGAATTTATACAAAGGACCACTAATGCTGAAAATGCTCACAAGAAGCAGAGAAAAGTAGTGACATCACACACACACACACACAAAAGCTTGAATTGCTTGATATGTGTCTTAGATTGAGGCCTGCAGCTGAGATTGTTCACCATTTCAGACGATTCTTATTGTAAACAGAGAACATAATTTATGGTATCAATAAATACCATACTGTAAACATATTTTCTCTTCTCTACGATTTTTAAAATAATATTTTCCACCTGCATTGTAAGAATACAGCATATAATACATATGGCATACAGCATATGTGTTAACCTACTGTTTATGTTATCATTAAGACTTCCAGTCAACAGTAGGCTATCGGTAGTTAAGATTTTGGGTAGTCAAAATTCATAAGCGGATTTTCATCTGAGTGGAGATTTGGTGCCCCTAACCTCCACCCTTGTTAAAGGGTCAGCTATATGAATACTATGAAAGTGGTATTAAGTGTTTGACTACAGGGGATTGGGGGAAAAAGGAGCCCTGATTTTTAGCATTTGCCTATTTTCATGAAATAAATATTCCCACCATGCTCAATATCAAGCTACTGTCCTAAAGTCACTGTGTACAATTATTGGCTCTCCTGACTGTTTAGGAGCTTCCGTACACCCTGATCAGTAGTCCAAGCCTTTTAACTGAGGTCTGCATTTCACTGTGCTGTTATTGGGCTGCTGTTAGTAAGCCCTGGTCATGCTTGGATATTAAATGTTATAACATCTCATCATTTCTTAAATGCCATTTTTGCCAAATCAGAATGAGAAAGCTTCTATCTGGCTTCTCCTTTCCAATTCAGATTGGCCTTGGCATCCAGAATTCTATGATGACTTACATCCCAGTTTTCCAGAAACCTGATACTGCTTGCTTTTGATAGTCCTTTCTCCATTGGAGCTGAATTCTGTACATTTTACCTTCAACTACGTATATGTCTTTCTATAAACAGAGCAGCTATCCAGAGCATTCATTCTTCTCACCCTGTCTCCAATAATTGGTTCTCACCAATCTTTATTCTACTCTCTCTCCTGTATTTTACTTTTTAAATTACTGACACCTGTCCAAATAACCTTACATTTGCCCACTTGGACATTTCATCAACTTGCCCAATTATCCTGTTGTTGTGACACTATGACTTTTTATTATCTTCAGTGACTGAGATCAGAGTGTGCCTAAGTCCAAGACCCTGAGTTATAACAACTGTTGTGAGTAAATGTAACACGAATGCACTAGACAGTCTGATTAATGTTTGTGATTAATGTATTCAAAAGACCCAAGGTAACTAAAATTATATTTATCAAGTTTGAAAGTGTTGAATTTCTGAGATATACTATTATCATAATGTAAAAAGTATTTAGGTTGAAAGGTATTCTTGGTTTGGTAAATAATGGAAGAAAGAACAATGATCTAATAACATAAATATACATAACAGGTATATTTAAACTTGATAAAATTACTTCACCCAGGTAAAATAATATGAACATTTTCTTCAAGATTATGTAATATATATATGAGTCTCCCCCAGTTGATACTAAAATTTTTCTTCATCAAAATGAAACCACCCACACAAACTTTATAAAATTATTTAGGGAAAAAAGGAGGGGAGAAATGAAAATAAACTGAGCTTGCAGCACATTCAGCATTAATCATGCGGTCAGCCTGCTCTCAGCCCTGCTTCTTTATAGCTGTTTTGTGCCCATTGTCCTAGAATCACATAGACTCTAGTTACAAGACTATAGTTTCCCTTAATTGTTGTACAGATAACAACTTGAACTTTATAAAATGTTGTTTCCCCTTTGAGATATTCTTTCAGATACTGTGTACTGATGAAACTGCTGACTCAGCTGGTCTGAAGGACCCCCACTAGTAGGGGCTGGTCTGAAGGACCCTGCTGATTACAGCTGGCCTGAAGGACCCTACTGACATCAGATGTTGTCCAGAGGATGCCACAAGAAACTGACTCACCAAAAAATGCATCCTGATGATTTCATCCCCCTTACCCTGACCAATCACAACCCCAAACCTACAGCCCCTTGCCCTCCATGATTCCTATAAAAACTACAGCCCAGAACTCCTCAGGGAGATGGATTTGAAGGTCTCCCATCTACTTGCTCGATGCCCTATTATTATTAAACTCTTTGCTACAAACCCTGCTGTCTCTGTGTAATGAGTCTGTTACTTCATAAGGGTATATGAAATTGTTAGTCCTATATTAAAAATAAGATGGTAAGCAGAGATACACCTGCAAGTATGCCTTTTATACCAAAGTGACGCTAAGAATTCAGAGTAACAATGCATTATACAGTGATACTTTCAAGACAAGTTAGCAGAACAGTGTTACTAAAAAACTTGCAGCATCTGTAACATACTATTACTATGACTTGAGTAATGAAAATGAAAAATGTGTTATTTGAACAGATGTTGCAGCTATTTGGAGAGATGTAGCCACTAACCTATGTATATATTTGTCTTCAAATGGCCAGACTGACCCTGTTTGAACATGAAGACAATCCCTCTTAAGAGGCACACTCAAATTCAAAATAGTTTCTGCTGTGTACTTGCTAGAGCTTGCATTAAAGTGAGCCTAGTAGAACAACCCCAAAAGTCGATGATTCATAAATGTCTTGAAGGATTTTGACATTTCGTTTGAGTATCATGTTATGGAATCCAAATATAGTTTTGTTACAGTAGGTAGCTAGTCAGACAAGAACAGGGCAGGAGAGGGCTCCCTCACCTCAAAACACACACAACAGGAATGTCAGATGTCAGGCAACCATCAGATGATGGTCCAGCAGTTGTTAACTGTCTTTCTAAAATAATAATTGGTCACAGCCAGCAACAGGGAACGGCAGTCTCCCAATAAACAGAAACACCTGAAGCTGGTAATCAGCAACTTCCCGATAAGATCTCAGTAGTTGAGGTGTGGTGGTTCACGCCTGTAATCCCAGCACTTTGGGAGGCTGAGGCAGGTGGATCGCCTGAGATCAGGAGTTCGAGACCAGCCTGACCAACATAGTGAAATCTTGTCTTTACTAAAAATACAAAAAAAAAAAAAAAAAAAAAAGGAAAAAAAAAAGGACCCAGCTGGGTGTGGTGGTGGGTGCTTGTAATCCCAGCTACTAGGGAGGCTGAGGCAAGAGAATCACTTGAACCCAGGAGGAGGAGGTTGGAGTAGGCAGAGATCGTGCCATTGCACTCTAGCTTGGGACACAAGAGCAAAACTCCATCTCAAAAGAAAAAAAGAATGTCTCAGTAGTTGGGTAAGTGGGCTCAAGCGTGCACACTGAGAGGCAAAACGGCAGAGTTTAAATGGTATATGACCTTGTAGGAACATTTGACTGATAAGAAAAAAAAAAATGCCTCAAGTAAGCATGCATATAGCTCCTGTAAACACACTGCGTATGTGACCCCTCCCAAGTGCTAGCAGGTCAGTGTGCATGCAAAAAACCTATCCCAAAAGAAGAATCAGAGAAGGGATGCAACACCCCAGAAGTATGCCAACATATAAAACCCTAAGTCAAAGGTCAAACTGGACACTTGATCTCTCAAGTTGCCCACTTGGCCCTCTTCCAAGTGTACTTCCATTTATTCTTGCTCTAAACTTTTAATAAACTTTTCTCCTGCTCCAAAACTTCCCTAGGTCTTTCACTCTGCCTGATGCACCTTGGTCAAATTCTTTCTTCCAAGAAGGCAAGAACTGAGTTTGCTGAAGACTCGTATGGATTCAATCTCAGTAACATACTTTGGTATGTTACGTAGGTTCCATACAAATGTTTGGTTTGGTAACATACGTTCTCCAGTGGTAAAACAGCTCTATGCCTCACCTTCTTTGGTTGGTGGCGTTCAACCTCATAAACAATTTTATTCTACCCTTTCACTCTGCTGCTTACCAACCCCCAGGATGATCTTCTTGGCCACAGTAGCCCTGCTCCCTCTAGCTGATCTCTCAGCTCACCCTGATGGGTGGTTGTTGGTGTTGGGAAGGACCTTGGAGTCTTCACCGAATAGGACTGAGCCACTAATGGCCCTCCTGGACAGGAGGCTTGTGAGAGCGTTAAGGCTAAAGCCTAAAACTGTGCCGTGTCTGAGATTTCCTCAGATTTTTGAACTAAAGTTGGCTCTTTACCACAAACCCACACCACCTATCCACCCATTCTCCTGTATTTTTCTTTTCTTTTCTATTTTCTTTTTCTTTCTTTCGTTCTTTCTTTCTTTTCTTTTTTTTTTTTTTTGACAGAGTCTTGCTCTGTCACCCAGGCTGGAATGCAGTGTTGTGATCTGGGCTTACTGTAACCTCCGCCTCCCAAGTTCAAGCAATTCTTGTGCCTCAGCCTCCCTAGCTGGGACTATAGGGGCATGCCACCACACCCAGCTAATTTCTTTTGTATTTTAGTAGAGACAGGGTTTCACCATGTTACCCAAGCTGGTCACGAACTCCTGAGCTCAGGCAATCCACCTGCCACAGTCTCCCAAAGTGCTAGGATTATAGGTGCGAGCCACCACGCCTGGCCTATTCTCCTGTTTTTCTCTGTGGGTATTCTGAAATGGCCTTGTGCACCCACTGGACCATCTGCCTCAAGGGACCAATCTGTGTCTTTGCTTTCACTTCATACGCCACGTGACTTCTTAACACACACCAGGTTATTCATGTGCCGTCAGCTCTTGCTGCATTTGTGCAGCAGCAAAGACACTGACTCACTTGCAAATATTCCCTGGAATTTATGCTTGTTTTTACCCTACCAACTCATATGGCTTCCAACCCTTCCCCTGTCTGCGGGCACACTGCCAGGACAGACACTAATTGGAACTCCAGCTCTTCCAGCAACTTATGACATACCATATGCTTTTCATTCCTGTTATGCCCCAGGGCCAACTTTTCTGGTGGCTTTTGAAGGAGTCTGTCTGTCTGCATAGGGCCTCACTCTGTGGTCCTTTAAGAATCCCACTTACTTGCTTTTTTAGTTAGTACCCCTTTGGGAGGAGGGAAAATTCTTCCTTTGCTACTTGTGACTTCGTATCCCAAGCTCCAAGGCTTCCAGATGTTACTACTTTATGTCAAGAGGACAAATAAGCATTGCTCTCTTGAATCCAAGAGCTGCTGTTTTGTGAATATATGAAGGCTTTCCATGAGTATTCCCCTCAGTTCCTCCCACTTCCTCCCGTAGTCTCCATTTCTCTAATCACTACCATGCCCTTCCCAACATGCATCAAGACATTCAAGGTCATATTTGAAGGGAGAGAAGTTCAGTCCCCTTTCATCAGTTAGTTGAAAAACAGGCTTCTCATCTGCTTAAAGACCACAGGAAATGGGAATCTAAGAAAAGGGGTAATCATTTTGCTGATGGAATGCTTCGAGTAAGAGTCAATATAAGGTGATGGACACAGGGATATAGGCTGGCCCGAGGCTGCAGGCAGAAGAAATTCATAGGTCAGAGATGAAGGTTGGTCCCAGGCTAAAAGATTATCATTAGAATAGAGATGAAGGCAAGGTTAGGGGTATATGGTAAGACCAGTTTATTTAGAACCCAAAGGAAGAACAGGACAGGGCCCACTGTTCACTTTGGGATCTCTTCTGTTCTCAAGCGGGTAGTTGTGATGAGATGGGACCAAGGATAAGGGTATATGGTAAGACAGGTTCATTGCAGAACACAAGTCACAAATGGGGACACCCTATTAAGGATAATATGAAACTAAGAGAGGATGCCTTCTTTTCCTTTTTTTCTCCTCTGTTCTGTCTTCACAGACGAGTAATTATGGCTCCATACCACAGGACACACCCCTCGCATGCGTCCTCAAGAACTTTTCCCAGTTCAAGAATTTGAGGATGCATGCGAGGGGTGTGTCCTAAAAAGTAAAAGGCTAGTATTTTTCTGTAACACAGCCTGTGTTGAATACAAGCTTGAATACAAGCTTCGGGACCTGGAATTTTGGCTGGAAAATGGAAGCCTAAATTTTAATATAATCTATCAACTAGATTTGTTTTACTGCCAGAAAGAAAAATGGACAGAACCCCTAAGTACAGGCCTTCATGGCCCAATGAAACAGCCCTGCCCTTTGTCAGGCTTATAAAATTGATCCAGCAATGGTAGTAGTCACCATCAGGCAGCCCCCTGCAGTTGGTTCAGGACACCCATTATTGAGTTTTCTCAGGGCTGAAGCCCCAGAGAAACCAAGAGCAGAGTTTAGTTCAAACCCCACTGTCCTTCTACCCCATTATATCCAAATATCTCAGCCCCAGAACCTTCCCCTTCCTACTCAGGGTCATCCGCTGGAAATCACCCCCTTAAGTTAGGCCCTCTTCAAGAGGTTAGGGGCCCCAGTAGACCCACTGGAGTCCAGACTCCATTCACTATGCAAGACCTGAGCCAAATTTAAACAGAACTAGGGAAGTTTATAAAGGATGCTGACAAATATATCAAATGGTTCATAAACTGGGCTTAACATTTGAACTCACCTAGAGGGATTTATCAGTCATATAGAGAAAATTCTGTCTAAGAGAGAATATGACTCCATTATGGAGATGGCCAACAATTTGCAAATGCAATGCATATAATGGTCCCTGGTGGCTACCCTGTGGGATCCATTGCTGTTCCCCAGGTCAACCCCAGTTGGGGTTACAATACCCAGGGGGGTATATGGGCAAAGGACCACATGTTCATCTGCCTGGTAGAAGGGTAAAAGCTAGAAGAACAAAGGCTGTGAACTCTAATAGATTGGCCTTATAAGGCCAAGCCCATTTTGAAAACCCATTGCTGTCCTAGAGAGGCTACAAGAGACCCTAATGAAACATATTAACATAAACTCAGAGACACTAGAAAGGCAATTGGTCCTAAAGGACCATTTCCTAACTCAGGCAGCCCCAGATATTCAGAGAAAACTCCAAAAGTTCACACTGGGCCCCAAGACCCCCATGTTTGACATCATCAGACTAACTTCTTTGGTCTTTTATAACCAGGACTTGGTGAAGGAGGAAAGGACTCAGGAAAAGGAGAGGCAAAAGGAAAAGCAGCAGTTCCACCTACTTGCTGCCCTACAATTCTGTCAAGCCCCTTGAGATTGCTCTAGGAATATCTTCCCAGGCAATCAGTGTGGGAAGCCAGGCCACTGGAAGGTCAATTGCCCCAATGAGATAAATGGGAAAAAGCCCTGAACAGCTTGGCTCCTCTGCCACAAGCTCGTTCCCTGAAAACGTGACTGCCCTGAGCACTGAAGGAACCCTGGGACAGAATCTCAATCCCTGATAGCCTTGACCTAAAGGGACCCTATGCTCTGGCTCCTCCTGGATCGAACATCACTATAGAAGAGATGGAACCAAGGGCTGCTTTGGATGTGGTAGGTAGAAATATAAGTTTTCTTTGGACACAGGAGCGGCCTGCTCAGTGCTTATCTCTTTTACTAGGCAATTATTCTCCCAATCCCCTCAGCTGATGGGGTAAATCTGGCTCCTGATGTTCCACAAAATAAGCCCCTCATTGGACATAAAAGAACCACAGTGGCTCACTGACAACAGACTTTTTAAGTACTAAGTCTTGTTATTAGAAAACTTGAGCAGTCTGTTGAGTGATGTTCTACCCTTAACCCAGCTTCCTTACTCCCACTACCAGGAGAGGATGACTCAAAACGTGCACATTGTGAGATGCTTAACCAAATTTATGCCAGTCAGGAAGACTTAAAGCATCAGCCCCTAGATAATCCAGATGGAATATGGTTGTCAGATTGCAGTAGCTTTGATAGGAATGAAACAAGATGGGCAGGGTATGCTACAGTGTCCCTTCACCAAGTTATAGAGGTTAAAGTTCTGTCCCTGGGAACCTCAGCACAACTAGCCAGACTTATTTTTCTGACCAGAGCACTAAAACTAGGGGAAAAAAGGAAGAATAACCGTGTGTGCAGATTCCAAATATGCCTTTCTGGTGCTTCATGCACACATGGCTATCTGGAAGGAAAGTGGGTGTCTAACACCTTGGGATATTCCTATTAAGTACAAGCCTCAAATATTAGAGCTGCTAGAGGCTGTTCATTTGCTCCAGGAAGTGACACTAGTGCACTGTAAAGGAGACCAGAAGAACTCTGATGAAACTGCATGGGAAATAGGTTAGCTGACCAAAAAGCTAAAGACGCAGCCATCTCAAATGATACCTTCATGGAGGCCTTGTTCCTTTCTCTCCCCAGTGAACTTCCCCATCTCCAATACACTAAGGAAGAAATAGATTGGGCCACTTTACATAGGTATAAAGAAGAAACTAACGAATGGTACAGGTTGGGAGAACTTCTCCATCTACCTAAAGCCTCCCAATGGAAAGTCATCAAGAGTTTACCTGACTCCTGCCACCTTGGAAAGGACAGTCTAAGGCAAATTTGTAAATGAGCATTCAGCATGAAGGGACTAAACAAAACTGTTCAACAGGTTTTTCAAGCCTGCACCTTGTGTACCATAAATAATCCCTAGAGATGGAAACCACTTTCATTAGTAAGTTCATTTTGAAGCGAGGTACATACCTTGGGGAGGAGTGGCAGATGGACTCCATTCAGCTCCCCACATTCTGCAGGTATAAATACCTCTTGTTCTGTGTAGATGTCTTCACAGGATGTGTAGAAGCCTGCTTCTCAAGGACTGAAAAGGCATGTGAAGTAGCTAAATTCCTCTTAAAGGAACTCATTCCCTGGTTTGGGTTCCCTGGGTCATTGCAGAATGACAATGGTCCATCTTTCATTTTCCAAGTAACTCAAGAGGTTAGTAGTGCCCTAGGTATAAAGTGGTACCTTCACTCTGCCTGGAGACTGCAATCTTCAGGAAAAGTGGAGAGAACTAACCAAACCCTCAAATGCATCCTTAATAAACTCTGCCAGGAAATAGCTTAGCCATGAGTGTGGACCTCTCACCTTTAGTTCTCCTTTGCATCTGTATTGCCCCTAAGGCTTCCTTGGAATTAAGACCCTTAGAGGCCTTATGTGGTAGGCTATTCCTATATTAAGACTTATTATGAAGAAACTGCCAAAATCACCTAGTATGTCTCTTCTTTAGCAGGCCTCCAACAGGCTCTCTAGGAATATGGAGGAAACCTAAAATCAGAAGTGGAAATATCTTCACCTCTATGTCCTCAAGCTCACTAATTCTAATTAAAGCCTAGAAGAATGCAAACCTGAATTCCCAACTACCTCCACTCTGGAAGGGCCTCGTCACTGTTCTATTATCTCATCCCATAGCCATTAAAGTACCAGAGATTGCCTGCTGGATATATCACACCCAAGGGAAGCCGTGGAAAGGACCCCACACACCTGAGCCAGAAGCAACACCCATAGTTCCTGAATATACTTGTGAGGCACTGGAAGATCTGAAATTCCTCTTTAAGTGAAAAGATAAGTAACGCTTTTTCACCTCAAAGTAAGGTGATCCCAATAGCAGGAATTTTACATGCAATTGCTCTGATTGTTATCACTATTTTAACCCTAACTGTACACCACCAGAAGTTGCAGCAACAGGTTGCTTTGTGACAAATTTCTCTTTTACAATCACTATAGATCACCATGGGTCTGCTCCTTCTGGTTCTCATACTCACCACCTTACTAGTAACACACTATCATCTTGATTTCCCATCATGAGAAAAAGCTTGGCAATTGATCCAAAGCACAGGATTCCCTTGTTCCACCAGTTGCTGGTTATGTACTAGTTCTTCTGCTAAAACACCAGCGAGAGCTTATCCAGCCTCGCCCAGAGACTGGACGAGCATACAGGTGGAATTACATAGTTTTTATCAATGAGATCTTAATCTGAAAATGATGTTCCGACCTGCAAAAAGTCTTCTTGCAAAAGTAAAGCAAGATTTCACTGGTATCTGCAGGGAACCTCCCACTTTTGGGCCCATCTTTTCTAAGATTGATTTAATGGCAGTAGCCCCTGTTTGTGTTATAACCAAAAGCAAAAATGTAAAGAAGGTAGGCACTCTTCCCAGTACAGTTTGTAATGTTGCTTTCAGTGTAGAGCCTAACCAACAGACCTACCAAGCACATGCCCATAACAAATTCTACCATCAACCAAGATTTCCCAGACCTCCAGATATTACCTTTCCTCGGGGAACTTTGCTAGATAAGTCTACCCAGTTTTGCCAGGGATGCCCAAACTCATGCAGTGCTCACAATTTCTGGTTCCAGCCTGCTGATTGTAACCAATATCTGCAAATTGTCAATCTCAGCTCCACAGCAGAATGGGTCCTATTAGACGAAACTCAAAATTCTCTTTTTTGGGAAAATAAAATCAAGAGATCTAAACAAAGCCAAACCTCATGCATCAAAATCTTAGCAGGCATAACTATAGCCACCAGCTACCTGCGTGTGTCATAGTCTTGGAAGTTTTTGGAACGTCCCTCACCCCTTTATTTTGTTTTAACATCCCTACTTCTCTTAAAATCCAAGGAGACCTCTATATTGTGGCTAATTAGTTCACCAATGCCTCTCTGCTAGCTGTACTGGAACTTGTACCATAGGCTATGTATCCCTGGACATCTTTATGGACCCTGGTAATCTCTCTTTTACAGTACTAGTCTATGAGCATTCCATCTTGCCCAGGAAGGCTATCCAATTAATTTCCCTCTCCTTCTCATGAGACTCAGCATTATAGCCAATACAAGAACTGGAATTATTGCAATCACAAAAGCCTCCTCAACCTATAGCCAGCTCTCAAAGGAAATGGCCAACAACACTGATGCCATGGCTAAAACCTTAACTACCATGCTAGAACAAATCAACTCTTTAGCAACTGAAGTCCTCCAAAATTGTGGAGGACTAGATACCTTAACAGCAGCACAAGGAGGAATTTGTTTAGCCTTAGATAAAAAACATTGCTTTTGAGTAAATCAATTGGGAAAAGTACAAGACAACATCAGACAACTCCTAAATCAAGCCTCCAGTTTATGGGAACAAGCCTCTCAAGTTGGCTAAATTGGGAAGGAACTTGGAAGTGGTTCTTCCATTCCTGGGTTCTTCCATTTTTAGGACCACTTGTTGGTTTACTTTTGTTCTTTTTTGGTTCATGTCCTCTAAATCTAATAACCTGGTTTGGCTCCTCTTACCTTCAGGCCATTAAGCTCCAGATAATCTTCAGTGAAGGATACATGCTTTCAATATTCAAGAACCACCCTTCTACAGAGGACCCCTAGAGTGCCCATCAGTGGGACACGACAGAAGTAACATTCTGCCCCTGTCGCCCTTGGACCTGGCTGGATACTGCTTTCAACAACTCATGGAGCTACCCTGCCCCGAGAGCTAGCAAGAGTCTCAGACCTACTGAACAAGCACCACCACCCCTCTGTCAGCAGGAAGCAGTTACAGAAGACTAACATACATTCATTTTCCCAAAATAATTGAGATCTTAATACTCTTGCAGGGGGAAATGTTACAGAAGGTAGCTAGTCACACATGAGCAGAGTAGGAGAGGCCCTCCCCGACCAGAAATGTCAAGCAACCATCAAGTAATGATCACATGGTATTAAACTGTCTCTCTAAAATAAAAACTGGTCATAGCCAGCAGCACCAGGGAAAGACAGTCTTCCAACAGATAAAAAGACCGGAAACTAGTGATCAGCAGCTTCTTGATAAGGTCTCAGGAGTTGGGTGAGTCGGCTCAATTCAAGCTTGTGCATTAACATGCAAAATGGTGGACTTTAACTGGCATATAACCTTCCAGGGACATTTGATTAGTAAGGGAAGAATGTCTCAAGTGAGCATGTTTACAACTTCAGTAAACACACTGCACATGTGGCCCCTTCCTGATGCTAGCAGGCCTCTGTACATCCAGGCAGACTATCCTAAGGGAAGAATCAGGAAGGGACACAAGACTCCAAAAGTATGCCAACTTATAAAACTGTAAGTCAAGGGCAAAACTGGGCACTTGATCTCTCAAGTTGTCCACTTGGCCCTCTTCCAAGTGTAACTTACTTTTTACTCCTGCTCTAAGATTTGCATCGGTCTCGCACTGTGCCTTATGCCCCTCAGTCGAACTCTTTCTTCTAAGGAGGCAAGAACTGAGGCTGCTGCAGACCTGTACAGATTCACCACCAGTAACAGTAATCACAAAAGCCTCAATAGCAATAGCTGTTAAGTCTGTTAACTTAGCAATAGCTGTTAAGTCTGTTAATGAAGAAATACTTGAAAAATAAAGGAAAACAGTATATAATTTGAAAAGAAGAATACTAAAAATGCAACTGATTATCTTTTATTCAGGTACATGGCATGTTTTCTCATTTTAAACAACTGTAGCTTTTATTTGGCAGATGTGTTTGTACTTTGTGTGTAAAAAGATTATGTCCTATTTAAATTTACAAAACACATTACAAACATTTTAGCACTTCAGTACATGAAAAATAATGTACTTTAACCATAGCTATAGTCTCATTTCCATCAATGTGGCTAAGATGTAGAATACTTACTAACCAAATGATTGTTTCATACTTCTGTTTATCCTTTTGTTGATGCCATGAAAATCTGGAGAAATTTAATAATGTCATATTTATTTATATTCTTAAAACAAAGAATAATACAGCAAAAGTATATTAAAACTCACATCATATGGTTTTCAATGAAGCAAACAGGGATAGGTAAAGAGACTCTTCTAAATGTCAAGGCTGCTGTATGTTACTTTTTAAGGTAATAGTGATAAAATCATAATTCAAATGCTTTTTTTGGCTAATCTTATAATATTCCATAATTAAAAGCATTTCTACTCTTAACATGTGCAGTACATTAGTTTATAATTTATGCCAAGCTGTCAAAATTCTCACTTTCAAGCATCATAATCCTTTTAACAAGTCCAAACTAAAGCAACTTTCTAGTGCTCACTGATATTTTTACTACTAATTTTCAGAAATGTACTGAATAAGACACAATTTCCATTGTCCATGTTTTATAGTATGTTGCTACATCTCTTTTATATTGCAGTTTTACCATGTATACCAACTATAGAGTCATGTCATTTGTTCTAGTTATCACAGATTTTGTATAAGCAAATGACATAGAAACTTCTTTTTTTTTTTTTTTAGACAGAATCTCATTCTGCTGCCCAGGCTAGAGTACAGTGGCATGATCATAACTCACTGCAGCCTCAAACTGCTAGGCTCAAGAGATCCTCCTGCCTCAGCCTCCCAAGTAACTGGGACTACAGGAGTGTGCCACCATGCCTGGCTGCTATTTTTTTTTTTTTACTTGAGATGGAGTTTCACTCTTGTCGCCCAGGCTGGAGTGCAGTGGCACGATCTCAGCTCACTCAACCTCCGCCTCCTGGGATCAAGCCATTCTCCTGCCTCAGCCTCCTGAGTAGCTGAGATTACAGGAGTGAGCCACCATGCCCAGCTAATTTTTGTATTTTTAGTAGAAACGGGGCTTCACCATGTTGGCCAAGCTGGCCTCGAACTCATGACCTCAGGTGATCCACCTGCTTCAGCCTCCCAAAGTGCTGTGATGATAGGTGTGAGCCACTGTGCCGGGCCATGTTTTAAAATTTTTTTTGTAGAGGTGGGGATCTCACTATCTTGCCCAGGCTGGTCTTAAACTTCTGGCCTCATGTGATTCTCCTCCCTTGTTCCCACAAAATGCTTAGATCAAAGACCGAAACTTTCTATTTTTTGAAAATATAAAACAAGTTTGATATACAATCAACATTTGGCAAAAACTATATCCTTTACAAAGCCATGTTCAAATAGGTAAATGCGTTCCTCTGCCTAGATGATGTTCATCTTGGGCTTGCAGAATAAAATTCCACTGGACAAAGGTAAATAGGTGAAGAAGACTTTATTCGAACTTACTGCAAAAATAGGGAGATTGAAATCAACTCCACTTAAAGAAAGGTGGGAAATGTTTTTAAACACTGGAGTGAGTGTATGGAAAAGTATTGGAAGGCTTTAGGAAGGGGGTTGATCACTGGAATGTGTCCAGCACATTAGTTATTCCTGAGCTTGCATTAGGCCATTTGTGTTTGCTAGTTGGGACCCATAGAAATTAGTCTCCTACTCTCCCAAGAAGACTGGGAGGTAAGGGTGCTATTCCCCGCAATGTTTATATTTCAAAGAGATAGGTCCTGCGTCACTGAGAAGGACATTCCTGAGCCTTAATACTGGCAAGAAGCTGGGAGAAGATTTACATACATTTCAAAGGGCAGAAAAATAATTTACGATTGTAAGTTTTCTGAAATAAATATTCTAAGAAAAGTTTTTTCAGGGCCCTATAGTCAAGAAGAACTCTGTGTAAAGTTGGATCAAGCTGAGGGAAACATGAAGGCTTCCATGGTTAGACTGAAAACATTACTTAAACTTGGTTGTACGCATATTTGTTAGGCATGCTGGGACCTGCTACTCCTTTTATAGTAACTAGGACCCTTTGGGCCATGAGAAATTTAACGTAAGAGTGAGAACTTTTGGGGGAGACTTTACTAGCACAAGATACAGTTTACGTGAGATAATCAGACTTTATTCTAAGCTTGATTCAGAGAGACCCACATTCATAAACATTATAAAACTAAAATATTTTAACAGCTATTTTTTTTGTTCCCAGAGCTATGGCGATGTACCTAAAACAACAACAATAAAATGGAAAAGGGACTTCAGATACTGTCTTGTTTAAGTACCTTGCCTCAAATTTTGATATTTCAAGGTATACTAGAGAACTAACAATACATTATATGTTGAACACTGACAAAAACAAATAACCTAAATTTTACAGACAAAAATAACTAGTTTTAGCTGAGGTTACTATAAGGATAAAGAGGACAATTACATCATGCAAATTTTGAGTCTTTCACAGTGAGTTAGCCCTAGAGTAACTGGGACTACAGGAGTGTGCCACCATGCCTGGCTGCTTTTTTTGCTGAGAATGGCAGAGAGTATGTTTTTTTTTTGAGAAGTATCTTTTTATAAATCAGATATATATGATTATTAATGCCAATTGTTGTCAATACAGGTCTTCCTGATTTTCCATCCTAGTAATTATCATTGACACTAATTCAGATATTTTTACTTTCCAATTAACTTTCTACAATTTATGCAGGTCTCCAAACTTACATATTTATATCTGTTCTCCAAAGCCCTACTGCTCAATGCCATTATCAAGTTCACCCAAGTGCCTCATTCTTACCACATTCTAATAACTGATGCCTAAGATCTGCCTTCTTTATCCTTTAATGATCATGTTCTGTTCATCTCCTTAACCCTGCCACAGAGGAGGACAGCCCTCTGCAACATATATTTTAGTTTCTTACTCAAATGGCTTCTTCCTTGCTTTTTAGAAAACAGAAATTAATCTTACACAATGTAAAGGAACTGGGTAAGCTTTGAGAAAGAGCATCTATTAAAAACAAAACATCACAAAACAACCAGGAGGAAGAAGGAAGGAGAGTGTTGTTTCCAGTGTTATCATTATATCTGTGAATGATAAACACAACACTTTCTAGCATTGTGAGAGCTGTTTTCTCACCTGTGATGTGAAAAAAAAGACAAGGGAAGAAATTAAGAAATGCAGAAGTCAAAATATAGAATCTATGCATTATTTTCTCTAAAATAGAGGAATATGAGAATTTTTAAAATCTTTTTTTAACAACCATGCAAACTTGGAAAAGATATTTTTTAATATTAAAAGTGAGTCATATAATGTTTTATAACCAGTAACTTAATGACATGTTGTATCTTACCTTGTTCTTGTTCTGTATTTTTCCAACGTGAGTTTGTTAGGCACTTAATTTTTGCCAGATATTATAAGAGATCACTGGATACACCATTATTTAGAAGTGATTCCTGACGTAAAGTAATTTATGAATTAGAAGTAAAGATGGTGAGAGAATAAGTAAATGTGATACAGAGAGATGAGTGCCTAGTAAGGCTAAGTAAGGGAGAAAGGAAAAATTACTAGCAAGAAATGGTGAACCAAGTCTTTGATCAATCACAAAGTCTTCCTTAGGTAGAGAATTCCAGTAATAAGCATATGTGTGTGGGTTCCTCTGGAAAATATGTTACTAGGAATTAAATTTCAAAAGTACTTCTGCATTTAATTTTAATATTCTCTCTCAATTGCTTTTTGAATAGCCTGTACCAGATTATGTACTCACTAAATGTTTTATACCTTCACTAACACTGTTTGCCATCAAGAATTTGAGCTCTGATACTCCAGAGTTTTTGTTTTTCCATATCTTGAGTTATAAATGATATTTGATTGTTTGTTTGTTTTCCTGAGAACTCTTATGTACGTTCCTTTTTATTTCAAATTGAATTGTTTTGTCCTTTTCTAAGTGCCTTGGAGGAGTTCATCCTTTATTTAAAAAACAAATTTTGTTTTATTTGAAAATTTTCTCACAGATTTTGACTTAGCAATAATCTATTTCACACAGAATTGTTTTATTTTTAGATAGTTTAGTTTTCCATGTTAAGATATTATTTATTTATTGCAAGAATGGTTATTAAGGTTTAGTATTTTATATTTTATATTCATGGGAATTATATTATACATGCTCTTTTGCAACAAGCTTCCCCTCCTCAACCCACTTAATGGTAAATGAAGCAAAATTTTGGAATTTATAACCTTAGCTTAATCTTTCTAAAAGCAGCAGATATCTCTTTCATGTAGCACTAGCATAACTTATGTAATCAGCTCTTTAGTGATGTGTACTTAACTTTCCTGACAACTATGGAGGTGACTGTAAAGTTTTCATACTCACTGTTATTACACATTTGTATTAGTCTGTTTTTACACTGTTGATAAAGACATAACCGAGACTGGGAAGAAAAGGAGGTTTAATTTGACTTATAGTTCCACATGGCTGGGGAGGTCTCATAATCATGGCAGAGGGTGAAAGGCACTTCTTTCATGGTGGCAGCAAGAGAAAAGAGGAAGAAGCAAAGTGGAACCCCTGATAAACCCATCAGATCTCATGAGACTTATTCACTATCACATCAGAACAGCACAGGAAAGACCAGCCCCCATGATTTAATTACCCCGCCCTGGGTCCCTCCCACAACATGTGGGAATTCTGGGAGATACAACTGAAGTTGAGATTTGAATGGTGACACAGCCAAACCATATCAAGATTCTATTATAAATTCCTAATATTGAATACTTTGTTTAAATATTTTATTTACTACTGATTTCAATTTGCTCAAATCCATTACAGATTTTTTTTGTATTTACTAATTTATTTTCCTGCTTATTTAACTTTTGAGTTCTGTTCATGAGATTAGTTTGATTTATTTTTTAATGTGTAACCTTTGCCAGATTGGGGTCAGTATTATGCTGTCCTCATAATCGATTGGCAGACACACTTATCTCTACTATCTGGATCAATTTAGACAGATTTGATGTTTTCTTTTCTTTGAAAGTTCCAGGGAAAACTTTTTATTATTATTATTTTTTTTAGATGGAATCTCTGTCACCAGGACTGGAGTGCAGTGGTGCGATCTTGGCTCACTGCAACCTCCGCCTCCTGGGTCCAAGCGATTCTCTTGCCTCAGCCTCCCCAAGCAGCTGGGACTACCATGCCCAGCTAATTTTTTTTTTTCTCATTTTTAGTAGAGATGAGGTTTCAACATGTTGGTCAAGCTGGTCTCGAACTCTTGACCTCAGGTGATTTGCCCGCCTTGGCCTCCCAACCAGGGAGAACTTTTATAACCATCAGAGCCTAGAGCTTGCTTAAGGGGCAGCTATCATTTTCAAGTTTCAAATGTCTAAATTCTTTAGAACAGAAACTTGAGGATTTCTATTTGTTGTCAATTATGCTTAGGTAGTTTGTATTATTCTACAAAATAGTAATTTTAAGTCATTATTTGTATTTATTCATATTTATTTCATAATGTTGGTAAATTGAATAGGATTTTTTACATTGAATTGTACCTGTAATTTTCCCCCACTTTTAAAGTTTATGAATTTTAACTTTTTTTTCCTTTGGTTTGTTTCGGTGAGGTTCATTTACTCTTGTATTTTAATTTTATTATTGTGTTGATTTTCTTATACAAAACAGATCTTTTGTTTATTTATTACTTTGAAAATTATTACTTCCTCATTTCTGCTTTACCAATTCTGTCATTCTGCGTTCCTTTGGCTTATGTAGTTACACATTTTCTAAAGTTTGGAACTGGTTACTCAATTCATTTGTCTTTATTCTGTTTTTAAAATAGGTGTTTCAATCCATGTATTATTCTTTGTGTCTTGCTTTACTAATATGCCATAAATATAGTTGCAGACTTTTAAAATTATTTTATGCACTCAATATTTTGTAAATTTTGTCAATACTTCAAGTAATACTTGAGTTTTGAATGTCTCATTATGATTTTGTACATTTAGTATTTATTATAGTTTATAACTTATGAATGTTGATGCTTTCATTTTCTATGCCTAAAGGTTTATGACATATTTTGCATATTTTACTTATTTTCAAAATTTTAAATTGGCCTTTAAAATATCTATTTACTGCTATTTAACATGAAATAAACCTTCTTTTGGTGATGGAGCCATGGTTTTCATTTCAATTTTGTGGGGGGTCATCTGTAGGTAAGATATTCCTAAGATTCGTTTCGACGCATTTTGAGAGATTTTTTTCCCTTTATTGAAGTGAATGCTTTTCCTTCTTGATTATGAAACAAATAAAATTCCTACCTACATGCATATTTTTCACATTTTCCCTCTTTTTTGTGCATTTAAAAATTTGTTCACATCTATTTTTTTTTCTATTTCAGTTCATGTGGTGGGTGTTTCCTTTTTATACATGTTACACTTTATAGTCCCTACTTTCCTTCAAGTGGTTACTTTTTAACTGTTTTATTGGTAAAGTGGTCAAAAACTTTAAAAGATTTAAACCATCCATAGCAAAAAAACTTTACCACCTTGTTAGCAAAAAAATAAAATGAATTCAAAATACATCTCAACATTTCCAATAAAATAATTGTTATGTACTTTTACAGGTAAAATTCTTAGTAATTATATTAAACGCATGAAAAACAAATTTCTCTCTTGTATTCCAGATACAAACAACTAAGATAGATGTGATAATATTTTATTTTTATATTCTGGGAAATCATTTTACATATGACCTAGTGTATGAAAAATACTGGATCTTGATGTAGTTGTTTTAGACATTACCTATTAACTTCATACTTTAAAGTAATGTGTATTCTTTCATTTACTTCCAGCTTTCTTCTCTTGCCTTCACGATCAGATTTTATTATTTTTAGTTTTTCTGATAGTGACATTTGCACCTTTAAGAAAATATTTATAACTCTTTTACTCCATTTATTAATATCAAACAATTTCCATTGAACTTTCATTCCTTATTGTAAACAATGCAGTAATCAGATTAGAGACTTCTCGGCTGATCTCTACTCAATTGACTTGTTTTAAGCATTGCTTGTTTGTTCTCTCTGTAAAACATAACTGATGAATATCCAGCATGTGTGAAAAAGTAATTTCTAAATAACTCTTATGTATCTTGCTCTGGCAAGCTGTATTTTCCAACCATGGATTAAACAATATCTTTCATTCTACATGCTCTTTTACAGTGGACCATGCCAACCTGCTGTCTTTGCCCTGTCTACTTGAATTTGGCAAACTAAGTATGTTGCTCCTAACCAAGATAATGCAATTAATGATGTTGTAGCTTATGAGGCCAGTTTAGAAAAGGCCATGTGGCTTCAGCTTGTCTTAAAACATTGTCTTTTGTGACAGCTGCCATGTAAGAAGCAAGACCACCATGCTGGAGAGGCCAAATGTAAATTTATATAACATTTTTTATATTTATATAACATTTTCTCTGCTTTTATTTGGATTTTTTCCCCTACTGAAACTCTTTTTTTTTTTTTTTCTTCAACTAGCTCACGGCTCATATTTCTCTGTGGCTTTGGAAATTTTTGTTAATCTATGTCTTAAGCTCTTTGTTTTATAGGTGACTTATTTTCTTTCATGTCATGTTTAAATTAAAAAATTAGTTATAATATTTAGTAAGTACATATATAAACCATATAAACTTTTTTCTTGTATGCTGCTCATCTGCTTTTGATTTGTGATTTTCTTATTTTTAATATGATAATTTTACATAGAAATTTCTAACTTACTCTTTCTACTTGAATTGATGTAGTTCTGGGATCAGATAATTTATTCTCCTATAAATAATGTAAGGAATGCCTGGAGAGTGAGACATTATGACAGGCAGCTTGAGCTTCCTTCTGTGGTCTATGGAAACTTCTCACCAACACTTCTTTGCCCTTTTGACTTGATTTGCCTTCCTGTAAGTTGAAAGTCCCAATGACTCAGAATAAACTTTGCAGATATTTTTCCTCTCTCTTCATGTAGCTGTCTTTTCAGATGACAAAAAATTGGCAGATGCAAAGCTTCTTGTGGCTCAGAATATTTCTCTTTTCTGACACAAAGGTAGCCTTCTGGGAAAGGTGGATATCACTGCTTATTTTCAAAGTCAGTGCTGTCTTTTTGCCATGCCATGGTGTTAAACCGGGTTCAGGGAGATTACTGGAGACAGCCAGTGCTCTTCACTTATGTAAGGTGGCAAGAAGGGAGACCATAATGAGTGTCCACTTGGTGACATAATGACAACATACCTGGAAATTCTGTGCTTTGACACGGAGTAATTTAGAGATGTCTCCAGCTTTTCTGTGACCTCACCTATAAAGAGGTATTGTTTCTACATCTAATATTTTATTTACATCTTTTTAATAAAAATTGAATTTTATCCTTAGCCTGTTCACCTTGTCTCATTAATTCCAACATCCAACTAAAATAATTTTGGGCAATGCCTTCTTGAATAGCTTCATTACTTTAGAAAACTCTTTTCCCTGAACATTTTGTCTAGATGAATGCACAGGTTCTAGGTGTGTACATTTAAAATTTAAAAACTTTACTATCTTTGGCAGTTATTCTTCCTAGTTTTGACTTGTCATTTCATTTAATTTGTTGTTTCAGTAAATATATTTTTTTCTATTTTGTTGATTTTGGATGAGAGTATAGGAAGAAAATGAAATTATAATTGCTGAAGTTTCAGATAATTCATTGTAAAACCACCCCAGATTTTCATTTCAAAGAAAATCTCTCTGGCAATTGATTATTAGAGGTAAAGGAAGAGGAAAATGAAGTCTGAAGATGAATCCAAAGTCTTTTAGTTAGAGGAAGTAGGAACTAATATATTAACATTAGTGTTAAAGAAAATAAAATTGAGTCTTGTTAAAGAAGGACTGGAGAATTCCCTGACTGCTTTCAAGCTAATCTGAGGAAGAGCAGAATTAAGCACAAAAGTCTGTTAGATGTTGACACAGAAGTTTAATTTTCTGGATTAAGGAAATAAAAGAAGGTGAGTTTGTTGTAATAGATGATGAGTACATTGTTGAACAGGGTGAGCTTTCAAAGTTTTGGAACATCAAATAGTTGATTTTACCTCTAAGGTGTGTCAATGCCTGGAGGCATTTTCATTTGTCATAACTGGGAGTGGTGTGTGCTAGTGGCCTCAGGTAGGTGTGGACCAGAGAAGATGCTACAATTATTAAAATGTACAGGATAGCCCCTCAACAAAGGATTATCTGGTCCCAAGTGTCAATAACATTGATGTTAAAAAGTCATGCTCTAGACGGTGTGGTAGTTCACACCTGTAATCCCAGCACTTCAGGAGGTTGAGGTGGGTGGATCACCTGAGGTCAGTAGTTCGAGCCCAGCCTAGCCAACATGGTCTAACTCTACTAAAAATACAAAATACATGGTTTATCTCTACTAAAAATACAAAAATTCTCCAGAAGTGGTGGAGCACACCTGTAGTCTCAGCTACTTGAGAGGCTGAGGCACGAGATTCACTTGAATCTGGGAGATGGAGGTTGCAGTGAGCTGAGATCAAACCACTGCACTCCAGCCTGGGCAACAGAGTGTGACTCGGTCTCAAAAAAAAAAAAATACAAATAATAAAATTAGAATATTGGTTAAAATTCTGATGTCTTTCTTTACCCAGTGATATAGCTCAGCATCAAAATTCAGTAATTATTCATGTTTATTTGAAATGAATGGCCAATTTTCTTTAATTGTCTGATACCATCTTGATTTCCCTTTCTATCAGAAGCTTTTAG